>NC_092506.1:84060853-84379519 GCF_047511675.1 Marmota flaviventris
GTTATTTTGATGGGGATTGCATTGAGTCTGTATATTGCCTTTGGTAGTATGGCCATTTTGACAATATTAATTCTGTCTATTCAAGAACATGGGAGGGCTTTCCATATTCTAAGATCTTCAATTTCTTCAGTGTTTTAATTATCTTTGTAGAGCTCTTTTTACCTCATTGGTTAGATTAACTCCCGAGTATTTTATATTTTTTAGTTTATTGTGAAAGAGATGATTTTCCTCTTTTCTTCCTCATCTGAATAACTGTTGGAGTATTGGTAAGCTATTTGTTTATGAGTGTTGATCTTGTATGTTGTTGATTTTGAACTATTTATAAGCTGTAGAAGATTTCTGGTGGAGATTTTTGTTTCTTTTAGATACAGAATCATGTCATCAGCAAACAGAGATAGTTTGACTTCATCTTTTCCTATTTTTCTCCTTCTGATTTCCTTTTCTTGCCTAATTTCTCTGGCTACTGTTTTGAAGACTATTTTAAACAGGAGTGATCAGAGTGGATAGCCCTGTCTTGTTCCTGATTTTAGTTTTTCTTCATTTAGTATGATGTTGGCTTTGGATTTGTCATAGATAGCCTTTACAATGTTTAGGTAAGTCCCTTTGATCCCTAGCTTCTACATTATATTTTAACATGAAAGCATGATGGAATTTTTCAAAGGCCTTTTCTGCATCTATTGAGATGATCATGTCATTTTTGTCCATAATTCTGTTTAAGTGGCAAATTAGTTATTGATTTGCATATGTTGAAAAAAGCTTGCATTCCTGGAATGAAACCCACTTGATCATGGTGTGTTATCTTTTTGATATATTTTATAAAGGAGTTTTACATATGATTTCATCAGGGACATTGGTCTTTAATTTTCTTGATGCTTCTTTGTCTGGATTTGGTATCAGGATTATACTGACTCCCTAGAATATATTTGGGAGTGTTCCCACCATTTCAACTTCATGGAGTAATTTGAAAAAGACTGGTAGCGGTCTGATATAATTGAGCTGAGAATGCAGCTAGTCCTGGACCTTTCTTTTTTGGAAGGCTTTTAATTGCTATTTCAATTTTTTTACTTGATATTGGTCTGTTTAGGTTTTTTATATCTTCCTGATTCAATATGGGCAAGTCATATATAATCTAGGAATTTGTCATTTTCTTCTAGATTTTCCAGTTTATTGGAGTAAAATTTTTCAAAAGAGGTTTTGATAATTCTCTGGATTTCAGAAGGGTCTGTGGCTTTTATCTCCTTTTTTTACCTCTAATCTTGTTAATTTGGCTCCTCCTCCTCCTTTCTTTGTTTTTTTTTTTTTTGTTAGCATGGTTAAGGGTTTTTCAATTTCACTTATCTTTTCAAATAACCAACTCTTTATTCCATCCATCTTGTTTGTTTTCTTATTCTAAACTTAGCTCTGATCCTAGTTATTTCCTATTTATTACTAGTTTGGGAATTAGTTTTTTTCTTTTTCTAAGTCTTTGAAGTGGAGCATTAACTTCTTTAATTAATATTTTATATTATTTAAATGTAAGAGCACCTACTATTTTTAAGATATGTTAGGTGTTTCAGGTGACATAAATTGATTTGTGTTTAAAATTTTAACCAGGATCTGGTTTAATAATGGCTGTTACATAACAGCATACTGCTCAGAGCCAAATAGGAGGATAAAGACAAGAACACAAATAATAATATGACATGTTTGATAGGTTCAAATAAATAATCCATAATCAAATTAAAATCAAACATTAAAAGAGGAAGAGATTACATTCTATGGCTAATCAAATCAACCACTTTGGGATCCCTGAACAGTACTGGTATTAGCATTCTTCATCACTTGACAAACTAAAGAAACCTCCAAGCCCTTCAAAAAAAATACTGTCAACTGATTTTATGGACAATCATGGAAACTTTAGCATCTAAATTATTAAATGCCTTCTCTAAGAACATTAGAATTCCCAGGGCCTTTGACATGATATTAATTCTTTTGGTAAGAGAGTCAGTTCCCCTATATTGAGAAACATCATTTTTTCCAGATTTATATTTTACCACTTTTTATCCAGTAGCTTCAGGATTTCAAGGCAAACTCTGATACTTTCAAAAATTAGTTAATTAATTAGTTGTATTTTGCTGGACATTGAACCCAGTGCTTCATACATGGTAGGCAAGTACTCTACCACTGAGCCATATAGCTGGTCCAAGCTCTTCTAAATCCTACAGGACATGTTAGTCATTACCTGCAGTGTCATTGGAATATGACCCTTCTCCTCCTCTAGAAAGCTCAGTGCTTTCCCTTTGGGTCAGAAATGGATTTGACTACATTACTTCTCTAATGACTACAGGACAGTTTTTCAAGGTGGCCTTGGATTAATCTAATTCTTTTCTTGCTATAGCTCTCAAGAATAATTCTAGAATCAGCTATGAAGACAATATCATTTGAAAAGGGAATGAATGGCCAGAATAGTGAAAGTTCTATTCTTCTTTTCCCTAGAGGCAGGATGTCCTTAACCATTTTAGCCCAACTTATTATGCTGGCCCTAAGCTATATATGCTGAATTGGCTACCTGTCATAGTCACTTAGCTGAGATGCAATTAGGGAGTGTACAGGAGAGACTCTGTCTACTCTGGGTAGCTTTCCTGAGCCTTGGGAGACCAACCTTCAAGAATCCTAGGTTTTTATTGCCCCTTGTTGTCTATTTGTAAGTAATAAATTCTCTCATTTAAATCTGTGTATGTGAGTATTTTGTCTCTCTGGACTTGGAGAGGTTGGTAAATAGTACATAGTGAATCTGTTTCACAGTGGCCAGTAGGAAAGATGGGCACAGATCTTGGGAGAGGAAAGCATTGTCTCATAAGGCACTTGCCTAAGCTTCAATCAAGGCAGAAGACAGATATCTTCTGAGAAAGAGAGTGGGAAAGTTCTGAAAGTCCAGAGAATTAAGTGCAGTTGGAGATTCCAGGGTTCTTAAGACTACATAGATAAACCAATTGCAAAAGTAGGACTTAATGTTAGCTGAAAATCAAACCTTTTCTTAAATTCAGCCATTTTTACATTGAGTTATATTCCTTGTCTTCTACTTAATCTGCCATCAGGCTCAAGAGGATGAATGTCTCTTTAAATTCTACAAAGAAGCCATCTAGTACTCATACTTTCTATTATATAGGACATCACTTCACCTTGGCTGGTAATTTTCTTTATGCAAAGCATTAACAATGCTCCTCAATAACTAAAGCTTTTATAAATATTCTTCCCCCTCTATGTCTTGAGTGCCTGAGCTACTAAACCAAATGATGTATCCCCTTTCATAGGTATTCCCTTTCAGTTCACCAAATGAGAACATTTTTAGAAATTGCACTTCTTTGGCATGCCAGGGATCATCAGTATTTACCTTTGTTGAGTGATATAGTCCTCACTGTTAAATGACCAAAGTGTGAGCCAACTCTAGGATCCCAGTCTTAGAGTCCATTTCCTAGGATAATTTGTTTCAGTAACTATTTTATTTCAGATCTTGTGTAGTGGATTTGTGGTTGTGTGTTCTTTTTTTTTTTTTTTTTTTTTAGAGAGAGATATTTTTTTTTAATATTTAGGTTTCAGTTTTCGGTGGACACAACATCTTTATTTTTTATTTTATGTGGTATTGAGGATCGAACCCAGCACTCTGCGCATGATGCCAGGCGAGCGTGTTACCACTTGAGCCACATCCCCAGCCGGTTGTGTGTTCTTAATCTGAAACCTGTGAGGGAATGAAGCAAGCAGAATTGGGTAGAGAAAGGACTAGGCAAAGTTAAGTCTGTCCTTAGCCAGGCCCCACAGAGAACTCAAATGGTATCACAGAATTGTCCTGCTGGGAAGAAATAAGGCTGGGCTGTGTAACCAATCCATTTAATCACTGCCTTGGAGATAGTCCAAGAATACAGCCTAGCCTTCCCAGAACTTACGGGTATAGTAATTTTTACCAAGAATCAAGCATTAAAAGACGGTGTCAGGTTCTTTATTACATATTAACAGCAACTACTAGAGAAGGCCAGTTCAACTAAACAGGTCATAAATCTAAAATGAATATTTTTAAGTTACTAAGTGCATCTGTGCATTTATATATTTGAAGAGCTGGATTTGCACATCCACTGGAAATACCTTGTGACACATTTGAACCAATTATTTAACCTTCAATAGGTGCATTCTGATCAAAATCTTATTATGGGATATTGTATTCTATAGTATCAGTATTGGTACAGATTCTGTATGCCCTGTCTTTGAAAAGTCAGTGTATTTACTTAAATTTTTTTTATTGTTTTAGATATACATAACAGTAGGGTGTACTTAGACATATATATATATATATATATATATATATATATATATATATATATATATATATATATGAAAGAAACCCATCCCAATTTTGATTCATTCTTGTGGTTCAGCATGATATAGAGTTACACTGGTTATCTACTCATATGAGCATAGAAAAGTTATATCTCATTCATTCTATTGTCTTTCCTATTCTTATCTCCCCTTCTCTTCATTCCCCATTGTCTAATCCAATGAGCTTCTCTACTTGCTCTCTCTACCCTCCCTTGTCATGGTTTAGCATCCACATGTCAGAGAGAACATTCAACCTTTGATTTATGGGAACTGTCTTATTTCACTTAGAATAATGTTCTCCGGTTCCATCCATTTACCAGCAAATGCCATAATTTTGTTCTTCTTAATGGCTGAGTAATATTCAATTGTATATATATACCACATTTTCTTTATCCATTTATCTGTTGAATGGTACCTAGGTTGGTTTCATAACTTGACTATTGTGAATTGAGCTGCTATAAACATTGATGTGGCTGTGTCACTGTATAATACTCTTTCTCCAGAGCAAACAGGTGAAGTTCAGATCCCTTTGGGGGGAAAAATGGAGGCATTTTTTTAAAAAAATAGTGTTTATAGCAGGCTAGTTTCCCTCCTCAAAGAGCTTTGGGTCAGTGAATTGACTTAGATCTTGAAACTCAGTGAAGGAGAACAATTTTTATTATAGATTTTGATGACAGTTATCTTCCTTCGACCAATTGATTTTTTTTTTTCAGCATGAGTCACATCTTAGTTTTCTGTCCACTTATCTCAGTCTGAAGAACATTATTAACTATTTCAACAGATGCCTTTGGGTGCATCTAGTTTTCCTACATTTTATGCTAATCCCATCTACCTAACTTAACCAGATTATGTTAAGATTTTGGTATTCTGAGATTCCATCATCTCTATTTAAATTAAGGAGCCTGTTTCCATAGAAGAATCTCTCATTGAACTTCTCAGATTATGTTATCTTCTTTAATTCATCATATTAACCTAATTAGGGAACCTCTGAACAGCATGCTTATATAGTACATATTATATAATTACCTAGAGAGGAAATAACTCAATCTTCCAACTTTTCTGAGTTTTATAATCCTGATTTCAGTATTACATCAAAGAATTTTACTTCATGTTCTGAAAACATTTTTTTATGTTAATGATTCCAGTAATCATTTGAATTAATCCTTAGGACTGGTTGTAGGTGTCACTATGAATATATTTAATTCCAAGTAACACACAAGTGCTGCAGTTCCTTACTATCCCCATATTCTGCCACCCCTTCCTCAGCCTACTTCAACATATCAGTATCCATTTTGGAAAATACTTCTTCCGTTTCTGTAAACATCTATTAATCATATTATGCCTTCTGTTTGTGATGTATATATTATTTTCTCCTGGAAAAAGGCTGTACTTTGCTTGGGTTATTCTGATCTTGAACTTAGAATAGGTCTGGCAATAATGACAGGTATAAGACATGGGTCTTGAATAGAACAAATATTATCTTCCTGTGAGACACCTTTTGCATTCTGTTATGGTCTCTAGCAAGACAAGTCTTTTCTAGATTTTTGGGACCATTTTTTACAGGGTAAGAACTTAAGGAACATGTGTTGTTTCAATATTCTCATGCTTGCACATCAAAATATTGACATTCCAAATCTCATTATTTCATATTTGATATTAGTTATCTGTTAAATGAAAGTATTACATCCCTTTCAACTCTGAGAGTTATTGGGTCTTTTGGGGAGAAATTTTATAAAAGATTGGAGGTTTTATAATACCACTCAAATCTTCATGCAGTTCACTGTGTGAACTTGACAGTCATTTAACATGTATGTCTTCTGTCCTCTCACAATATAAGCAAATCACATTTATCCAATTCAGAGAGTTTGTGCAGCTACAATAGGTTAAAACTAAAGGTGGAGTCATAACAAAGCAAGAAAAGATAAATACAAGAATTGCATAGCAAGAATGTAGGAAGGAATAATTGTTATTTGTGCATTAATTCAACATTCGTGTTAATTGAGCAAATACACTACACCAACTCTTATGCTAGAGTCTAGAGATTCAAAGGCCTATATACTTAAGAGGAATCCAATATACAGGCAAGTAAAGCCATGTGTATATAATAGGCTAATATATTTTACTGATGGAGGTAATCCTGGAGGGTTTGCCAGTGTGTGTCTCTATAGGAACAAGGCTTGGATAAGGGGGCATACAAGATAGATCAGGCAGAAGAGGTGAGGTATATAAAAATGACAGAATAGATTTCATGATGTTGAGCCTAAAAAGGAAAAATCAATGCAAGGGGTAGGTTAAGAATTTTGCTTTGCATAGTTTGAACCTTAGAGATCATAATGCTGCCCTGAAAAAAAATGCCTAGTAAGACCACAAGGTTTGATAGTGAAAACTGTGGGCATAGATGAAATCTTCAGGAAGAAGATGAGAAAAAAACACCAAAAACTATGGAAATTAAAGTATTAATAGTCAAAATTAAAGTGCTATTCTTAATAAAAGGCCAAAATAAGGAAGAAGTAACTGGTAACTACTAGGCTATCAACATTTGATAAACTGAAGGTTCTCAGATTTGACATGAATCAGAATTGTTTGCTAAGCTGGTTTTAGTGGAAGTGTTTACATTGCTTTATTATGAAAAGTAATGGCAAATAATAGAGAAGTTTGGAATGATGCAATAAAAAGTACTTTACATTTGAATAGTTTTATGATTGTAAAAACAAAGATTTCAAATACACTATGTCATTAGATTTTTATATTCTTTTAACATGGGCAGGACATATATATTAATGCCTGTTTTCTGGTTAAGAAAATAAAAACTCTATTAAGTTTAATCATTTCTCTGAGATTACACAGCTACCAAATGATAAAGATGGAATAGACATCTGAGTCAGGCTGCTAACTAATGCAGTTTCCACTGTGCAGCCAGCCAAATTTAGGATAATATTTTCCTACTTTGTATACTTACCTAATAATTGGAATTATGACAATTACTTCTTTCATTCTGGGAGGTGAAGCACATTAAGAGTGGACTAGGGTAATGGAGGTGAAAATAGGGAAGATGATGAGTCTGAATATGTATAGAGGTTTTTGGTTAATATTCTAGTATGCCTCTCCTGATGATGGATTTCAGATAATAATGATTATCACTGTTGGAATTAATTTTCTATATGACTATATTATAACCATTTAATCTAACTTATTTGCTTATACCAGCAATTATAGACTCTCACTATTAACTTAATGAATACATGTTTTCCTATTATCAATATATTTTATGTGATATTTAGAAGTTTGGAGCATAAAAAACTATAAAGGAAATCTACATAAACCACATTAAATTATGCTCTCAATAATAATGAAAGCTTCAATAATACTAATGCCAACTTATGTATCTAAATAAAATGCTGCTACCTGCAGTCTTCAGAATATATGCTTCTTTGAGGAAAAGTGATGGATTGGTCCTAGTCCACCTACTCTGTCCCTGGAACTAACTTGTGGCATGATGATGAATATTTACAGGAGGGATGGCCTAAGTTAGCAGTATTATTTTTGGCTCTGGTGAGTCTAAGAAAAGATAAATCTATGATGCTAGCAGCCTCTATCCATCTCAGAGGAACATCAGAAAATATATGAAAGTGATTTAATCTATTTGGAGAAAAGTGCCTTTAGACCCAAAGAGCAATATAATTATGTTGTATAGTGTTTGACACATCCTGCCTCTCTATGTGGAATAAGATTAATCTACATCGTGGCTAAATATAAATGAACTGGCTTATCTTATATATGTTAAGGTCATGAGCAGTCATATTCTTCCAGAACTAATAGTAATTAATATATTATCTGTGGGAGTGTCCTGGGGAAGAAGTGGAGAGTAAATGTGAACTTCATCTACAGTTTGGTTCAGCAGAGACTTAGAGAGGTAGAACATCTAGCGTTAATTTTATATGATTTTCATAATTGCAGTATTTTTCAAGCCACTATTCTCTACATATGAAGATTGTTCACTTCTGTCTCTGTGGTTCTTACCATAGTTTTTCACCTATTATAAATTTGTCATTTTAACCCCTTACCCAAGAGTAATCTTTCAAAATCCAAACTAAGTCTAGCTTTTGGCTCTACTTCTCATGATCATAACCTGATCATAGTAATCAATGAATAAATGCTTCATTTATGGATGAAAGAATAAATACATTACTAAAAATGTGAAGCTTGTTTGTTTATAAAGGGGACCTAATCTCTGATCTTATTGTCATTGTATTGTTGATCTAAAAGCTATGTGGGGAAAGTAATTTATTTAAATACAATTAATATTGCCATCAAGATCCTAGTAGATACTGATCACTATTCTTGATACAGAGATAGAACAATAAATAAAATTTATAGCCTAATGGAACTCACATCAATGCAGATAACAATAGACAATACACAAATGCTTAAACTATATAGTATGTGAGATGGTGATAAAAGCTATTAGGGAAAATAGGACAAGTAGATAGAGGGTGACAGTTGGGAACCTTGTAACTTAGTAATAAATAGCTTTTTTGCAAAATAAAAAATCGGTGGAATTAGGGCACAAGTCACGTAGATATCTGACAAGAGAACACAGTGGTAGAGTATTCTTATGCAGCACCATTGTTCCAGTGATCATGGAACAAGAGAACCATAAGTGATAACACATTTCCATAAGTGATAACAAATTCATGAGTAGAGGAGGATGCCATCTGAGAAAAGATGGAGAAGTATGATGTGTAGACATGCAAATTGTCACGAGACACTGGTTTTTACTATGTGTAAGGAAGGCCATGTGGAGACTTGTGTACTGTAATTATTCAGGCTATTATGTTGAAATTAGAGTGTAGATGAGTAAAGATATTAATATAAAGACCAATACAGAGGTGACTACAAGATTTTTGAACCAAGGATCTGAAAGAATGGGATAGTTGTTAATGGACTCAGGAAGGTGTATGTATGTGCACTCGTTTATTTTTTTTTTTATAAATGCGTGATTTTTAAGATGTTGTTATATCAAGGGGAAATGTTGACAAGTGAAGTATGGAGTAGAAATGACATTCTCCCTGAAAGTAAAAGTGTAAGAGCTCATTAACATTTAGATGGTTTCCAGAGTCGTGAACCTGAAATAAAATCACCAAGAGAGTGAATAAACACAAAAAAGAAGGGAAGATAAGATAAATAAATGAAAAGTAAAAGGGAGAGGAGAGGAAAGGAAAGAAAGAAAAAGGAAGACAAATTAAATTAAGAATGGATTACTGGAATTCTCAAACCACAAATTTTGTAGCATAAAACACAAATCTATTTTCTGAGAGTTTTGAAGGTAATAAATTGAAAACTGGCTTCTCTGGGTAAAGAACAAAATGTTGACAAAATGCTCTACTGGAGCATCTAGGGTAGAATCTGTTTGCATGCTATTCTATCTTCTAAGGGCCACCTACATTTCTGAGCTCCTGGCTCCTTGTTCCATCTGGAAATGAGCTGACCTCCACTTCTGCCTTTAAATCTCCTTCTCTGATTCTGAGCCTTCTGTCTCCCTCTTTTAAGGACCTTTGTGATTGCCTGGATTAATGAGGTATATCTGGTGTAAATATCCCCATCCCAACATTCTAAACTTCATCACAGATATAAAGTCCCTTTTGCCATGTAGAATGAATATATAACAGGTTCTAGGAACTGGTACATGAGCATCTTTGTGGGTGGAGAGGCATTGTTTTATTTACAAATCAACCAGAGAGTAGAATTAATACCAAAAGAACATGTTGTTTTGAAAGCTAAATGAAGAACTTGCTTAAAAAGAGGTGAGAGCTGTACCAAATATCTCCTGAGGTTAAGATGAGAACTGCAATTAGACCTTTGGACTTAATGAAGACGTCTGAATATAACTTAAGATCAAAAGCACTTTAGAATGGATTCAAGAAAATACAGAGAATTTAGGCAACTACCTTTTCAAAGAATTTAGCTAAGTAAAGAATAAAAAATGGGTAAGAGACAAAAGGGAAAATGGTAGATAGAACTTAATTTGTGCTTGTTAATTCTCCCATGAAAAATTATGTGGGTATGTACACTATGTACACCAGCATAATTTATTTTGATTGTAATGATTTGGATAATCTTGAATGAAGCAGAGGAAAGACTGCCATTGTCAATGTCCTTGAGTAGGAAGATGACAGTAGGATCCAGTACAGTAGAATGATTGACTTTACATATTAACACAGCATGTCCATAAAAAAGGAAGAAAAAATTTAGGTAGATTAATAGATGTTGGGGCACTTTTAATATTTGCTTTATTCTCAGTGAGATGTTAGAATGAACATCTCAATGAGATGTTAGAATGAAAATGAAGCAGAAGACATACGGATTTACAGGAGACATAAAAAAGTGAAATAGTCATCCAGGAAAGTGTGACTTATTTAATAAAATGTATGTGAATTCTGGGTCGCACTGCAGGCACTCTTGAATTTTGCTGTCACGTTTATCAAGATACAAGGCTGTGTGTATGTTTTTTTTTGTGTGTGTGTGTGTGTGTGTATCTGTTACCATCCAGGGGTGCTGGGTCATTGTCTCCATTCAGCAAATAATTGAAGAACAGGACACAGAAATAGCAAACAAGAAGTAGATTTATTTCAAAAGCTACAGAGATGGACATCTTCAGAAAGAAGGCCCCAGAGCTGGGAATCCAATAGGGGAGTTTTGGCCTGTTCTTTTTATGGTCTCTGGAATTTCCTCCTTTCCTTATCTCCCCCCACCCATACACATGCTCCTTGCTATTATTGATTGGTGTCCCCTCTGTCCATGCATCTGTTTTAGTTTTTCTGCTGGATACTCCACTTAGGAGCACTAGTATGGAAGTGTGTATCTGACTGAGTCCACAAGCACTTTCATGAGGTAGGAAGTTGACCTCAGAAGATGCTGTCCACGCTCTTTTGTTCTGGCCCTGCCCTCAATCTCTTCACTTGCCATTTTACTTTGGCTTCCTAAGCCTTCCTATATCTCCCTCCTAACTATGACTTTTTTCAATGACATAAACACAACTCAGAATAGGCAAAAGATTGAATTTGGAAGTTTTCAAATTATAATTCACAATAGCCAAATATGGAACTAGCTCAGATGCCCATCAATAGATGAATGGATTATGAAAATGTAGTATATATATATATATATAAAATGGAGATTCACTCAATCATTAAAAAATGAAATCATAGCATTTGCCAGCAAATGGATGGAACAATGGAGAATATAATGTTATGTGAAGTAAGACAGATCCAGAAAATCAAGGATTGGAATTTCTCTCTCACATGTGTAAGTTAGAAATAAGGGAGAATAAAGAGAGTTGGATGTTCTAAACCTATAGGGAAGATCAGTGAGTGGGAACAAGGACTGGAAAGGGGAAGAAATTCAGAATGAATCTGCAAACTTATGCTATTTGCATACATAAATATATCACAGTGAATTCTAATTTTGTATCCTTGAAGCACTAATCAATTCATAAATGAGTGAAAGGAAGACCAGTAGAGTAGAGGAAGGAGAGTAGTGGGAGGGAGAACAGGAGGGAAAGTTGGTGTACCAGAGACTCAAATAAAGTAAATTAAATCTCATGCATGTATGAATTTGTTAAATGAACCCAACTATCATGTATGAGCATAATGCACTAATAAAAGAAAAATATCTCTATACATTTTTTTTAAAAGGGAAATGGTTAAAAAAACAGCTCCAAGTTAAAGAGATTAAATAAAAGTGAGAAAAGGAAAGTTAAAATGAAAATGATTGTGTTCGTTGGATGGTAGGACTTGTGCATGATCAGGACAAAAAAGATGACATGGGATTGAAAGTAAATGACAATTTTATGTGAATTGATTTGTTGGCTCTGCTAATGTTCTACTATAGGAGCTCAGTATATAAGAGCCATAAGAGAAAGGGAGACATGGAATTGAAATCATGATAAGATTCAGTTATTGTTAATAGCTGAATTTAGGGTATGCATTGGGATTTGCTGAGGTAATTAAAGTCAACCCAAGTGAAGGTGAAGTCGTCGGACTTGTGAAGTCAAGAGTAGTGCTATAATAAACTATACAGCGAAGCAACCAAAAATATGACAGGAGTGTTGGATGTGGTGATAAAAGTTCAGGAATTAAAGTTTTCAAAGATGAAAGACCTGATCTAGGTGTTTAGATGGTTTCACAAGAATCATAGAAGGTAATGTATTGACAATTGATTCATGGTAGAGATTTTCCAGAAAAAAAGAAAGTGATTGGAAGTGTCAATGAGCAGAAGATTCAGCGCACTGTTTCAAGGCATGTGATTGACAAAGCACTTTCTATTTCAGTAAATTAAAGAAACAGTGGTATCTTTAGTGCAATATCCAACTTCCGTTAGCGAAAAGAGAAGGAAACATTTTGTGAAGGTGTTGAGACTACAGGGAACATGATGACTAGTGGCTGGGAGTTCCACAAGTGTAGTGGGAGGTTTTCCAAAGTTGAGAGCTGGAAGATGGGGACAAACCTGACAATGTACAAAACTGCATTTGGATGATATTGGTGTGAAGAGAGATGGTGGTATAGGAACTATCAATTGTGGTTTGAGATGAAAAGAAGCATAAAGATAGTAGAAATAAAGTTGTATGTGTAGAAGGGAAGGAGGAATTACAGGAGAATGTAGAATCCTGTGTCGGGCTTCCAGCTGTCTACCCCACTGGGCTCCCCTTCTTCCTTCTCTAGCTATAGTATTTTATCTTAAAATTGTCAATGTACAGCTAGAAAGAAGAAATTCTTGTTGGAGGATAAGTACCTCATTAGCCCCTCTTAATTTCCTTTAATTTTTTTTTTGTGGGATGATTATTTTGTGCTTTTTTTGAATTCTGAACTTTCCAACTGGTTGTGATTCTACTGCTCTTGAGGGAGTGGTGCTAATATAATTCACTGTTAAAAAAATAGTGCTTCATACTTTGTAAACAGTTGTTTACTTAGAAAAGATAAATCTACTAACCAAAAAAAAATTAAAAATCCTCATATATTTACTAGTTGTACATGGGTAGAAGGCTGCTCGTTACTTTTTGTTTAGTTAAATTCTCTAAACTTCAGCTTCCTCATTTGTAAGTAGATGTAATAGTATCAAATTAATGAGGCTATTGTGAAAACTAAATGAGATAAGCTTAGCACAATATTCTGGTTAGACTAAGCACTGAAACATGTTTATGATTCTTATTAATATGGCATTAAATAGCTCCTTGGTGAAACTGTATTTGCTTGATCTCATCTAACCAGTCACAGATCATGAAATGCTAAAAAGCATATCTCAGGAAATCACATACATTTGGCTACATTTATCATTCTCAGCTTATTTCAGGTTCCTATAGAAAACTGTGTATAGATTGGTTCTCTAATTAGTCATCTGCATTTGGAAATAATTTAAGTTAATGTACCAATATTTGAATTCAGTGATTTCTAGTAATTACTTTCACAAAAGATTTAAGACCATGACACTGATCCAGCTTTCCATTGCATTTCCCCATTATCTTGTAAATACTGCCTTACTGAAGTTTCAGTTGGAACCCTATGACATAGCAGATGAAAGCCAGACTGACTCCCTTTAGTGTACTTCAGGTCTATATAAATGTCCGAATAATATAAAATGAAAAGAATCTACTTAAAAAGCAAAACAAAAAACAAACCTCACTCAAATGGACATTTGTTGAATATTTACATGGGATCCATTTTCTCTGTCATCCTTCTGTAAACATCATTCTGGTTTAAGAAGCCATTACTTCCTAGAAGTGTTGAGCTATTTAATTGAGTGGGGTGTATACCATGTCCCATCCTAATGGATGTAGCAAATAGCTGTCATTACAGAAACTGGTGCTGATTAACAGACTATGGAATTCCATTGCATATAGGAGTATAATTTTTGTTTCATGTTAGTTAAAATAACGAAAGCTAAGGGATTCTGTTTCTTGATATTGAAAAAGATTCTCAGGAATATAACCAAAGAAACATTAACCTAGCTGCTATTGACCACCAGCCTGAAATATACACACATATGCACACACACATATACACACACATATATACATATACATGTGTGTATGTATTTTTATATATTTGATATATATTCAATATCTCAAGTGATGAATTATGGCCCCCTATTAGTCTAGACCATAAATTCATGAAATTAGTGATATTGATTTTCTGATTATGAGCTCCTAATATTTAGAAAATGCCTAGAATTGAATGCTGTGCCTTTAATATTTATGAAGAAAATAAAATAAAATCCGGAGGTTGACCTTGGAAGAGAAATATCTGCTGTAAGATATGCCCGAAGTAATGATTGTGCAAAGGGAACAAAACTTTTGGGCGCTGCCTTCTCACCCCACCATCAGGGGCTTCTACTGGGCAAAGCAACCCAGGAAACAAAACAAATCTTTTAAGAGTAAGCCTCTCTGTCTATAATAGAGAAATTACAAATCACAGTTCCTCAATTACAAATGTCAAGTTTATTCTCACTCAATAAAGTCAAATCAGGATTATAAAGTCAATAGGAACACAGGACTTTTGTCTCTTGACCCCACCATGTTTTGAGTCTTTTTAGAGTTCTCTGACTGATTTTCACAAGAAGAAAGAGAAGATCCTTCACGGAACGTTTCATATGTCTGGGTGTTGTGTGCATTACTTCTGCAAGTGTGCTAGTGGTTAGACATCAGTCGTCTAGATGTACCTACCTCTAAGGAATGGGGAAAATAGAGTAATTGTGGGAGTTAATTGTGACAGTTGTCACAGAATAACATTGTTTTGGTAGGCTATCACACACACTTAAATAGTTCTTTCTAATGAACTGAAATCTAAGTAATTTTTACTCAATGAGCCTATGTGGCAATTTCGTTTTTTCTTAATGGTAAGCTCAAGTCAACTAAGTATACTAAGTCGTCATTTCTCAGACTGGGCTCTCTTCACACATATTCATATGCAGAAAACATTCATGGTATAAAGGTACCAGATACACCAAGGTAGGAATCAGTTTTGATACTTAGTGTGTGACCTTGGAAAAGATATATAATCTTTTTAAACAATAGTATTATAGTGGTGCTATCAGATCACAAACTTGTCAGCTCTAAGCCTCCAGCAATTTGTCAATTATATTTTATATATTCTTGCTGATACTGTCTCCAGCAGAAAATTTCTGCTCCCGGGATCTAAATAAGGTGTGATTCCCTTTATTTACCCCCTCTTCCCAGTTTTAGAGGCTGTGGCTTACCCTGTGACCTCAATTCTCTGATAGATCTAGAAGAGCTACTTTTCAGTTTGTGTAGCTATTTTTCCCTATTGTTAAAATTGAAGTGATTACTCCCAATATCTTCATATGACAGAGAGGAAAGCGGAAGTTGTTTGTACTATTAATAAGCAAAGAATCTAACACAACACCCTTTTGTCTGCTAAACAGCAAGCATCATTTATGGCCCACTGCCTGAAATTTTCTGGATCATAGTAGGTATTATGATTTTGTATCATGCATGAATAGATAGATTAAAAAAATTGCCCAATGTCGTATAACAAGAAAGTGACAATTCTGGGGCTAAAATTCATATTTTTCTTACTGAGTTTTTTTTAATTGATCACACATAACAATTGTTTGTTATTTGCAAGAGTAAATAATATACATAATTTATATTTTTGTGATATCTCCCCAGCATTTGGCTATGGTTGATTTTCATTTTTTAAGACTTTTCTGAAAAAAAAAAGAGGAATGAATGCTTACACACATTTAAAATTGTTTTGCTTTGCTTCATTTCTGCATAATGTTTACTCCTTCATTTGTCTCTTATTATGGTAGTGTCACTTAAAATAACATCTGTGTAATAAGAATAATGTATAGCAGAGCACAGCTTAAACAGAAAATATTCTCCTGGTTTTGCACTGAGCTTAAAGGATAACTTTTCTTTACTAAACTACCAGATGGTTGTATTATAGAAAAAAAAGCTTCAGTAAGAATGGTATTGTAGATGACATCTTCAGCAGCCTGTCAGTTAAGGTAGACTAGTTCATGCTATACATCTGCATGAAAGTATAAGAATATAGGTTATTGCTGCATCCTGCACCACTGTTAATTCATGTTCCCGGATCCGGTGGTGAGGGGATGGGGAAAACACAGACAGACGCACAAATAGAGAAAAAGCTGGGTCTCGGTGGTTGACTGCTTCTTAGTAGGGAGGGACTGACCCACAACAAGCTCAGTACATTTATTATATAGATATAAACATCAAAAGGATTTATTGAGAAAGTGTCTTCAAAGTAAGCAGATCCAAGGTCATGAGCATAAGCAGCCTGATTACAATCATCAGCTTGTACCCCCAACTTTTTACCCCTGAGCAGGTGGCATCTGAACCTCAGGGTCAAGAACTGAATAGATCTGTGGCTGGCACAGATCCTCCATTTGAACAAGACATCACCATAGCAATTGAGCAACCTTAGCACTGAGAGTTCCCAAGAGAGGTATCACCTCTGTCACAGGATTGTTCAAGACCCATCATTCAGTTGCTACTCTCAACAAGTTATTCTTAATAGAATGGAATCCTAGAATTGGATGGGCCTCAGAATCATTAATTCATGCATTACTTTACAAATTAAGAAATTGAGATGTAGAAATATTAAATTGCCTAAGGTCATAGAAAATATAATGAAAATACACGTCTTCCCACTTCTTTTTTTTCTTTTCTTTTTTTTTGAGTAAAGTAAAAAGCTTTATTAAAGGATAGCAGAAAAGACTTCCTGCCGGAGGAAGAGGGGACCCAAAAGGCAGAATCCCCAGGTCTTCCCACTTCTAATTAAGTTTCCTCCTCCTTTCTTTTTCTTTTCTTTTTATTTTTTTACACCTGTCAAGACATGCTGTCTTTTATCTGCTCAGTTCTATTCTTTATTTGGTTGAAAAAAGTAGCACCTAATAACACAGTGTGAGATCACATATTAATTAGTAATATTAATGGCAAATATAGTTTTTCAGACTGTGCATGAATATGGCACACTATTTCTCTGGATGACCATTTCATTTATTCTACCATCCTGACTTGGAGGAGAGATTATAATTTTATTGCTTTGCAGTTTGGGACCTAGAGAGGATTTCTAGTTAAATTCTTATCACAACATCAGCCTCTGTGCAGTTACACTTCTCAAAGATGCTAAAGCTAGTCATTCTAAGAGTAGGCTAGGGCCTATATAATCGGCATTGCTTCCTTTTGATATCATTCTTGGGTTGTGTTTCTGTTTTAAGGTAGAGATGTTGAGAACTGTCCACTTTTATATCTTAGAGAATACATCCTGATTTCTTTTTTCAGCCATACCCCTGAATTATATAAGCGGTCTGAGCCAGTCACATCCTCTCCCTGCTCATTTTGCTGTTCATAATGAGTGTAAGGAAGAATACCTGCTCTCCAATTTACCTTACAGAAATACCATGAGGACTAATGAGATCAACTGCATAAAATCATTTGGACCACAAAGAATGACATCAATTATTTCTTCCTAATAATCTCATGAGATGTAATTCATGACTTTATAATATGGCATTACACTGCAATTTCAGGTGCTACGTGACAACTTACAAAAAGCTCTCTCTGCTTTGTAATTGTTCAGTTCTTATACAGAGAATAATTATTCAGGGAAAAAATGCTTTCTCCAAACTGCAATAGCTATGTGTAAACAACTCTTATAGAAAGACTGAATGTTAAGAATGGAAGGGGCCTAGAGCAGATTTTGAGTTTTTCCAGAAATTAAGACTTCACTATCTTCTGAGACCCATTGTTGGGCAACTTTCAGTTATAAAGTTCCCTCTTCAATAGAACTGGAATAGTGCTTGCAATTTGATATAAATGTTTCTTTCATCATCCTTTCTGTGTTTCAGGATATTATTAAATCTTTTTTTTTCTTTAACTTTATACACTTGATTTTATTTCATAAGTTTAGGTCAGCATAGCATTTAGTACATGACTTGTTATAGACTTAAGTCTTGTCATTTAGCTTAAAATATAACTGATATGCTGTATTTTTTTATTTAAGTAATAGAAAACCAACAGGGTGTTGTATGGCTATTAATTAAAACAAAGGCAATAGTGAACAAAACCCAATATTTTTTTTTGCCTGTGAAGAATGCTGGTACTGAAGTTCTTAATTATTCTCTTACTCTAATAGAAAAACCTTTGTAAGGAAGGGAAAAGGACGTATTGGGGACTGAATTGGAGCAAGATTTGTCTCATCCTTGTATAATTGTCAAAATGCACCCTGATATTATGTTGTACTAAAATGAACTATATTTTTAAATAATGCCTGTATTTCTTCATTCCTTTTTTCCAGCTGATCCCTGCCTCTGTGTAGCCACTCTCATCTGCTTATACCTTATATAAAATGTGGTGCTCAGTACTAGATCCATTACCCTACAACATTGTAGGTACATGTGGTAGCCATGGAATAGTACTACCTGGCTCCCATTTGAAGAGAGAAACTGAAATTCAGCTGCAAAGAATGCATGTAATTGGAAGGCTTCAGCTGCAGCACCTTGGGACACCCATAGCTGCATACGAACTGAAGCAGGCCTCTTCCTTTGCAGCCCTAGTTGATGATGACATTGGCATAGTACTGGTGCCTGTCATTGGTGACCAATGGAGATCTCCTCTATAGGCAATCTTCACATGAGCTTCCTGTTGGGAAGAAAAGAGGCTTCTCATAGCTGTCCCATGGGGTGAAGTATACCCTACTCAGTCTGCTTCCATCCCCCTTTCTATTAACATGCCAGATCAGCATCACAGTCTGAATTTTTTTCTAGCCTACTCCCTTCCCTATTCTCCTTTATAGTTGACAGGCATTAGTGCAAATATATCTTATGTTTCTAACTCTACACTGGCATCTGGTTTCTGGAAGACACAAATATTATATGCTCCCACATATAAATTTTCCAGTATCTTCTGACCCATCCCTGGGAAGCTTTAGTACAAGGCTTAAGAGGGATTTTGCACCTGGCACTGGCTCTGCATAATTTCTGTGAGTATTATATAGGCTATAACTGTAGCCATACCTTGGATACTCAAATCATTTCTGAACTTTTTGCCAAGACAATCTTAATATATGACCTTAAACCTCATTCTTATCTTCCCTTTTGTAGTTTCACCTCAGCTTTTTTCTACAGCACTTAAAATCTCTTCTCTGACTTTGATCATTAAAATCTATTCCTGCGTACAATTACGACTTCTAAATTAAATATGCATTTTTCTAAAATAAAGCATATATGCACATTTATAAACATATTTATGCACAAGTTTATATATAAAAATCTGTCCATTTTTAAATTTCATGACCAATGAGCTTCTGAATAAAATGTATTATTTCTATGTAAAGATGTAGAAATATTTTGAAGTCATTTAAATTCAAATGATAAAATTCACAGTACAAAGAATTGAAAATGAATTTTCATAACAGAAAGGATCTTAAAACACCAAAGGAGAATTACTATGTAGTAAAAATGTAAGTTGAGTCCCCATGAAGGCAAAGTCTTTTCCTTAGAGAATATTTTAAGGAAATTATGAGCAATAATGGGATGACCAACATAAAATTGCAACAGAGCACTTGGGTTTAGTCAGAGTCCTCAATTACACTTACATTTTCAGAAAATATTTTCTATAACAGCAACTTTAAAGTAAATAGAAAAAAACACAGATGTTTCTACTGTAGAAATAAAATTAAAAAGGGATATGAATTTAAAATACAAACCAGAGAGGGAAGTAAAGCAAAAAATAAAACAGTAACAGCAATCTGAAGTGCTGCTAGGATGTGAAGAAATTTTAAAAATGTAAGAGACTGAAGAGGATAGGAAAGTTAATTCAAGCATGCCATTTACTTTTGCAGGATGTCTATTTGTGACTCATAGATAATTTATAGATATATTCAATTAGCAAGTTAGACTTGAGTGTGCTTACATCTGCCCATGCAGCTGAAAGTAATAATCTCTGTACTGTGCTGTTATTGTTGATAAAAAATAAATTAAATAAATAGAAAACTTTCTGTAGCTATTGAAAGAGAATTTAGTTTTCTGCAGAGCTGTTGAGGGGGAGATGAATCAGAGAGAGGAATCTTAAGAGATTCCAACGTGGCAAATAAATCTGTGGCCAAAAGTGGAAAGCCTTAGGCATACAGATGCCACATTCAGAGGCATGAAGTGAATTATTCAACTGCAGTCTTCCAGTTTTGGTTTAAATCTTTGGATATTTACAGAAAATGTTTATCAGACATACGTTTTCTATTCTCTGCTTGTCCTCTGCAACTTTGACCAAGGTGGTTTCCCAGTTCCTATAAACCAGACTCTTCATGAATGCTCATATCATTCGTCAATCCAGGCTGAATTACAAATTTAATGAAAAGAGATGCTCCAATTAAATTGTGAGAGGTATCTGATCTTAAATTTTTTTTCTAGGTTGAACCAGATGGCATTTGATTTTAAGATACAATATTAACCCTTTGGACTGATTTCCTGTCAAATCATCCAAAGTATTAGGTAATTTATGTCAGGAGAATCCTGGATATAGGAAAGGTGCTTATTATTAAGAGGATCTTGAGCAGAAGAAAATGAAAGTCCTTTTAAAATTCTAGTCCTTATCTATTTGATCTTTTGCAGATAGATAGCTATGAGAGAGATAGGTGCATGAAGAGTAGTTCAAGCATAACCTATCCATTTTGTTGGCATTATAGCTTTTCTATTAATTCATATGCACATTAAATATTCAGCACCCGTCTTATAAATTAGTAAATAGAGGATATATGAATATGTATTTCATTTTACACTCCCTGGGATAGCCATATGAGACCAACTACTTTATTAGTAATGCAAGGGGACAGTGGTTATGAGTTCATATTTCAAGACATAAGAAGGTTTTCATACCATCCTAGGAAATTATTAAATTGCTTCTTGGTATATTGGAGAAAAATAGTTTCAGGTTGAAATTAAGTCTGTTAATTCTGTGAGTAAAAGGGACAAGAGCATTTTCCCCTCCTGAAAATCTTTTACTGTTTTACAGAGAAAATTCTATCACTGACTTCTGTCAGTTTTGTTCTTGTTTGTGTGCATATTTTGCCTTCTGGACCTCTCTATATACTGTGTGTTTGTGTACACATAGATGCCCCTACTAATCTAACATTTTCTAGCTTTATGGAGAAAAAAAAAAACAACATAATCAATCCTAAGCTATGTACTTGCTTTTTCCCCTCAAGAGTCACACTTTCATATTGCTGGACTTCATTTAGCCTTCTTAAATCCCATTTCCTCTGTATATAAAAATAATGAGAATAATTTCTGAATGGACTGTTGATCAATTAAATGAGATTTTATTAAAGCCTTTAGAAAATTAGTTCTTGATGTGAACATTTCATAAATGTACTATTAAATTTTGATAATGTATAGAATTGTTTTTTCCTGTGGTTGAGAAGTCGTGCAATGCAGTGACATTCACAATCGAATGTGGAGAGTAGCAGGTCATAGGGTTCAATGTGCAGCATTATTATGTCCTAGTTGCTCCAGAAGAGAAGAGCATGGCCTAAAGTAAGCTTGCCCCAGAGGAATGTTAGATGTTTCTGAAACATGTGGGAAATTTACCATATGATTATTTAAGAAGTACCATCTGGTCAGTGAATCATAGAAGGATAGCAACACAAAGCTAAAAGTGACCCAGTAGGTTTTCTGGTAACTGATCTTCAACCTTAAACCTTATATATAATTTGTGTATATATTCAGAGAGATATTGGCATGTTTATGATATAGCACTATGATTGAAATTATGGCTAGATTGTTTAAAGTGATTTTGAGTTTGTAAACTCTCCAAGTATGTTGTTAAATATTCTAGTATTTATATAGTATTAAAAATGATCTCATAAGCAAAAATGATTTATCCTACCAAATGCAAAATTGACATACAGTAGCAATTAATTTTTTCCTTTTCATTCCTTTCCACTCCTCCAAATTTTTCTAGCTTATATTCTATATTCAGGTTCATACTATCCCTACCTTTCTCTCCCACAACTGCCAGCTATTTCTTTATTTTTACTTTGGCCTTTGACTATTTTATCTGATTTTTTATTCTATCTCTAAATCAAAACTTAGTAAAAATATAATAGCTCATCTGACCTTTAAAAAGGTGTTGGTGATTCTTTCTTAAGGGATTCTTGTACACTTTGTCTGCCAGTACCCTCCCTTATCTGACCTTCTTAAACCTTTTATCTAATGAAAATGAAAATCGAAAGCAAAAAAATATAGTGATTCTGAAATTGGCTGAATGTCTTTCAGGCATTTTTTTTTTTTTAACCAAGAAGTGCATGAATGTCAACTTTGGTTCTTTCAAAGCCTTAAATTGCTAAGAATAACTTTTGCTTTTCAAAGTTCAAATAGTCATCCTTTCAATAGTTATGGTGGAATTCCTTTTGTGACATAGAATTGGGTAATGTAATATATTTATAAATTTTCCATAATTACACGTTGTTTATATACTTGATTATATTCTCTTTGTTGGTCATAGCCAAATATTTTCCTCAGTAAAATCACCTGACACTTCTTATAATAATCCCTTTCTTTTCCTCTATGTGTAAGCATGATCCATACAGAGGTGTCACTACTGTTGAGATAATAGAGCAAGCCTTTCCTATTTATTAAACAACTCA
This sequence comes from Marmota flaviventris, assembly GCF_047511675.1. Lineage (NCBI taxonomy): Eukaryota > Metazoa > Chordata > Mammalia > Rodentia > Sciuridae > Marmota > Marmota flaviventris. Next base: position 84,083,887 of record NC_092506.1, read on the forward strand.
ACTATTTTGCAAATGAATAAAGGATTTATTTTTAGAATTCAATTCTGCCATAAATAATATTCCTAGTAAAAAATCATATCAGGCATGAGGAAAAGTGTTGTTGATATTTTTAATGTTGCCAAAAGTTAAATGTATTTACTAACCATTTCATACTCCATTCCCTATTTTCTTGTTGTTTTTCACAAGTGAGATGATTTATTAATGGTTTTTGTGTTCATGCTGCTTAAGGTAGTTGAAATTCTTGATTTACTCTCATATTAATAGGAATTCATGTCAAATTATGAGTGTCACTTCTGAAATCAACTGTCTGAATACAAATCTGATTTTGTCATTTATTAGTTTATTTTTTGTATCAAGGTTTGAACTTGGGGGCACTTAATCACTGAGCCACATCCCCAACCCTTTTTTACATTTTACTTCAAGACAAGATCTCACTGAGTTTCTTAGGGCATCCCTAAATTGCTGAGGCTGGCTTTGAACTCACAATCCTCCTGCCTCAGCCTCCTGAGCCACTGGGATCACAGGCATGCATCATTGTGCCTGGCAAGCTTTTTAATCTTAAACCTTATACATAATCTCTGTATGCTTCGGGAATAAAAATAGAAAATTATCTATATGATTACTTGTTTAATTAGTTTAATTAATAAAATAAACAGAATTAAAATAATGCCTGTTACATTTAAATCACCACAAAAATATTAGAAATACCCAGAAACAAAGAATCCATTGAATGTACAATGGATTCATGCATCTACATCCCTTTGACATTTTAATAATCCTGTGATGTAGGACCCAGGTTTATTTTCCATTTTATTGATTATATAACTGAAGTTCAAAGAAACTAAGTTCAAAGTTCAAAGAAAAAAACCTTTATTAAGGTCTCACTACCTCTTAGTAGAGATGACTTTTGTAGCTTGTGATTATTTTTTTTTTCCCAAAGGCAACATACAAATTATAAAAGATAATTTTAGATAATAGAGAAAGAGGAAACATTTTCTTCCCGACTTTATACTCCCAAAACTCAAACATGGTGCTTTCCCCGTCCAACTGGTTGTGCTTTGGTCTTCCTTATGTCAGTGAAGGGGCAAACTTCCACCTACTAGTTCAAAACATAAGTGTAGTTCTTAAGCGCTCTTCTATCACTCACCCTCCCTCGGTCTCCAATTCACAGAACCCTGTCCATTCAATTCATGAGATTTTCTTTGTAAATAAACTAAATATCTCAAAGTGTATACTCAACACCATTCCTCTGATATCAAGCCAAATTTGCTGATGTTTCTCCCAGACACTTTAGAACCCCTTCAAGGAATGTCTCTCCTCCAACTCACTGTGTATGTTACAACTGAGACACACACTAAAATCTTGTCATTACATGTTCAATTTGAATAAAAAGCACTTAATTTGTTCTCCCTTTTTTATCTTAACAGACTCCTCTCCAACTATTTTTAGGTTGGTACGTTATAGTTGTGCATTATAGTTGTAATGGAGTTTGTTAAATATTCATACATGCACACCACATATAATAATATAATTTGTCCATATCACTCTTAACATACCTCTGTGGTGCTGCAGGATTTGGTTCATGCTCATGTTTGCGTCTTCATCTTGAGGCTTTCTTGTTCATGTGAGTCTATGCCGTGGTCTACCCTTCCAAGCTCAGTGCCTTTATCAATCTGATTTTTTTTTTTTTCTGGAACTCACTCTTCTGCTACTCTTGCTGCTGCAGCCCCCACTACTGCCTAAAATATACTACTTATACCCATCTTTTAGATGTCAGCTTAACGGTATGCTTTCAGGATAAGCTTTTCAAAGCCCTAACACAAGGTCAGATCCCTCTGAATTTATATTTTTAGTATATCATGCTTAATCTTCATTGGATTTGTCACAGTATAAATATGCTTCTTCTAATGGGGATTCCATTAATGCTTAACTCTCCCACAACCATCCTTGGTATTAGTATTGCTTTCTGTTGTCTAGCAATATTGAAAGGCAATTGATCACCTAAGATTTTCCATTGATTGAAAGAGTAAATGGCTAGATCACCCCTTTGTTACCTTTTTGTAAAATTATCCATGCTTGATAATTATATTATTATTATTATTATTTTTGAGAATCAACTCCAGAGATGCTTCCTTTCATTGAGGAGGAAGATTACCCATCCCTATAGATCTCTTTTGCAACAAACCAATCATTTATTGCAAAAAGAGATAGAAAATGATACCTGTAATTTTATATGCCAATAATGACTTTAAAATAGTTCCAGGAAACATTACAAAATTATATAAAACACATTTATGATTTTTTTAAAATATGAGAACACATCATACATGGAATATATATGCCTTTATCAATTCATGATAAAGATGAACAAATATGTACATCTGAGAAATCAGCTTTGTTCCAGACGAGTGTTGAGGTATGTAAAAACGTATTTGTTATTTGTTGTGGTTAGCTCTTATACTTGAAGTTATGTAGGAAGAAAAGTGAAGTAAAAATACTTGGGTTCTAGTTCTGGTTTTGATACAAACTGGTTCTGAGATGTTAAGTAATTTCATTTTTAGAGTCAGCTTTTTTTTTTTTTTTGGTGACTTAGAAAATTAGTATGCAGGTCTCTCTAGCTTCACTGTGCTATGATTTCTTTTTGAATTCAGTCAACATTTCTATGGACTATACTTTCAAATAAATCCTAAAGAGTTTAATAAGAAAATGACAAATGAAGTTTAACATTTTAATTATTAGAGTAAGTGATTCAAATGTACTTTAAAAATATTGTTTTGAATTTTTTAAATATGCAAAAATAGTTTGTTTTCTGAATTTCCACAGGAAAATAACTTTGATAGATAAAATGTTTGGAAATGTGAGTGAATGATCAATAGTGAGTTGGACTTTATGCCCATGGAATTTCAAATAACTTGAAAATTAAAGATCAATTAGGCAATTAAAATTCAATTCAAAACTATTTTTAAAGACAACTAGATATTACTAGATATCTGATATCAGAGTTGTCACAATTGAACACAGAAACTTCAAATTTTTAGTAGAAGTGATAAAAACCTAAACCTTAATTTGTTTATATGACTCTCAATTCCTTTACCAAATTTCAAAAGAAAAGCAGCTATTAGAAATTTCAGATAACTTTTAGTATTTTTAGAGGATTCAAAATCTGTTTATAATTTTCAGCTCCTCATTTTTATTGGGAATATAAATTACAATATTACTCTACATGAATGAGTGGTACTTTCTGCAGGATGTCTGTTAATAAGTCATGAATAAACTCATTCTCGTTGATCTCGGAGCATAAACATACATGCACTCTTCCTTGTTATTTATGAATGGAGCAAAACTTAGTGTTTGATTAACATTGTGGCCATTATTCAGCATCTGTTAGTTTATTTCTTAAGAAATATCTCAGTGACAGCCTTAATATGTTTTTTAGTAGAAAGCTCAATGCCCGGGATTACATCCAGCTTTTTGACAGCTGTATATATCATGTAAAGGTTGAAAGGTAGGAGACAGCTTCCAGAAATAATGAGTGCCTAGATATCCGATAGTCATCTTAAAACAATTTAGTTAGAGTTGGGAGGCAGCCAGGAACTGAAATTGAAGACCCAAAAATTAATGGAATAAGATAAAGGTTGTAAATCACAAAAATTTGCATGTCATTTGTCTTACGTAGCAGAAGATTGAACTGTGATTGACAAGTCATAGGTATTAATTTGGGACAATAGTGATATGGAAATAATAGACTATGATTACCAGTTCAAATGTATAGAATTGTAATATTAAAAGATTTAAACTAAAGAAGGAGCCCCCCAAAATCTTGATGCAATGTTTTAGTTTTAACACCCTATGGAAATAATGACTGGTGAATAATTTTAAGAAATACCGAAAGTGTAAAAAAGGTAAAGAATTTTTAAAAGAAACTTTAAAGGGATTAGGCATGGATAATCCCTCAGAATGAGACATTTTGTATATGTTTATTAAATAAATTGTTATGACACATTTTGATTACCAACACATTTAATGTTTGATGTATAAATTGAACATATGTAGACTGCATTCTGTTCTTTGCATGCTAGTGCTTCTTATATAAAACACATTTTTATCAAGAATGTGTGTGTGTATTCTAGTAGAACTATTTCTAGTTCTACTTTTTTCTCAAGAAAAAAAAAATATATATATATATTCATTCTTCCAAAGAAAGTAGAAAAATAAATCGGAGGAAACACTGTGCTTGGTTCTTTCAGTGTTTATTGTTTTATTTGTCTTGACATGACAGATTTTTGATCTTTGATAAATAACTAGAAAGATTGTTTTGGTTCCCTGTGTTTCCAAAAGAACATGGGAAGTTTTTTTTTTTTTTTAACTATATAGCACATTCACTGAGTCACAGGATGTGTTCTTATATACTTTCTACAACACTGAAGAATTTGCTTTTAAGTTGTAGCAATACATTGAGACAGTAGTTTTTCCCTACTCGGAGATGCAAGCAATGCTAGTAGAATGATGATCATGTAACAAAAACTATTTTTTTTCTGTTTTCTTGTACGTATGTGCATGAAAAATATCTTACGATTCAGTCTAGGAGAGATGGTTCCAAATATCAAAAATGAAGCAAAAGAAAGATTAGAATGCTGAACAGAGTAACTTGGCAACATTTGTGCATTCTGACACTGTAGGCTTTCGAAGTACAGGGCTTGATGTGGGACAGAACACAATGAACACATTTGAAATAATGGATGTAGGAAAAAATAAAATTGAATACTACACAGATATACAAATGAAAGGCAATTACAAAATTAAAGTGAAGCAAGGCTGCACACTATCAGGATCATCACCTACAATGTGCTGATATAATTATATCTCAAATTAAAAGACCCCTGACCAACAGAAAATGGCTACTGCCTCCACATGGTAGAAGTGCCACAGTAATTCCCACCTAGCATAGTCACCACTGGTGCCAGTAGAAAACTCCTGGAAGAAAATAGTAGCTCAGGGAATAAGAGCCTAATGGACACTGTGGAGCTACACTTTGCTTGGATTTCAGCTTATGGTCTTTCCTGAGAAAGGCTAACAGGAGCCTCTGGAAATACTTCCTGTTCTTCTGCTTTGATCAGCTCTGTATGTTCATATGACTGTCCCTGAAATTAAGGAAATGAAAATAAAGCAGAAAACAAGTGAGGCAAACTAACTCTCTCTCCTCTTCCCTTTTGTACATGTGAGAAACTTATTTGTTAAACAAAATTTTCTGGTCCTAACAGGAATAGAGAAGGGAGTGAAATGTACTATTCTTCTCCTATGAGTAATAATGGGTAGAGAAAAATGATTTTTCTTCCTCTGGTCAGTTTTCACTAGTTAAATTGTACACTAAAACAACATTTCTAGTTTGTCTTATATATTTCCCACTAACCTATACAATTTCTACCCACTTGAGTATTTGAGTAGAAGAAACATTAAACGCTGCAGTATAATAAAGCTATAAAAAACAAACAGGCATCGCCAACAAAGAGCTTCAGTCACTTGGCAATACTGACATACTTATTTTGTTGTACAAATCCCAAGGAATTTTATAGTGGTTCATTTAAGACTTTTCTAAAGTTCTATATCGTATCATTTTCTAGGGGAATAAGTTGTTAAATTATTTGACATATTTCTGTGTGTTGTCTTTGTTTTTCTACTGCTATAACAGAATACCACAGGTTATATAATTTGTAAAGGAAGGAAGTTTGCTTGATTTCCCCATTCTGGAGGCTGAGAAGTGCAAGAGGTGTAAGTGGAGGCATCTGGCAAGGGCCTTCATGTTACATCATAGCATGGCAGAAAGTAAAAGGTCAAGTAAGAGTGTGGAAAACAGAAAAATTAAGGAGTGGACTGACTTAGAACAGTCTACTCTCTCCCTAACTAACACTATGGCAGGACTTGTCCTGCAATAACATTTACCCATTTATGGAGGCTCCACCCTCATGACACAATAACCTCTTATTAGGCCCCTCCTCCTATGCCACTGCTTTGTTGGTCACTGTGTGACCAACATGGTCAGAATGTGTAATTTAAATGTCCACAGAATATTTTGCCTATTTTTAAATTTAAAACACCCCAAGATTTGGTGAAACACATTTTATTTTGACTTGAAAGTTTACAAACAGTAACTAAAATTTCTGCATTACCAAGCTACAGTATGTTGCTTTGTAGGGGAGGAAAAATATCTTTCCTCATCTACTACTAGATGTATGGCTGAGATCCCTACAATAAAGACAGAATAATAAAAAAAAAAGAGCATACAAATTTATTCAACATACATTTTATGTGACATAGGAGATTCAGAAATGAAGACTTCAAAGAAGCAGGGAAAACTCTATTTTCTCTAATATGATGAAGAAGTGGATAGTCATGGAGAAAAACAATTTAACAAAAGTGGGTATGATCTAAGTGTGGTGAGTTGGGTTGCTAGGGATTTAGGAAGGCTAATAATTCAGATTATTTTTGGCTTCTCTGTGTGACATTCCTTTGCTCTGGGTATAAAACAGGATCTCTCTGGAATAAGGGTCTTATGACCTGTTTTCAGGGAGGAAGGCCAATAAGGTTTTATGGCCCATTGCAGAAAAGAAGAAGTGAGGGAGTTCTTTCTAGGGTCTATGGCCTGCTTCCACTATCTATTTTCTTAAATGCAAATGTACCAGATTCTGGGGAAGTGTAATTGAACCTCTTCAATTTTATGCACAGGAACCATTACATCCATGCTATTAACTATGTGAAATAAGTTTCAGGGATAGTATTTTGGAGGGAGAAATCACTCATGGATCACATTTATAAAATTATATTTTGAAATTCTTATCATACAACATTTTTAACAGATCATTCCAAAAGTTGTTGCCAAAGAAAATACTTAGCCAAATAGGTGGAGATGAGGAGTGTCATTCACATTTTAAAGGCAGAAAAGGAATTTGTTAAAAGCACATTCACACATAGGACTCATGGGAACTTATTTTGAGAGAAATTTGAGGAAGGTGTTTTCACGAACCACTTAAAATTCATTGCTTTGATGTATCATACAGTATGTCGCTTTTAGGTTATTTTGGTTTCCATCATGTGCTTTGTAATTATCGCCCTTTGCATAAGAACCTGATGTTTTTTGCTTATCATATTTCTTTTGTGATTTAACTTGGGAATGTTGTGAAACATGGTATTTTTAATCTGTTACATAAACATACCATATTTCCTGGATTATATAGTTATTTTTGACAAAACAAACATAGATGTACTGTTGTGAGCTTAGTATGTATATATTTTGACATTAGTAATTAAACTTAGCTGTACTAATACATCTCAAAACAATAAAATCTGTACTAAATTGCATTTAAGCACATGAAATTAGGTTGTCATATTTTCATATATGTCATTTGTATTTAAGGGCAACATATTCTTCGTGTCTGAATAGGCTAGGTTATATTATGATAACAAAACCATGTTTTCAGTGACTTAAAACAGCAATTTGATTTGTTGCTTATAGTATGTGTGCTGGCATCTCTTTTTTGGATGGTTGCATTACTCTCATTGTAGCCTTGTTTAATAGATTAGGCATGATCTAGAACACTCAGAAATTCTCAGACACATCGACAGTGGAGTATGGCAGGCTATGAACTCATGGATATTAAAGGTTGGAAAATTTTTGAACTCTCCTAACTTTTTTACAAAACCCTGCTTATGTGTCTGTAATATCAAATATCAAAATTTCCTTGTTGTACATTAGTGTGAGTAAAGAAAGGGAGAGATATCATAAATATAATGAATATTGAGTCAAAATTAAGATCAAAACTTCCTGCTGTCTACCACAGGATTCTGAGACTAATAGATGCAGAGAACATATCTGCCAAATGTGGCAAATGAATATTGTATTATTGCTTTATTTAATTTCAAACTCCATGTCTTGGTGAGTTCAGATTGGACTAGTCAAACTCCTTTAGCCTAGCTAAATAAAATCAGCCTGCTCATGTCCCCTTCTACTCATCTCATTTGGATGCACGTGGCTTATCAAGATCAGATGTATTCTACAAAAAATAATAATAGAGGAGAAAGGGAATCCAAAAAGAGAAAAAAGGGCCCCAAACAGATACCAAAGTGGAGAAAAGGCCAAGAAATTTTTGAAATGTGAATGATGAAGAAAGCCAACACACCATTTCCATGTGTCTTTCACAAAAGTCATCAGTCATAGCAACAAATAAAATCACAATCTGTTTCCATCTGGCAGTATAGTCTTCCTGTAGTTGGACTGCACGTGTAATATCCCCTTTATTTGATTTGATATAAGCATTAGGGACAAGTTTGACTGGTATTACCTTTAACACTCAGCATACCTGGCTACCTACTAGATATGGAAACTTGAATAAAAGAAGAGCATGACTCAACTAGTAGGAAAGGAAAATGAGAGTAACAAGAAGACAGAAGGAGGAGGTTCATGAGCATCATAAAAAGGACTTGTATGTGAACATCATTTCTCTGTTGGGGGTTAAGTATGGGTGTTGAGGGTTAAGACTGGACATTCAAAATTAAACTGTGCTAGCTCTTGGGTAGATGTTATCTATCAGTCCACAGATTCTGGATGAAGAGCCAGATTCTCCTTTCCTGCAGTCTTACACCAACCCCTTTGACCTCCATTACATAAAGTTCTTTTTGCTGATAATCTGTGGTTTTTAAACCTACTGACAGGCCACTCCATGCGGTACATTCCTGCTAAGCAACTTAATTGAGATCAGATTACTCTGAGACAATTACCTAGATTAACATATTTATGAAACCAGCTTTGGCATTGCCAGAAACATGAAAACAACAAGAAGAGATCTACACAAAAGAAATGAGACCCTTCCCCCTTCCAAAAGGAGAGTTTGGGAGCAAATGTCACAGCAATTTCTCCTGTAATGTTTAGAACTTTCAGTTTCATGTTTTCGTATTAGAATTGTTACATTTTCAGTGTACAGTGTTTTCAAATTATAATTAGTATGCTTTAAGCTATGGGTGGTGATGTAATAAAGGAATCAAATAAAGTTTTAAAAATCAAGTTTTAATAGCAACAGCAGTTCACACAATTAAGCTAACAATTCAGTGAACTGCATCTTTTACAAATTTCAAGCTTTGACACATCATGGGGTGACTTTATAGCCTACTGTTTTCACATCCTTGTTGATATCTTGAATTAGTCAAGCATCTGTTACTCAATGAAATCAGATATCTATTTCAATATCTTTGTTTTCTCCTTTGCAGTTGTGGTCTGATTATTTTTGCATATTTGAATACATGGAAAACATATTTTAATATTTTTTTTTCTCAGTTTTGCCTATTAATGAAGGGTGGCTATGAGGGACAGTTTCAAAGTTGATTTATTGAGAGAGACATTTGCTCAGGGAGTCCATTTACTCCCTTTCAACCTTTTTTGCTGTGCGTAAACTATCCAAGCCAAAGACAGGATTTACTCAGGAACATAATAATTAAATAAGCATATAGTCAGATACTACACTTGCTTTTAAAGTCTCAAACCAGTGTAGTATCTGCACAATTTTATTTTCAACACAATGCACAAACAAAAAGAGGGGTTAGCTTAAGGACTTCAGCTTACTTTTAGTCAGAATATTTCTAAAATACTTTAATAAATTCAAGGATTTCTAAAATAATAAGTTCAAGGATATTAGGCATTTTAAGAAAAACAAAATACACAAAACAACAGCTTTAAGTCACATGCTTACAACCTGTTGAAAAGTGACTCCAGTCAATACACATTAAAAACATAAGAATAAAAAAATTGAACTACATTTTTAAAAATTCTATGCATTTGAAAATATATTCTTGAAGTGTATCTTTTTTTTTATATATATAAAGCACAACAGCTCATTGCTGCACTGCTTTAGATTCAAAATGCTAAGCTGACAGAATATTGACTGACATGAAGATGTAATAACTTTTTTTTTAATGTTTCATGATTGTCTAGTAAGAATATCCTTGGATGTTAGGTCTGGTTTTCTTTTTGTTAATGTTGATTCCTTTTCATAATGGGTGAGAAAAACCGATTAATCCCTTCTCTTGGAAAATTCGTAACTAATACAGCCATAAGAAGTTTGTAGTTCTGATACAATAATCATAGGATAAAAATTAAGAATATATTGATTGCATAAGTGGTCAACAACTTTAAAATAAAAGTATATATTAGCATTGTCTATAAGTTTTAACAGAAAATAACTAGTGAAAAATAGCTATTTAAAATAGATTAAAAAACAATAAGGTTTGGCACTTTTTACCAAGACAATAGAACATTCTAAACACAGCTAATTCTCCATAGCTTACTGTCTATGAGAAAAGAAAATTATGATCGTCTTCAATGATTTACTGAAAGCATGGGAGGGCAGAGAGCTGGGGAAAGTTTTATACTGTAAGAGCAGTAGAAAAGTTTTTACTTATACTATTTTAAATAATCGAATAAAAACCTGGTTAGAAAGACAGGCTTGCCTATGAGCACATACTCAAATAGAATTTTACTTGAATCCAGGATGTATGCACTTGGAAACCATATATCCACTTAATTTCAGTGAAATGGCTCGAAAGGAAGAAACCAGTGGGAGCAAAGGGTACAGAATGTTTAAGAAGGCTTCCCCCTGCCCCCCCAAACTCAGGGGTGGCCATGACAAGGTAGTAGGAGGAGTAGATGGAAAATCATTCATTGTGTCTAGAATTCAAAATAATTTGGCAGTTCTTTAAGGAGCGTAAAGTAGAGAGAATCTGGAGGCTGCAACTGTGGACCCTGGGGATTCATTAAATGTGGTTCCATCAGTCAAAGATGGCATGCTCACTCCTACGCTTCAGAGGAGGAGCTCCATAACCTTCCCCATAGTTTGATTTTTTTTTTTTTCCTGGATCATTGTGTCAGTTACTTGGATAGTACTTGATTTTTACATGAGGCAGACATGAAGGCCAAGGCCACATGAACACATGAACAGGGTTACTGTTAAATAAACCCAGCCCACATTTGGTATTTCCCTTGTTTAGGCTTATCTGCCTATGTCTGGTCTAATACAAACTTTTGAAGAAAATTGGAGAATATTGTCCACAATTTTTAAAATGTCCACTTATTTCCTTTACCAAGTCTAGTTCTAACACATTTTTCAAAAAATGAATATGCATACAAAGATATATGGAGATGTATGTGTTATACAATAATGCTCACATAGCAGTGAAAAAGACTGAAAAATCTAAGGATGGGTAAATATATTATTTTGTGTCTACAAGACTAGTAAGTGTAGAGAAACTGATAATGATTCATGAATGTATTTGTAACTATTTATAGTTGAGAAAGTTTCAAACATTATGTTCTAATTCTAATTACTTCATAGATGGATATGTAGATTAAGAATATAAAGTTTCAAAACATGAAACTACTGTGATATGATCAGATAATTTTATTATCTGTTTTCCTTTATGCACATTGATTATTTTTGTAAATTTTAAAATGTTTAAGATATATACTAGTGAAAAACTGTTTTCCATTACTCATGTTTAGAAATGTCAAGTTTGATACATCAAACTCAGACATGTATAAGATTCTATGGCTTGCAATTTTAGTCAAAAGTGCATTTGAAAAATTTAGTGTCATCTCAAGGAATACTGAAGTCCTAAAAGACCTTTTTATTTCAACACAAATATATATTATAATTTGTACCATTTTGCATCATAATTATTTTCTTTAATGTTCTTTTCTGGAGCTATATTACCCAGTTGAAAACATTTCTAGGATAATCATGAATATTTGATACATTTGGATGATCATTAATGCTCACAATTTACTGAAAAAAAATCCATCATCCTTAGATCATTTCTAGCAAACTGTAACTGATAGAATGCATGATTTTTTACTTGCTTTGATTTGTAAAATTAATACATATATTTAAAGCTATTATGACTCAGATGGTTCCAGAAATCTGTGTGAAAACAGCAACATTGATGACAAAAATCCTGTGAGAAAGACTTAATTCAGTGACTTCAAAGTATTCTGAGATACTGATTTTAGGATTTCAGCTCCTTATGTAACCTGAGTCATGATAGGATAAGCTTGATATGCCATGCCCTTCTGACATGGTCTCTGATCCTCTAGCCTTTGGTTTGCTTAGCACAAGAATTAGCTCAAATATTCTTATTTTGGGCATGTCGGTTTATTTCTGAGTAATCTAGCTGTCTTTTTAATACCTCCTGTGTTACAGCATATTTTAGTTTGCATGTTTAATGCTGTATTTTGAAAAATTTCATCATGTTTTACTGCAACAGCATTTAAAATTAGGTAAAAGCGAAGAAAATAAATTCCTTATCAAAGATGTTAGTAATATAGTATTTATTTTCCTTCTTTGGTGATATTTGAACAAATTATTTTATAAGCATGGAAGAAAAAAAATGCCCAGAAAAATTCTACCTAAAAAACAAGGCAATTTAGGCTTAAAGGTGTGATTCCTCCTATATATTGACTGTAGGTATTTGGGCCAAAGGTGAGTTTTTCCTGAGCTGGAAAGAATACCTCTTATTCCTACCTCTTAGAGAAAGAGCTAATGAAATAGGGTGAAAAAGGATTCATGGGACCTGGAATATACAACTTGAGGTGTGATGTTTATTTCAATTATTGCTAAGTGTGTCTCTCTGAACAGATTACTTGTCTTTTCTGAACTCTGCTTCCCTGAATATCAAATGGGGATAATAATATGTTACTTATAGTGTTGTAGAAATTTTTATTTTATATAATAAAACAAACTAAACTCCTGCTATTTATCATTGCCTTTCTTTATAAAAGTATAAAATGGTAGGGGTGCTTTTGGAGAATGAATGTTGCGAACATCCACCAGTATCATGCCTAGGTCAATTAAGCAAAATATTGAACATCCCCTGCTAATCTGCTTGATATTTTAAATCTGGCCATATCAACTTAGATGTAGCCAGAGACACTGTTGATGAGCAGATTTGATTTTGCAATTTATGTCTTTTATTTTCATGAGATACTGTCTTTCCTCATCCTGGAATCTGGATCTAGATATCTGATTTGGCTTATCTGCAATATGAGAATAACCATAACTCACTGGGAAATTATGAGACTTAAGTGAGATGATCTAAGTCTTCAAAAAATTTAAAATGCTGTGTTCTTCAACTTCCATGTTGTTGCAACTGTTATTCGGATGCTTAAATCCTCTAAAAAGATTAATAAGAATTAAGAATATTAGCTTGGGTTGCCTCAGAATTTGCAGAGTAAAATGTAAAAGAAGGAAGTAAATTGAGCTGTTAAAATGTCATGCTTGTGAACTGGGCAAAGCAGCTTGGTGCAGTCCAACTAATTACATAATTTAAGACAGGAGCACTAGGGGCCGCTGGGCAAAAACAATGGTGTGCTGGTGCCAGCTCCTACCAGCTTTTCATAGCTGATTGTGCTCATCTCTTTCCAATGGCCAAATTCAGTAGCTTGAAAGAATCCAGATGGGAATATTGCACAGGGGAAATTGGGACACAACTAAGCAGGTCTTGAGTTGTTTGGCACCTCTGCCATGTCACTCTTATGGGACAGCTATCTCTGCACTCATGGAGTGCACACGCTGGCTAGTAAGGTTCTGGTGGATTTACTTGTACACAGAACAACCAGTTGAGAAAATCACCTTTAACTTTGAAGTGATGTGTTCTTCCTGACAAGTTCTTTTATATCATATTATGAAATAGAGAATATAGCCAAAGGGGGTGATGAAACACAGTTGCTTAAAGATTTTTTGCTTTCAAAGTATAGTCATTAATAGTTCTGAGATGCCTAATTGTCATGTAAAAGCTTTAAGGAGTGACTGTTAAAAGACAGTAATTGGTATTTACTATTTCTACCTTTTTGACATCAAAGACTCTTCTTTTTACTTTATATTTGTGTATCTAGCACATTTTTCAGACTGGAGGTATAATTTAGTCAACCTATTACTTCAATGACAATGCAATTTGTTTCTAATTCATCAGGCCTTGTCAACTTTTATGTTTGAATTTATGACTTGAAGACACTTCATTTGAAAGAAATATAAGGACTGAATTTTTACATGCATTCATTTCCTGTTTTATATTCCAGTATACCACTGCTGACTTCATCTTATCATTAGCAAACTTTTTAGGAACACTGACAACATTTAATATCATAGAAATTCTCTCACAGCTAAGAGAATCTGGACTGAAATTTACTCCAATTTAAATGGAAATTATTTTGAATTAGTTATGCATAATTAATCATAGCATAATGTCACTTTAATTGATAGGAAAGAACACACAGCTTCCTCCTTCCCGTGAAGTCATGTTCTCTCAGTACCAAAGTTGAATCTGACACACCAAAATATGGGCTCCAGGACCAGACCTAGCAATTTAGTAATCAAAGCAGTTGTTGGGTACATTATGTAAATTAATGAAGTGAATTCAAAATTAATATTAACTTAGAAAATACATGTATTAAGTGACTATACTTTTACACTGATACTCTTTATTTTAGAGTATGTGGTATGTGACTTGTAAATATTTGAAGAAGGATGGAAGATAGGAAAGTTCTTTAGAATTACACAAAAACTTAACTTACTACTTTTGTATAAAGAACATAACCTTTTAGCTAATCAGGTAGATTAGTTAGGGTTCTACAAAGAAACTGTGTGTATACAGATATATTTGCAAAGACTTATTTCAAGGAATTGGTTCATGCAATTGTAGTGGCTGACTCAACAAGTGAAAGACTCAGGGAAGAGTTGCATTTTAATCAATGAAAGTCTGCTGGCAGAATTTCCTCTTAGCTGAGATCATCTACTCTTTTAATTAAAGCCTTCAACTTATTGGATAAGGCCCACCATGTCATGGAAGGAAATTACTTAAAATCTACTTATTTAAATGCCAACCTTTTTAAAAATACACATGTATAGAAACATCTAGAATGGTGTAGGTCTAAATGTCTGGGTACTGTGACATGATTAATTTTGTCAATTTGTCTAACAGGCAGAATCTTAACACAGAAATTAAATACAAGGATGTTTGATAAAGTGATTTTCAAATTGTGATTAAAATTAGATAAATGTTACAGGAACTCAGAAAATAATATTCAGAATTAAATAGTTTAGAAAGGCTAGTATGGAGAAATATACCCTGAGTTAAACCATGACAAACAGTTCAGTTTCTAAGTAAGTATATCCTATGCATGATAGTGTTAGCAATAAAAATGTATAAAAATGTTCATAAAGGATTTCACTGATGAATTTCCTAACATGGGGAAAATATTAACTTGAACCCAAAAAGGGACCAGAGGCTTAAACTGGATTTAAATTTCAGCAAGGATTCATCAGCTATGAAAGAATTAATTTGAACATTAACCACTGTCTAAAAGATCAGATTTGTTATTAACTGCCAACTAAATAGATTGGATGTTTACTATTTCATTGACTGGACAAGACCACATTTACCTATACTTCTGCCTCCATTAATAGTACAAATAGTCTCTTGAAATCTACAATTAACTACTTCCTCATTTATAAACTGGAAATGCTTTGAGTTTTTTAAAATATTTATTTATATTTTAAATGATTTTTTAAAAAATAAATGATAGCAGAATACATTACAATGCATAATTTTTCATACCTCTGGTTGTATACAAAGTATGTTCATACCAGTTCATGTCTTTATACATGTACTTTGGATAATAATGTCCATGACATCCACCATCATTTCTAACCCCTTTGAGTTACTGGAGAAAATAAAAAAAGTTTTTTTTTTTGGTACCAGGGATGCTTATCACAGAGCCACATCTCCAGCCCTTTTTGTATTTTATTTAGAGACGGGGTGTCACTGAGTTGCTCAGAGCCTTGCTTAATTGCTGAGGCTGGCTTTGTACTCTCCATCCTCCTGCCTCAGCCTCCCAATCCCCTGGGATTACAGACATGTGCCACTGCACCTGGCCGGGTTATGACACAATTTGAATTTTTCTTTTTCATGAAAAATATTGAGTGTATTATTCTAAGTATTATGCTATATACTAAACGTATAAGAGAAAATAAGAAAGAGCATCAGATATCCATGGAGTTTATAATTTACCTCAGCCATTTCTTGTTTCAATAAAACATAGATGCTGCAACATTAGAATTCCTATAGTACATTATAGACAATGAATTGCAGGCAACTATTAAATTCTGACTTAATTTTCCTTACACTTTATATATAGATACACAAAATATATGTTCACATATGCATGCAAGTATGATCTGTAATACTTGACGTCTTTTAGTTTTCAAAATTTCAAAGTTATAATTCAAAGTACAAAAATATCTTCAAGCTAAATAGTCTTATCGCAGAATCAAACCTGATGAAAAAACACAAAGCCTGACATTGATTTAATATCCAGTCTTGCCCTTGGGTATGTGAATCACAGAGCAGTGTGTTTTAGAAGATCATGTAGCACATTTATGATTCAATCTTTAGAGAGAATGTGCCCCAGACAAGCAAATATGATTCATATAATGCAGAATTCAGGACTCACTGTGTAGAAAACATATCCTAAAGACTTCCCATTCAGACAGATTGTATTCCCTTGGAACTCAGCATGTGGGAAACTTCAACCCCAGCAGTGTGTGAACATGCTGCTCCTTTTCAGGTAGAGCTTTAATTGCTCCCCTATGGTTTCAAGGCACAGGGGACAGAGAACACTGAAGGATGTGTTCACCTCAAGCATTTGTTGATAAACTTGGGTTTCCTCTTGACATTTATCATGGGATTCCTTCAGATATTATACAGTCAGGTGAGAATTTAGTGCACATGCTGATGGCATTTGTCAAGCCTATTAGGCATGTAACTACCTATTACATTACAAATAATATACGTGACTGAGAATGTAATGCCCTGACGAGTGACTTATGTTTAAAATGCATCAATGCCCTTCAAACCTAAAGTTTCTCCTCCTGGATATATTTCTAATGTGAACAATTGTTACTACAGACTCCAGGGAACAAGCTACTTATCCTTAGGAGTCTAGTTCACGTCTTAGAATTTTATCTCTTATTAGCTTGTCATTCATTTGATAGTTCCCTTCACTTCATAGTATTGATGATAATTTAACTGTTGAAAAGGGGTGTGTAACAACAATGATGTTCATTAGGTAAGATTTCTTCGGCCAAATTTTATATGCAAAGTAAAATAGTGGTCAACAGCTCTGACTGTGAATCATAGAGGAATAGGTTTAAATCATGGTTCTAATCCTCAGTAGCTCTAAAATTTCTGACAAGTTGCTTAGTATTCTGAATTTATAAAGCAATATTCCAAGGTTGTTGTGAAAGCTATTATGTATAAAAAATTTTAGAATTGTGTCTGTCATGAAATACATACTCAGAAAACATAAGGTTTATTGGTTCTGGGGCATTTGGCAAATATAGGATTATAGTGATATTTTGGCTTATCAATGACTGTATAAAGACACTACCCAAAATATGACTAAAAAGAGCTTAAGGGAAATTTTGTTTTTATTTTCACACACACATCAGGGCTTCTGATCACAATCATATAGTTGTTATAAACAAAGCATTGTATTATTAAGATAGTCAAATGATACTAAATGGAAAATCTTCTCATCTTTGGCTTATTTTGGGTAACTAAAATGGTGATGTAAATTGTTCAAGAAATCTATTTTACTTATCCAAGTGCCTTATTTAAAAGAAATAATAGGTGCACAACTGAAATTATTTAGGCAAATTTAAACACCTTATAATAAATGGTTCTCATATTTAATCAGCAAAGTTAGGAATAAATATACTGCAGAAAAGTGCTTCTGGAATGGTAGAAAGAAGCCCCAAATTCTCTTCTGTATAAATGTAATAAGAACATAAGCAAAAGTGGTCAAAGTCAACTTTTTAGATATCTGGAAAATACCCCAAGTTTGCAACCATGTGAAAAGAGTTATTCAAGAAAATGGTTGTACTTTGGTAAGAACCATGAGTCCTGTGGCACTTCTGCTTGCCCTATTCCTCTTTCCAGCTCTTCAGTAACCTTGACGATTTATGATCAGCTCACTTGAGAGCTCTGGGAAGAACCTTCTAGGAGATGCTAGGACGACTACAATGGGTTTGGACTGCTCTAAAATTCCATATCCAGGAAATTAGCACTATGTGCCCTGAGTCAGAGCTCCCTTTGAGGAACAGGCTTAAGGCCAGGATATATTTCAGCAACATTTAATGTCAAATCTTTACCGTTGCAGCTACCAAAAACTTTCCAACAAAATTAGAAGAATACACTAGGGAATGAATTGCCAAATAGAACTTTGAAAACTTTCCATGTCTTTTGGGGAATATAGAAGACCACAGGCATGCTGAGAGCAAGACACATCAGTGAAGATCCTAATCTCTCCCAACTAGATGAGTTTTATGCTATACACAGGAATATAAGGCCAATTTGTAAACTGTCTGTTGAAACACTAAAGGCATGCCTTAAAATGTTCCTACAACATTTTGAGGAGACTGAGAAACTTATTCCTTCAATGCATTTAAGGGAACCAGTTAAGGGAACAGTCCAAGTAAGATTTCTCACTAAGTTAGTGAAAGAGAATACCAACTTTATAGCATTAGCCCAGGTACACCAGTAAACAAGAGCAGCATACATTGACATGTTGGTTTATGAAGCAGCATATTTATGTTTTTAAACCATTTAGAGGAGACAAACACCTAAAGAACCGGAAATTGTGGCATGCATATAAGGAAAAAGATCAATAGAAACTGATCCCAAGATAAAATAAAATTACTAGAAATTAACTTAAAATATGCTATTATAAATGTATTAAATAATAAACCATGTCTGAGTGAAAAGTTAACATTTTACAAGAGGCAATTATTCTATTTTAAAAGAAACATAAAAATTCGGAATTGTAAACAATAATTGAAAAAAAAATCATAGAAAGTTGAATGTTAGATTTGAACTTAAAAAGAATGAATCAGTAAACTTGGAGGCAGAAAAATTGTAAATATAAAAATTAAAAATGAAATGACTAAAGCCTTGAGACCCATGAATCACCTTCAACCCTACTAATACATAAATAATAGGAATCCTAAAATGATATTAGGAACCTGAGAATATATAAATAGTGACCAAGAAACTTGAAAATGGAAGAGAAAATTAACACATCAAGGAGACCCTTACTTACATCAAACAGTTGAAAACCAAAGACAATTTAGAAAGCAGGAATAGAAAAGTGACTCATCACTAATAAGATAGTAATTCAATAGATTAGACATCAGCCAACTTCTTGTCTAAAACTATGGAGCCAGAAGACAGTGGGATGACATATCCAAAGTGTGAAAAGAAAAGGAATCTCCATATCTAGCAAAAACATTCTTGAATAAGAAATGTAGAATTCAAATATAAAAACAAAACAAAATTTGACAATGTAAGACCCAGTAAACAACAAATACTAAAGCAAGTATATTAAGTTGAAATAAAATAGCATTAGAAAGCAATAAAAAATTCAAAATAATGCTAGAAATAACTACAGAGGTAAAAATAAGGCATTATAATTGAAAAGAGTTGGGATTAGGTCCAGATATCAGGAAGATTGTGAAATAGGATTTTCATGGTGCTTGTCACTATCTAGAAACATCAACCTAAATGAATATCCATGCACAAAATGTACCTTCATAAGAGCAAACAAAACCAGGTGAGAGAAGCACCTGGGTATAGTATAGGAATGCAAAAAAAACATAATGAAGAGGGTAGGGAAGACATTTTGTATTACCTATGTCAAGTCTCCCTCAACTTAAGGAAGCACAAAGTCAGCCCTTGGTGCTGGACAGATCTCACAACTCCATACTCCAAGATAAAACCTGTGGACTGAGCCAGACACAGGCTTACCTCATCTCAGGTTTTAAAAGCCAGACCAGTATGTATCATTCAGGTTTATGTCTGCTCCAGTGCCAAGTCAGCGTATCTAGACTCACAAACACATGGTATAGCTTCCATGGGAAAGGCCAACAGCCCCTGGCCCCAAGCTCCAATAGGTCAACTGTGCAGGCCTGAACCAATAGATGTGGGGTTCACCTCCATGGACCCAATATCCAGGACTGCTCCTATCAACTCATCTATGTGTTAACCTAGAGGAGACTCACTATACCTTTAAGGACACTGAAAGGGTGGAAAAATATTTTCCATTAAAATGAAGAGGGCATAGGTAGTTCAATTATTAAGTTAGATAAAATACTACTAAAAATTTTAAAATAATACAAAAAGGGTTGTATAAAGATCAAGGGTTGAATTAAGATGATATAATAATTAGAAATATATAAGCAAATATTAATAAATCTGAGGAGAAACTATCAAACATTAATAGTAGAAAACTTTAATATCTCATTTTTTAATTGATTTTACTTTTTAACTACTTGACAGTGGAATGCATTACAATTCTTATTACACATACAGAGCACAATTTTTCATATCTCTGTTTGTATATAAAGTGTGTTCACACCAATTCAGGTCTTCATACATGTACTTTGGATAATGATGTCCATTACATTCCTTAATCATTGCTAACCTCTTGTCCCCTCCCACCCCTATACCCTATTTAGAGTTCCTCTATCCCATGTTCCCCATCCTTATCCCACTATGAGTCACTCACTTTATATCAGAGAAAACATTCGGCATATATCCTTTTGGGATTGGCTAACTTAGCATTATCTTCTCCAACTCCATCCATATACATGCAAATGCCATGATTTTATTCTTTTATTGGTGAATAATATTCCACTGTGTATATATGCCAGTTTTTCTTTTATTCATTCCTCTAATGAAGGGCATCTAGGTTAGTTCCACAGTTTAGCTATTGTGAATGGTGCTGCTATAAACATTGGTGTGGCTGTGTCCCTGTAGTATGCTCTTTTTAAGTCCTTTGTGTATAGACCCAGAAGAGGGATATCTGGGTCAAATTGTGGTTCCATTCCTAGATTTACAAGAAATCTCCATGCTGCTTTCCATATTGGCTGCACCAATTGACATTCCTAGCAGCAAAGTATGAGTGTACCTTTTTCCCTACATCCTCACCAACACTTATTGTTGTTTGTCTGCATAATAGCTGCCATTATGATAGGAGTGAGATGATATCTTAGAGAAATGCAAATCAAAACTACTATAATTGCTAGAGATTATAATATATATATATATATATATATATATAATATATATTATATATATAATATATATTATATATATATATATATATAATATATAATATATAATTATAATCCCACATGATAGGGATTAGGGCCTAATTTTATTCTATTAGACACAGAGTCTCTGGTGTAATTCTACTTTGAGTTGCGTTTTGTGCATGGTGAGAGGGGTTTAATTTCATTTTGTCCCATATGGATTTCCAGTTTTCCCAGCACCATTTGTTGAAGAGAATATGCATATTTTTGGTGCTTTGTCTAATATGAGAAAATTGTAATTTTGTGGGTTGATATCTTTGTCCTCTATGCTGTACCATTGGTCTACCAGTCTTTTTTGGTGCCAATACCATGCTGTTTTTGTTAGTCTTGCTGTGTAGTATAGCTTAAGGTCTGGTATAGTAATGCCACCTTCTTCACTCTTCCTGCTAAGGATGGCTTTAGCTATTCTGGGTCTTTTATTTTTACAGATGAATTTCATGATTTTCTATTTCTATGAGAAATGCCATTGGGGTTTTGATCAGCATTGCGTTAAATCTGTATAGTGCTTTGGTAGTATGGTCATTTTGAAAATATTAATTCTGTATATCCAAGAGCAAAGTAGATCTTTCCATATTCTAAGGTCTGCTTTGATATCTTTCTTTAGGGTTTTGTAGTTTTCATTGTATAGTTCTTTCACTTCTTTCATTAAGTTGATTCCCAAATATTTTTTTTTGAGGCTATCATAAATTGGGTAGTTTATTCATTTCCCTTTCTGAGGATTTGTCACTGATACACAGAAATGCCTTTGATTTATGGGTGTTGATTTTATATCCTGCTACTTTGCTGAATTCCTTTACAAGTTCTAGAAGTTTTCTGATGGAGCTTTTTGGGTCTTCTAAGTATTGAATCATATCATCAGCAAATAGTGCTAATTTAAGTTTTTCTTTTCCTATGTGTATCCCTTCAATTTCTTTTGTCTGTCTAATTGCACTGGCCAGCATTTCAAAAACTATCTTAAATAGAAGTGGTGAAAGAGGGTATCCCTGTCTTGTTCCAGTTTTTAGAGGAAATGCCTTTAATTTTTCTCCATTTAGAATGATGTTAGCCTGTGGCTTAGCATAGATAACCTTTATGATTTGAGATATGTTCCTGTCATCCCTAATTTTTCCAGTGTTTTGAACATGAAGAGATGCTGTATTTTGTCAAATGCTTTTTCTGTTATCTATTGAAATGATCATGTTTCTTATCTTTACGTCTATTGATGTGATGAATTATATTTATTGATTTCTGTATGTTTAACCAACCTTGCATCCCTGGGATAAATCCCATTTTATCATGGTGCATGATCTTTTTGATATGTTTTTGTATTTGATTTGCCAGAATTTTATTGAGGATTTTTGCGTATAGATTAGAGATATTGGTCTGAAGTTTTCTTTATTCTGATGTGTCTTTGCCTGGTTTTGGAATCAGGGTGATATTGGCCTCATAGAATGAGTTTGTAACTGCTGCTTGCTTTTCTATTTCCTGAAATAAATTAAAGAGTATAGGTATTAGTTCTTCTTTAAAGGTCTTGTAGAACTCGGCTGTGTATCCATCTGATCCTTATTGGTTGTTAGGCTTCTGATAGTGTCTTTCACAAGTATTTTGTCACTTGATATTGGTCTGTTTAAATTGTACATATCTTCCTGATTCAATCTGGGCAAATATTATGACTTAAGAAATTTATCAATGCCTTCAATACCTTCTATTTTACTGGAGTATGTTTTCAAAATAATTTCTAATTATCTTCTGTATTTCTGTAGTGTCTGTTGTGATAGTACCTTTTTCATCAAGTATGCTGGTAATTTGAGTTTTCTATCTCCTTCTCTTTGTTAGCATAGCTAAAGGTCTGTCAATTTTATTTATTTATTCAAAGAACCAACTTTTTGTCAATTTTTTCTTTTGTTTTGATTTCATTGACTTCAGCTCTAATTAAA
The DNA here is from genome assembly GCF_047511675.1 of Marmota flaviventris. Classification (NCBI taxonomy): domain Eukaryota; kingdom Metazoa; phylum Chordata; class Mammalia; order Rodentia; family Sciuridae; genus Marmota; species Marmota flaviventris. Next base: position 84,107,045 of record NC_092506.1, read on the forward strand.
AGTCTCCTAGCTAAAAACCCTAAGGACCTGATGGCTTTACTACTCAATTCTGCAAACAATTTAAAGAAGACAAAAGACACAGTGACAACACAAAATTAAGTCAATATCCTTGGTGATTACAGATGCGATAATGTTCAGCACAATACTAGTATGTACATCAAAAAGATCACATCCATGATCAAGTGTGGTACATCCTAGGTACATTAGACAGATCTACATATCAGTAATATAGAGAGCAGGAGAAATGACCACTTAGAATTTTGAAAATCTTGTCTTTGTTGTTATATCTAAAGTATGGGAAACTCTTAATGACAATGCAGTTGAATACCTTTTTAAAAAAATCTCAAGTAGTCAAGAATTTTGTACTATATCCTAGATTTGATGATCTTACAAATAATAATGGGTAAAGAAAAATTAGATAGTAAAATTTTTTCTCTCCTTATTTTTCCTTAGACATTGTGTTTGACTTGAAATTTAGATCAATTCCAGAGAAAATTAAACATTGAATTGTGTAGGACAATTACTATGGGACATAATGGAGGATGCTGAGATGTCCATCTTTAGAATATTCTGAGGTTGATGTCATTGACTCTAAGGCATGTGAACTAAAAAGAACAAACCTTGTGGGAACCATGTACCTGTTAGTAATAAAAACTTCAGGGAGAAATAAAAAAAAGAAAAAAAAGGTTCAGTAAAAACTTCTCCTGAGAGAAAGACTAGAAATCCACATATTCGACTCCTTCCACTGTAAAGCTAGAGCCAGTTCATTACAACTCATGACAGAAAACAATTTTTTAGGAACTTTCAAGCTATTTGTTATAAATTGCCATTATTAAAAATGGGAGTTCATAACCCACTTGAATCAAAGTGTGAAATATGATATATCAAGAACTATGCAATGTTTTGAACAACCAACAATAAAAATTAAAAAAAAAAAAAAGAAATAAATTATATGCCAGGTATGGTAGTGCATACCTGCAATCCCAGTAGCTTTGGTAAATTCAAGACCAGTCTCATCAACTTAGGGTCTCACTAAGTTGATCAGGACCTGTCTCAAAATTTAAAAAAAGGTTTGGGGATATGACTCAGTGGGGTTTTAAGCATCCCTGGGCTCAATCCTTGGTACAGAAAAAAAGTCAAATAAAGTTAGAATTGTATAAGTTATATTCAGGGGATTATATATGCTTAAAATATCATTTTATACTTATTTTACTAATTTTTTGCTATTATCTAGGTAAGGTTATTGATATCTACTATATCTTGATAAAAAATACCATAGAAATATGTTACTGTGAATTTTTTTTCCTAACAGTGCTCAGTGACATCAGTTGTTTAACTAAAATTGCACATAGTTGAAGTATTTACATAATTCAGTTTTCTCTTCTGTAGTACTAGGGACTGAACTCAGGGGCACTATCACTGAGCTACCATCCCCAGACCTTCAGACCATTTTTATTTCTAAGAGGGTCTCATTAAGTTTCTGAGTTTGATATCAAACTTGTAATCCTCCTGCCTCACCCTCCACAGTTGCCAAGATTATAGGTGTGTACCACTGCCTGGTTACACAAGATAATTTTTTGAGCACTACAACAAGCACTATACTGCGTTGATTTTTTTGGCTTTGAAAGTGATGAAGAAAGTATTAGTAATTAAAATTAAACATAAATCACATCTATTACCATAACATTTGAAGTCATAAGTAATACATCCCTTGTTACATGAGTATGGGTAATATAGTCAGGATTTGATTTGTAGTCCCTATCTCTGAAGCCACAATGAATTTCTTCTTCACCCTTCTTAGAATGATTTATAGCACCATCAACAAAGCATACATTTTTGGAAGAGAGAAAAACCTTAATCCCTACAAGTATCATAAAGGATCACTGCAATGATCAATGAATATCTGATTGATGAATATCAAATGACTTTCCATATAAGTGACTTAAGTCATTGATAAGTGAAAAAATTCCAACACACATATTTATAGCTTCATATTTGTTTTATTAATCAGCATAAAATATTTTTGGTAATAAGGCCATTTTGACAATATTAATTTTGCCTATTCAAGAATATAGTAGGTCTTTCAATTTTCTAAAGTCATCTTCAATTTCTTTATTATTCAATATTTTTCATCATAGAGGTCCTTTATCTCTTTTGTAAAATTGTTTCCCCAGTATTTTTTGAGGCTATTGTTAATGGGATAGTTTTCCTAATTTTTTTTCAGTGGATTCATCATTGGAGTATAGGAACATAATTGATTTATGAGTGCTGGTTCTGGGTACACTCATATTATTGGTGGGATTGCAAATTGGTGCAAACACTCTGGAAAGCAGTGTGGAGATTCCTTAAACACTAGAAAGGAAACCATCATTTGACCTAGTTATCTCACTCCTCAGAATATATCCAAGGGATTTAAAATCAGCATATTACAGTGACATGGCCACATCAATGTTTATAGCAGCACAGTTCCTTTCAACAGAGGAATGGATAAAGAAAATGTGGCATACACAGACACAATGTAGTATTAGCCATAATGAAGAATGACTTTATAACATTTGCTGGTGAAATAAGCCAGTCCCACAAAAAAAGTCAAAGGTCAAATATTTTCTCTAACATGTGAAAGCTAACCTACAATAAAGGGGTAGAAGATTAAAAAAAATAATAGAAGTTCAGTACAGTAGACAAAGGGGAATGTAGGTAAGGGAGGAAGAATAGGAAAAGTAAAGATGGGAACAAATCTGACATAACTTTCCTATGTATGTATATGAATATACCACAGTGAATGTCACCAATGTGTACATCCTTAAGAAATAAAATAAAATAATAACTATGGGTAAATGGCAGAAAGATCAGTAGAAGAATGAGGGATATGGGGGATTGTGTAAAAGCGACATATTACATGCTTTTATAATTATGTCAAAATGGATTCTACTGTCATGTATAATTACAAATAATCCATAAAAAAGGCTACAGGCAGTTTACACTATAGGATATTATGTACTTTTTTAACATCTAAAAGTTGTATACTATATATCATTTGTACTGTATATACAATTTCTGTCTTTTGAAGATCAAGGTAGTAAACTATTACCAGGATACCACTGCTCTAACCCCTAACTAAATACTTCTTTAAATGTAGCAATATTACTTCCTTTAATATTTTTATTTCTCTGTCTTCTTTCCCCTCTCCTTTTACATACCTAAACAAGTATATCCCTAGTTGATAGGAACAACATAGCAAGAAGCAGCTATTTTTTCCTTCTTATTGGTATATTATGAACTTACATAACAGTGGGAGTGAATGTTACATATTCATATATGCACACAGAAGAACAGTATAATTTAGTCAATTTCATTTCCTAGTACACCCCTACTTATTTTCTTATTGAAGCTGGTTCCTCCCTGTATAGTCTTTCCAGAAGCTACAAAACTACTGGCAAAGCCAAGTAACTGTTTAGTTTTGATTTTGCAAAATGAACTATGTCTTTATAACGATAAATCAAGTCTCCCCTGTTCCTGTTTAAAATTGTCCACTATTGATCTCTTCATAACTTCATCATACTTTTACTGTTTTAATATTTAAATCTTACTGAAATGATTTTATTTCTTTTATTTATATTTATGTACTGTATATCCCCCACTTTAGGATTTTAACTGAATAAGAATTTTATCAATGAAATTCAGCATTGTGCTCCCAGTTGGTAGAATAGTATATAGCACAGAGCATTTAATTAATATTTGCCAAATAAATGAATAAGTATTCTTTTCTTTTCTCTGCCATGATAAAATTGCTTCATATAAAACTTTCCCATTAGTAGCCTCACTGGGTTCCAATGTGCAAAAAAAAAAAAAAATCAGAAAACTTGTGGACATACAATATATGTAAGCATGGTTACTTCACTCAAATTATACCTGTGACATACTAACTTAATCATAAAGGATAAATACTGTATTATATATACATACCTATCCTACTTAATACTGAATAAATCATATTTATTAGTGAAAGTGTTCACTATAAATTTATAAAAACATTTGTATTGTGGGAAATTGAAACCCTATTAAGTTCCCAAATTTCCTGCATTTATCCTTGGTGGCTTTCCACTTTTGTCTGTTACTCTGAAGTTTCAAGGTCACATATAACCCAAATTTTATTTATATGTCACATTTAAGCTTTTTGTATAAGCAACAGTTATATTCTGTAGGAACCTTTTTTGATCTTTTCTATTTTGTGGGCAGATGAAAAATATATCAGTAAGAAAAAAAAGATATAAAAAACATCAACGGGGTTTTCTGGCAATGGCTTTAGACAAGGATGCCATAATATTTTATAAAAGGAAGTGAGGAGCAGAGTTGAAATGCTGAGAGAATAGTTTATTGTAAATGTCTGAATCCAAGCAAACAACCTATGTAAGGTCAACATAACAGCCCATTGATCTGCAGAAGTCCATTTGCTAAACCTAGTAATAAATTCTCCAAGAACCAGAGGACCGATTCCTTCAAATACTTGTGATATCTTTTTATATGAGGCAGCTGACCAGAAAGTAGAACAGGATTTGCTCTTTACTGGAATTTTGCTAATACTGATAAACTATGGCTCCCCTGTAGGCTTTTAAACATTATCAATCTACAAATTTATTTTTATTGAATGTAAATTTTGAACATGTATATGTTAATGAACAAACTTGGCCCTTTGAAAATAATCATTAGTATCAATAACATTGTCTCTATGATTAATGAGTTCATTCAACTTGGGGAAAATTATAAGACACTGTAACAATTGGTATAATCGAAGTATGTAAAAATTCTTACTGGAAACTATTCTAGTTTAAATATGAGGTGTACCCCAAAAGCTCATATGTGAGAGAATGGAAGAATTTTCTGGTGATAAATGATTAGATTGTTTTACTTTTTTTTTCCTGCTGTGATTAAAGACTCTACAAGAACAACTGTAGAGGAGGATAGGGGGTGCACGGTTTCAGAAATCTCAGTCTGCATATAGCAGACTCCATTCCTCTGGGCTAGAGGTGAGGCAGAACATCATGGTGGAAGAGTGCAGTCAAGGAAAGCAGCTCACACGATGATCAGAAAAGCAGAGAGAGAGAGACTCCACTAGCCAGAAACAAAATATATACCTCAAAGCCATGCCCCCCCCCTCCCCCGTGCCTACCTCCTCTAGCCACATCCAACCCTCCTTCAGTTAAATCAGAGCAGGTAGGGAATGACTGGAGGAAGTAGGTCATGCCTTTGGGATTTATATTTTGTCCCTGGTAAACAGAGTTCTCTGCTTCCTGCTTGCCCTGTCCTGAGCTACTTCCCTCTGTGGTGCCGTTCCTTCATAATGTTCTGCCTCAGCATGGAACCAGAGCTGTGGATTGACTGACATGGACTAAACCTCTGAAATTATGAGCCAAAATAAACTTTCCCTTTTACCTTGCTTTTGTCAAGTATTTTGATATTAGTGATGAAAAAGCTGACTAAAACAAAAAAAAAATCGTTAATTTTCCTTTCTTTTTGATGATGTGGTCATGGAGTTAATAAAGGAAAAAAATCTTAGAAAAGATAACCTTTGAAATAAGTAGGAAAAAAAACACAGAAGTCAACTTTGACTAACAAGCAAAAGCACCCTGAATAAAGAAAATAAGGGAAAAGATAAAAGTGGAGGTCTTGCTTAGAGAATAACAGGGTTGTGGTAGAAAAATAATACAGAAAATTCAGGGTTCTTGCTCTTAACCCCCATATATCAATAAAATTAGAAGGATAATGGATAAAGATGTGAAAACCAATGAAAAAAGGCTCTGAAGACTTGACTATCAAGGCATTGGATACTTGAAGTGCCCTCACAGTGAATTTTATCCTCTCTCTCAATATATCTTAGCTTTAAGTCCTTTTGTCCAAGAAATTGATTCCTAAATTTTAAATACATATAGTATATCTCTTTGTTTATTGGTGGGTTTCCAAATAATATATAAGATAACCACCTATATTTGAATTTCAGACAAATTATGAATTTGTTTTTCAGTTATAAAAGTCCTTAATATCATCTGATTTTGTTTTCTGTTATCCTGTAGGTAATGTTTTTATTTATATTTTTCTTCTTCTCCAGCTGCTTTTAAGAATTTCTCTTATCACAATTTTCATTATGTTATCCCTTGGAGTGATTTAACTTTATTAAGATTTATTTTGGATTTCTCCATAAATTCAAATTCTGTATCTTTTACAGTACCTAATCTGTGTAAGTTATACAGCACTAATGTATTTCAGACATGTTTTTACCTCTGGAAAGCTGGGTATATTCTAAAGAGTGTGGATATCCAGAATGCCTGGGAGAAACTAATATATATAATTTTATTACCACTATTTACTTTCTGTGTAATTATAAAAATTTATTATAAATGTCCATAGTCCTTTTAACTTCAAAGCACTTTTCCAGCGCTAATTGTAATTAGTGCTCCTCATAATACAAATGTATTAATAGTTTTAAAGTTGACCACAGCTTCCAATATCATTACTGGAAGGCAAGGGCCTAAATATTTCCATGTATCTAAGCACAAAACAAACACACACTTGTGTACAGAGATAAACTTCTGAGATGTGTTTTCTTTTTAAGGTCCAGTGTGGCATGCTTTAACATTGTTAGTTTTTTAAATTAGCTTTGAGGTCCATACTAGAGGCTGGCCCATTCTCCTTGATAAGACAATTAACTCCACACCCCAGCAGCTTCTCTTTGGGTCTATCAGACATCAGGCCATTCTACACTTGTACCACTCCCCTCAAGGCCAGGTAATGGACAGTCAGATACACCCACTATCTCCTAGAGTTTGCTGAAATTGTTCAAATTAGCCAATCCTAAACTACTTGTCTGAAAGAAATAATAAATAGTCTTACCACAAGTTCCTCACATTTCACCAAAAGTAACATGGTTAAAATATATGTTACCTGTGTTCTTTGTCTAAGGTCATAAGCCATTATAACCAGGCAAATGTTTAAAATTCTGAACCTTGAAATAACTTTAGTAAAAAATATCTAAAAAATAATATTTGGTATACTTTATTTACTGCATTTTACCTGCTCATTAAATATAAAGGTAGTGGAAATAATACTGATATTTTTTTTTATTTAAAGGAGAAAAATAACTTCTTTCAGAATCTTTGATGGATACATTTCAGTATAAGCTCAATTAAGAATGTGGCCTAGGGTTATTATTATTTTTTTAATGCCAAAAGAGATTGAATCTAGTTGATAAAGTGGGAAGGGATTTAAATGAGACAATCAGCATTACAAAAGTCGTTAGAGGACAGAGGAAGTAAGATAAATAATAAAGCAAGTAAAATATAGCATTCAGAAGTTTAGGAAAAAACAGAAATCACTTCTTAATTCAACTATCTTAGCACCAAAGTGAATGTTTTGCCAGAGGATGTTCAAAGCTGCTTGCAAAAATTTCTTTCCTAATTACTACGAAAACATTACCAATGCTATTGTAGCAATAATCATCTCAACTTCTCAAAACTTTCCCCCAATCTTTTAGGGAATGAATTTCATAGGCAATTTCACATTTGAACTCTGCTATGAGGGTCTTTGAAATATGTTTTTCCTAACATCCCATCCCTGTGATATTAGAGCACTGGATGGTGCAGACAGGATCAGTCCTGCCCAAATTTTCACTACCAACATCCATACACAGCCTCTTGTCAATATTCAATTTAAAAGAAAAATATCAATGTGAGTAGTGTTCTTTATAACCTGGTGAAATTATGCCTTCTGCAAACTTAGGTGGATTCATACTTTCCCTGAAAAAGGAAAGACTGTAGTATAATCAATCACTGTTTCTATTCTAGTATGTTGTTCACACATTTTCAGTCAGAATCCTCTGATATACTAGAAAATATTATTTAAATTGCCACCAACTTATAGGAGATAATAGGGGAAAGAAAAAATGGCTAATATGTGCAAAAATATGTGTATAAAACGTGTAAGAAAATATGCTTAATTATACAGATCTTGTTCGAAATTGTTAATGAGACCATAATTATTGTTGGTCATTGTTCTCATACACTTTCTCACTTATCAGCTGATTTTCATTTTCTTATTTTAGAATATGTTCAAAATACTCATTCCTCAAAGTCTTAGTCATGAATAACATTCGAATTCCTAAAATGCTTCTATTAACTACCTCTTTTACTTCCATTTCCACTGGCTTCAATGATATAGAAAGTTGCCCTCTCTAGACTGATGGCACATTCCTCATCCTCATTTTAAAGCATTGATAATACTTCCATTGGTAATTAGTTGTAATACTCTGAAGGATGCAGCATTTTGAAAATGGTTTCGATGACATGAAGAAGTCAGTTAAATGGTCTTTATTCTTAAATTCTCGTTAAATAGAAATACTGTTTGCACTATGACAAAAGTAAATCTGTGGTAGTAACTAACATATGGTGTAACAAATCTTTTAGGGAATGAATTTCATAGGTAATTTCACATTTGAACTCTGCTATGAGGGTCTTTGAAATATGTGTTTCCTAACATCCCATCCCTGTGATATTAGAACAGTAGATGGTGCAGATAGAATTAGTCCTGCCAAAATTTTCAGAATGGAACATAAATGGAAATAGCAGAAAGGAATTAAAAGTGTTTGCTGTTGTGTTATTGGGAAAAAATGCAAGGGACCAAATTTCTCTAATTCTTGAACATTTGCAATTTTAAAAAGGTACAGAATGTCACGCATGCATTAGTTGTCATTCAAAACAACATATCCTGAAGAACAGCATTGTAAACTCTCAAGTATTTTATGATTGTCATATTTTTCAGGTATTTGGTATATAGTAATGTCAGTGAACTCTGGCAGTTTATGCATATTGTCTCAGTTTCTGATAAGTTACTGGAATATATTAAAAGATATATTTTATACAGTAATCATGGATAAGACATTCTTTAAGTAACAGATTTTGGTGTCTGGCAGAATTATACCCAACTTAGAGAAAGGCAAATCCCTATCCACAATACTTGTGAGATCTAGAGATAAGTTGCTGTAATCCCCATTACAGAATGGAAGTAATTTAAAAAAATCCTTGCTTTGCCATACGGAAGTTTAATCATTGGTCTCTGATGTCACCATGTTGGTATTACACATGAGTAATAACCAGATCTGTCTTCATGAGAAGTCCATGTTAATGAATTAGTGCTCATTATTTCTGCAATTGTGGCCATCTTTTTCTTAGATCTATTAAGTTTTGTATTGGCTTGGAAAAATATCGAATACTATTCACATGACAAGTCATCTTTTGCATGTAATTAAAGAGAAACTTTTCAGCTAGTATCCTTTTATTAGAGCTGTATGAGACTTAAATGCATTCTGAGTTCCATCTCCATATTACTTCCATAGATTCTTTTTCACTAACTAGGTTCTTTGATTTTTAAATCATCTGTGTCTACACAAGCTATTACTACTTCCCATTGTGTGAGACTTGTATTCTGACTACTTTCTTTATGAATTAAATGTACAAACAAAAAAATCTCTTGAATATTTGCTCCCCAAGAATAGCATTGCATTTTTTCAGGATTCTTCAAGAAATACTTCTGTATTCCATTGAGTGGTCCTATAATGATACACTACTATGCTTATAGGGCTCAATTCATATATATTGCAATAGCTATATTTTATTCTAAATCAGCTAATCATAGAAATGTTTTCATGAAATTGTTAAGTACAGACTAAGGAAGAAATGATTCAGTGTAGTAGCATGATTAGGTTCCATTTAGTAAATACCTGCTCATGAAAATTACTGTCATTTCAAGAATACTTGAAATCTATCTCATATAAACACCTTCTACTTAAGGATAGAGTGCTCCTGCACAATTTTATGGTTTGAGGATTGGATAATATCTATTTAATTTTCGGTAGTTTGTGTATTGTGGTCAAGCTTTAAGTCCTTATTATCTTCCAGTAGCAAAGAAGGACCTTTTCACAAAAAAAGAAAACCACCTTTTAGAAGCAGATATGGTTTTGTTCTGTGCTGGGCAAAGAACAAGCACTCTGATTTTCCAGTTGAGGCTTGCCAGGAAATCTCTAGAGCATCTATATACCCCCAATATTTAGAACGCTGTTTAATCAGGTGGGTCATAAATACCACCGTGCATAGCAGCTTGTTCTACAAAGAAACCTGCAGATCTTATCCTGCAAAAAAAAGTAGCATACACATGGAAACTATATCTGAAAGAATCCCACCCTTGGAGTAGGATTCCTCTTAGTGTATGTAATAAAATTTATAATTTTTACCAATTTAAGTGCATAATTCAGTGATAGCAGTAACTTCCCATTTCTTTCTTCCTCCAGCTTCTAGTTTGTCCATAGGCATTTGCGTACATTAGCTATCACATAAAAGCAGGAGCAGTATGTCCTTGAATGTCAGCCTTATTTCACTTAACATGAAGTTTTCAGGATTCATCTATGTCATTTAATAACATGTAACTGAATTCCATTTATCTTTATGGCAGAATAATATTTAATGCATTTATATACCTCATTTTGTTTATCTACTTATCTGTTGATGAACATTTGAGTTAATTCTGTATTTTGAGTGAGTTATCTATATACAACTATTCATTGCATGATAAGTATATTTGAGTTCTTTACTACTATTTTGCTTTACATACCTAATCTATGAGTGAAATTGCTGAATCATCTAGTAATTATACATAACTTTTGAGGCACTGTCAAACTGTTTTCCAGGGTGACTATACCATTAGACATTTCTTCTAGCAGTGCATACAGTTTCCAATTTCTCCATAACCTTGATAACTCTTGTATATTTCCATTAAAAAGAAATTATACTAGTATTGTGAAACATTATTGTGTTTTTGATTCACATTTCCCTGGTAAGAAAATAGGTTTGAACATGTTTTCATGTGCTTATTCACTATTTGTGTATTGATTTTGGAGAAAGGTCTATTAAATTCTTTGCTGATTTTAAAATACATTGTTTATCTTTTTGTTTTTGTATAAGTATTTTTTTTAACATTGTGACACTAAAACCTTGTAGGATACAGCACATGCAAATATTTTCTCCTGTTCTATAGGTTATCTTTTAACTTTCTTGACATTATACTCTTGGGTACATAAAACTTTTTAAAGAATTTTTGTTTGTTCTTTTGATGGCATATAAAAAAATCCGTTGACAAATCTAGTTCATGAAAATTTACCCCTGTATTTTCTTCTAATAGTCTTACAGTTTATCACATATTTAAATTGTTAATCACTTTGGGGACAAATTGTTTTTTAATCTTTCAAATTTTATTTATCTGATTTAACAGTTCAATAACATACCAACCATGAGTCAGGGCAAAAGTGTTCCAGTAAGTATGTTCTGACAAGATAATAATTCTATTATCTTTCACAAACAATTATCTTTCAAGACCAAGTAAAGGTCAAGAATGACCTTCTCAGACCTTTTGTTTATAGTAGACTGAATACTACAGGACCAATTTTAAGTTACCAGGTCCCTCACCTTTATTATAGATAAGTTTCTTTACAGGTAATCTGAAGTAGTGGTCCAACCTCATTACTGGACAGGTGGAAATCCAGTTATCCCAACATTTCACAAAAGAGACAGTTCTCTTCCTATTTTTTGTGGCCTTTGTTGAAGATAATTTGACCCTGGATACATTCATTCATTTATTTCTGGTCTTTTAATTTTATGTTATAGATCAAAATGTCTATCCTTTTTTTAAAAATACCTTTATTTTGTTAATTTTATGTGGTGCTAAGGATCGAACCCAGGGCCTCCATATGCTAGGCGAGTGCTCTACTACTAAGCTACAACCACAGCCCATAAAATCACTATCCTTAATGTCATTTTTTTTAACTGTGGCTTTGGAGCAATTTTTGAAATTGAGAAGTTGTTGCTCTCCATCTTTCATCTTTGTGTTCTATTTTGCTTTGGCTCTTTTGTGTCCCTTGTAATTTCTACATAGATCTGAGGGTCATTCATTTTCAGGAAAAAAAATCATTTTGGAATGTATTGACTCTATAATAATTTTGGGTAGTATTGACACCTTTTCAGTCCATGGACAGGGATGTTTTCCCAGTTTATTTTGGTCTTTTTTGAATTTTTAAAGCAATATTTTATAGTTTAAAAATGCAGATCTTTTAACTGACTAAATTTATTCTTAACAAAGTATTTTATCGTATTTTATATATAATTGTCTTCATAAGTACTTTTTTGGAAGTTTCATTGCTTATATACAGAAACATGGCTGGTTTTGTTCTTTACATGGTACCCTGCTAATTTGCTGAATATATCAATTCTAATATCTTTCTTGTGGATTTTCTCTATAAAGGACAATGTGATATGTGAAGATAATGAGTTTTACTACTTTATTTTCAATTTGTTGGTCTCATTCTTTTTCTTGCCCAATAACTTTGGCTAGAAATTCTAGTAAAAAATTAAACAATGATGGTGAAAATGAGCAATCCTGGAATAAATCCTGTTTGCACAGAGTGCATAAAACTTTCCATATGTTGTTGAATTTGGTTTGCTGAAATTTAGTGGAGGATTTTGCACCTATATTTAAAAGGGATATTATTAGTCTATTATTTTCTTGTAATGTCTTCATCTGTCTTTGTTATTAGGGTAGATCTGGCCTTGCAGATAGATTAGGACAAGTTTCTTCTTACTCTACAGAAGAATGTCAAAAGGATCTGTGTTACTTCTTTATATTTGGTAGAATTTATTAATGATGCCATCTGGTCTTTGGCTATTTTTTTAATATTTATTTTTTAATTGTAGTTGGACACAGTACCTATATTTTATTTTTTTATGTGGTACTGAGGATCTAACCTAGGGCCTCGCACATGATAGGCAAGCACTCTACTGCTGAGCCACAATCCCAGCCCCTGGCTATTTTTTTATTAGATGTTTTAGATACTAATTCAATAATGGTTCAATAACTTTACCTGAATCAAAAAAATTACAACAGAACTCTTAATATGTAATTTGTGTTTTTAGAAGTTGACATTTCATCTAGTTTAATATAAATTTGTTGATTTAGAATTAGAGTACTTCTAATCCTTACTACTTCTTTAAGGAAAATCATAATTTCCATCTTTAATTTCTAATTTTATTTATTTATATCTTTGATCTTTTCTTCTTAAACCAGAGAATTTTGGTGATATTTTCAGTAAACCAACTTTTGATTTTTTTTGATTCTATATTTGAAATTTTATATTTCATTTATCTCCCTGCTAATCTTTATTGTGTACTTCATTCAGCAAATTTTGAATTTAGTTTGCCTTTCTTTTTATAATTCCTCATGTTATAAAAATAGGTTATTAATTTGAGCTCGATTCCATTAATGTAGATATTTACAGCTATATACTTACACAGGAGATATAACACCATTATATTCTATAGTTTTAGGTAGGTTTTATTTTCATTCATCTCTATGTGATTTCTAATTTTCCTTGTGATTTTCTTGACTCATTTGTTGTTTAAGAGTATGCCATCTAATTTCCAGATATTTGTGGATTTTCCCATTTTCCTATCATTTGATTCTTAATTTTATATTTATTTTTATTTGGTTTGAACTGGAGATAAAAGCATATACACTCTACCACTCACCTACATCCCTAGTCTTTTTATTTTCATTTTTTGAGACAGAGTCCCACTAAGTTGCAGAGGCTGGCCTTGAACTTGCAATCCTTCTCCCCCAGTTCCCCAAGTTGCTGGGATTATAGGCATGCATTACTGTGCCTGGTTCCATTATTGACTTTTAGTCTCAATAAACATAAAAATATTGAAGTTGTATAAATTATCTTGTATGACCACAATGTAATGAGACATTTTTTTGTATGTCCGAGGATAGTATCATTCCTAGAAAATGTTCTATGTACACTTGAGGAACCAATGTGCAGTGTTCTATGTCGATTAGGTCAAGATGATTTATAGGTTGTTCAAATCCTCTCCTAATTTATTTTCTGTCCAGAACAATTGGTCTAATTTCATGGAATTATCCATTTTCTGTTTAATTCTGTTAATATTTTACATATATTGTGTGGTTCTGTTTGGTGTATTTATGTCCAAAATATATAATATTAGTATAGCCATCCTAGCTCTCTTGGTTACTCCCCATCTTTTAGGATTGGTTTTGTGTTGGGATATTACTTCAGTATCTTACTAGTCCATTTACATTGATCAGACCTCACTCCTATTTGTACTGACTCTAAAGATCAGTCGAATGTGTCGTCTTTACAGAACTTTCTAGAGTATGTGTTCGACATTGCACCAGTAAATAATATCTAAATTCTTCAGTATACATTGCACATTGAATGTCCGAAGTTTCCAAAGAAACTCTTTACTCAGCTTTTCCTTCCCAGATTTCGGCTGACTATTGTATGGCTCAACAGCATTATTTTGCCAAGAGGACCACTACTATTTTCCTTACAATCTTTTCAGCTCTGAGTCAGTTCAAAAAAAGAGGGACATAAATGTATATCATGCATCAATCCTTTAGGTATTTCCCAGACAGGTTAGAACAGAAAAACACCATAATTTTAAAATTTGTCTGTTTTCTGTCCTTAACAATAAAGGATCAAGTTCCACACTGGGAAAATATACCCCATCTTCAATACTGCCACTAGCCAGGAAGGGGTCACTTGTAACACAGGGAAAGTGATAGGCAAGTAAAAAGTGCCAGAGACATTCCCATCATTTTTAAGTTGCTGGTGTTTTGATTTATCTTTGCTTTGATTCCCAGAAACTTTTGACTATTTTTCCAAAGTCCTGATAAATGTTGATTTTAGTACTCTCTAGTTGCTTTTCCCTGTTTATCTGGAGAGAGAGAAGCTTGAAGGGACTGCCATTTTGCTGATGCCATTTAGATGAATATTTCAACATATATTAAATATTCGAGCTCAAAAAACTTATGATCAAGATTATAATTTCTTAAAATTATACCAGGTCACTGCCTACTTTCTGGCATCATCATATCTTACCAAGTCATGTGGGATATTTTTGTTACTTTTTGCTTACTAGGCACAAATTGGTCTGATGTCATGTATACTGAGCCTTAGATGATACCCTTGGTACAAGAAATAGCATCCCAGTGTATAGATTATTACAAAGAACCAGATAGTTGACATAGGGCCTAGGTAGATAAATGTATCATGCCCCATACAAGAAAAATTTAAAATATGGTATGCTTTTTGAATGGGCATAAATAAAAATGCTCATTTTCCAGGGTCTATGTTTATCCTGGTAAAAGTCAAAATATAAACCAAAAATAAAATATCATTAAAGTTACCACTTATTAGGCTTAAAATTATTTTAAATGTCAACTATCTTCTATGAAGGGAAAATAATAAAAATCACCATTCTTGCATATTTTAGGTACTAGTATTAGTCCTGGAGATTTTTTAAAGATTTAATTAATACTGCATTGTATTTATTAATTTAATAGAGATCAATTCTGCATGCTTCAACTTAGCCTTTGGGAAATGTATAGCACGGAACCCATAACTCAGATAATAATGTAGATTTTCTGTAAAATACTGAGTATGTACACATCCACATATGTATATCATTCCTAGAGTAATAATCAAAAAAGGTCTTAAAAATCCACTGAACTCAGGCTGACAAAAAAACTCCATTTATGAATTATGTTTATACTGCCATACTTACTGACAGATTGTAATCTCTGAGAATCTGTATTATTCCTTTCCCTTAATGCAAAATCATCCAATTTGTAGCTATAAATTATTCTTTAAATACCTAGGAAACTATTTTGGTTAAGTATTTATTGAAGTACTTAAAGGATCTCCCCTTTGGCAAATAAAACTTCTTGTTATCAATGACATTTCAATTTCTTCATTATCTTGGTTTAAAATTGAATAAATTTCTATTACATATCTTTGGAGTGGATAAGTGATCTATTCCCAAGTCTTAGAAGATTCTTTATTTTGGCATAAACTTGATCACAGATGAAAATAATATTTAGATGACTACTTCTGTAGTTCAGTCCTAAAACTTCCATGGCTTATTTACCATCACCAGGACTCTAACCTCATCAGTGAATGAATGCATTTGATGGATTAAAAATTTAAAAGGTCACATAATTCTGGTTATCACTCCAGATTTACTACTCAAAAGAATTACTATGTGTACTTTGCCTGTAGTGTATGAAACCTATGATTTAACTATTGCCACTCCAGGGCACAATTATTTGCATTAAAATCAGGATCTCACAACATTTTCTACTATTACTGGTGAACTACAAAAGACAGGTATTACAAAGTGATTCAATGATGATAGAAATCTTTGATAATATGCATTACAATATCTTCATGTTATGTTTGGACCTAGAATGTTCCCTCAAAAGCTCAGGTGTTCAAGGCAAGGCAATAATGTTGGAAGGTGGGACTTTTAAGACATGATTGGGTAACAAGGGCTCTAACATCATCAGTGCATTAATGCATTTGATGAATTAATAATTTAAATGTACCACTGGGTGGTAACTATAGGAAGGTGGGGTGTGGTTGGATTAAGTATATCACTTATGGGGGATAGCCTTATGAACTATATCTTGTCTGTGGCTCATTTCTCTCTCCCTTCATGTCTTTAGCTGAGCACTTTCCCTCCACTATGCCCTTCTGCCATTGTAGGCAGCCAACTGTGCCCTATTTTGAGTTATTCCATGATGTACAGGCTGTGCCTAACTCTGAGTGACTCCATTTTTTAAATCCCAGTGTATTAGATTATTAGTTTTCCATAAGTAACTCCATTTTGAGTATAAGGGCTGAGGCAGAATGAATCTATATCTTGTTTGTTCAAGTAAATAACCACCATGTGCCTAGCACATCCATAAGGCACAAAATGATAAATAATCATGATAATAAAAATGACTGCCTATGAAATTATAAAATTAATGAGAAACACATGGATGCAAACTCATCAGAAAAAAATAATCATCTCCTTGAGCTTAATGAATAGACCAGATCACCAGAGGAAGCAACTGTTTCATTCAAGATATTATGAGAGGAACATCCCAAGACTGAACATAGTGGCATACTGACCCTATTACCCAGTCACTTATCATGAGCCTTGCCCAGGAAAATTATCACAGTGACAAATCTTCAAATCACTGTTCTTGGGCTTCATCATAGTATAGATTCTCCTGCTCAAAATGACCACCCATTGGGGTTGGGGTTTTAGCTCAGTGATAGAGTGCTTGCCTAGCATGTGTGAGGCACTGGGTTCCATCCTCAGCAACAAATAAAAATAAAGTTATTGTGTATCCAATTACAAAAAATTATATAACATATATATAAAGATGACCACCCAGGGCCAACTCCAAGCTGACACTATGAAACTGTCACCCTTCTGGACTCTGGTCTAGAACAACTTCTGCACCCTGACAGTTATTTAGTTTGTTTAAAATATTATCTGGCCAACTATAGTCATTCTTTAAAATGATAGATGCCCTTAACACATCTTAAGAGAGTCACTAAGTAATCGGTAAGACCTCATTATAACCTATCCTAGGCTCAAGGGTAAAAGAGTCTAAACTCACTTAGAAGACTTTGCTTTGAGAATAATGCCTTGAATATCCCTGCTGCACAAGTCCACCTAACTTGCTTCCCAGGATTGATTTATTTCACTAAGATCAATCATCCAGGAACTTTGAGGTCTGTGGGTAGAGGGCAGCTTATACTGGAGTTTTCAGCTGATTTTGTTAAAATGCAAAATGCTGAAGTTATAGGGTCACTTGGTAAGGAAAATGTCCTTTACATGAAGGTCTTGTAAGGTCCTACCTTGTAAGGTCCCTACTCTATATTATAATCTAATTTATGGAAAAGAGATTTTGGCATTTCAATATTATTATATTTAGACCTTTATAACATTTGTAATAAGAACCAGTTATATATTGAAATATAATCTATATCTGCACTAACAAAGTCCAAAAACAATTGCCAGCAAGATAAATTGAAGAAATAAGTTTCCAAATTAGAAAGACTTGGGAAATACCTTGGATTTTTCACAGACCATGCAGAAGTTGTTTGTGAAACAAAACCTACATAGGTTAATAGTTATCTGTCAGAAATGATTTGCAAAGGTTAGAAGAATCCACAACAGACCCTGATTTCTGACACCAATTGCAACTTTAGGGATCCTCAATATCAAAAGTTTAGCGAGATACTTGAAAGCCTCAGAAAAGACACTGGATGCAGGCTAATGGAGCTGTGGCCACTGTCTAACAGGAGTATTATCAGGCATATTGCTAGCTGAGTAAATGACCAAAATTTAATGTGAAGTATGGTTATCATTGAATGTATATTACATTCAAATCATCTTAAAGATGAAAAACCTTAAATTCTAAGTTGGGAAGGGTCTACACATTTAAAGAATTAAGAAATGTTTAAAAATAAACTATTATATAGATAACAAGTTTCAGTATAAAGTGGTAAATAAATTAAATTCAAAGGAAATTATAGAACAGAAAATTATAATGACAAATGATAAATCCAATGTTTAAAATAACTTGGGAATTGCTAAAAGTCTCTAAACTAGGAGACTATTTGCAAATATATATATAATATATATATTTAAACTGAGGAAAAGTGAAATTAATTGTAAAAACAGACCCTCAAGATATTTAGGGCAGTTTTAATAAGTGCCTAATCTACTTATAATGGGAATCTCAGAATGAGAGAATGATATTGACCTAAAAAATCATACTAAAAGAAACTGAAGCCCCCAAACTTCCCACATTTGATGAAAAATAAATTCAAATTATGGATTTGTATAAGTTCAGTGAGTCTGAATAGGAATAAATATAAAGATAATAAAACTACCTTTACCATAATAAAACTAGCTTTACCACACACAATACAACTTGTAAACAGTAAAATTAAGGAAAAAATTCAGAAACACCCACAAAAAAAGACATATTATAGACAGAGTATATGAATGAGAATTTTACTTATTGTCTGAAACAATAAAGAACAGGAAAATGTAATATTTATAATGCTAAATGAGAAAAAGAAATTGACCCTAATTTCTATTTTCTGTGAAAATATCCCTCAAAGATCAGGTTAAAGTGAAGGCATTTTCAGATGTGTAATAACAGAGAATTTGTTGTCAGTAGGCCCGTGCTACAAAAAAAAGTATCTTGTACCAAATGGAAGCTTGAATATACAGGAGGAAATGAAGAACTCCAAAACTAATAAATGTGGGCAAACATACAAATCCATACTGGTTGCTATCCACTTATCCAAAGTTCATAGAACATTATCTCTTTTCTTGATTTTTACTTTTTCCACTCTTGTATTCATTTGTTTTAAGTTTACTATTGGAAAAAGAGTGGTAGTACCTTTTAAATTGGATCTTTGTATGCTTTTAAAATAAGACAAATCTACTTGATAACATTTTTATCTCCAATTATATAAAAACAACAATTCTTTGCTATTTCTGCCATCATAATCTTATGCCCACAATGATTTCATGTAATTTGCAAAGAATCCACTTATTTTCATAGCTACAGGATGTTCAAGCTTTACTTTTGTTTAGTAAGTGTAAAAGTAGGCTACCATTTGCCATATTTGAGCAGTTTCTGGAATTATGTGTAAGAATTTGATAGACATTTCAATTTTAACAGCATACAAAAATTTCTAATCAGGAATAAATTAGTTTTAAGGGACTTTTGAAATAATTCATATTATTTTACATCTATCAATGATTTAAAGGTATCTGCAAAGATTATAAAGTTGGTATCAGGAAAAATTTATTTTAGTAGCAAACTTACTGAATAGAGATGGAAATTTAACCATATGATACCACATGAATACTAGATTTAGCATTGTTTTTATAAGATGATATACTCCTAAGATATTAATCAATTTGCTTTTATAATATTTATGCCCTATTTTCAGTTAATAATAGAAAAACAATTCCACTTAGTATTTGTAATTCTCTACAATTATAACCAATGGGTAAAAGAGTGTTTTACTCTTCAAACAAACAACAACCAAAAAAAAAAAAAAAAACCAAACTGGGGTCCCAGGATATAGCTCTGTGGCAAAATGCTTGCCTCACATTCACGAAGTCCTAGGTTTGGTCCCCAGTTCCAAAAAAAGAAAACCTAATGAACAATAGTAGCTATATTTTCTATTTAATGTTAGATTATACATTTCTGGAAACATCTGTATGGTATATAAATTTTATTAGAAAATGTGGTTTATAGCAATGGGAAAGCTCATCTTGGTAAATTATCATCCTGTCCATATGCCTTATTCATCTTAATGTCACTGTGCATCTGATTTGTTCTTAGAAAATATGGTGAGAATACAACTTAAGTTAAAATTGCATATTGGTCCAAAAAATCACCATTACTACTTGGTAGAGGTCAGTTCTTAGGGCCGTTTGTTGGACAGCAGGAAGAGAACATAAGATCTTCCTCACAGGCTGCCTAATATATCCATCAACTGGTGTGGGCGGTACACAACTGATCCTTTAATCTTGGTTCAGTTGTCTGTTATTGAATTGACACATGATGAAGGAGGTTACTTTTGTTTAAGCTCAGACATAAATAGGTAATGTATCCAACCACTTTCAAGAAAAGGGGCAAGATCAAATGTTAGGATGAGAACTTGACATTTTAGTGGTAGGTGAGAAGTTTGGAATGGAGTTCTGAGTCCTTAAGGAAAAGGAAAGATGGTCTACCACAGAAAATATCCATCCAACACACACTTCATGCTATCTAATATGACCCCAATCATATCCTCTTTTATTAAAGAGACTGGATATCATAAGATGATTCCTGGAAAAAAACATGAATATACCTGCTATAGTTCCTACCCACCATTAGTTTTATCATAACATCATCATTCACACAAAACTTTACCTGAAATGTGTCATTTATACTATTTGAGCACAGTAAATTTTCCTCACATTAATTTACAATTACTATGATAAACAATCTATTTAATTTAGCTTGTAGACAGCTATAGTTGATATTTTGTAGATATATTCTATAATGAAACAAATTATTATTTTTTTCTCTGTACTGGTATTGAATCCAGGACTTCACACAGGCTAACAAGTGATTTACCATATAGCTACTTCCCCAGACCTTTTAAAATTTTTTTCCCTTTGAGACCAAGTCTCACAGAGTTGTCTAAACTGCCCTTGAACTTTTTTTTTATTAGTTGCTCAAGACAATACAATGATCTTGACATATCATACATTTGATTCAAATGCCCTTGAACTCTTGATCCTCCTTTTTCGCCTCTCAAGTAGCTGAGATTACAGGTGTGGGCATCATGTCTGGTAAAAATAAAGTACTATTGACAAAGAATGTGAGTCTACTTTGGCTCATAAATATTAGAAGAACATTTACTAATGACAATGGTACAAGCTTCTTTTTAAAAGCACATTTAATGCCATAATCTGCTCTAATGCCATCCATTTCCCTGCAAATTCTATGATTTTGTCATTTTTTAATGCAGAGTAATACTCCATTGTGTATAAATGCCACATTAGAGCAGATTATGCTAAGTGAAGCTAGCCAATCCCTAAAAAACAAATGCCAAATGTCTTCTTTGATATAAGGAGAGTAACTAAGAACAGAGTAGGGACGAAGAGCAGGAGAAGAAGATTAACATTAAACAGGGATGAGAGGTGGGAGGGAAAGGGAGAGAGAAGGGAAATTGCATGGAAAAGGAAGGAGACCCTCAGGGTTATACAAAAGTACATACAAGAGGAAGTGAGGGGAAAGGGAAAAATAATACAAGGGGGAGAAATGAATGACAGTAGAGGGGGTAGAGAGAGAAGAGGGGAGGGGAGGGGGGATAGTAGAGAATAGGAAAGGCAGCAGAACACAACAGACACTAGTATGGCAATATGTAAATCAATGGATGTGTAACTGATGTAATTCTGCAATCTGTATATAGGGTAAAAATGGGAGTTCATAACCCACTTGAATCAAAGTGTGAAATATGATATATCAAGAAATTTGTAATGTTTTGAACAACCAACAATAAAAAATTAAAAAAAAATATTCCATTTAATTGGAACAAAAAAAATAAAAGCACATTTAAAAATAAAAGGCAATTTTCAGTACTTTAAACACCCTACTTATTTCTACTAACTTCAACCACTGATTCTCATTTACCTGAATATCAAACTCTATATTTGAACATTTTGCCAGACTCTTTCTGAGATGTGTTTGGCTTCATATCCCACTCAGGAATGAAACCTCTGGTCCATCAGGAAAGAAACTATCTTTTTGTCTTACATGATCTCTTGCTTTACTGCCCAGTTAGATTAATGGTTAGACACAAACCCAGCTCTTAATGATGTATCGTTTCTTCTTTTCTTTTCTGCAAACTAGGACTGTAATGAGGACTGATACTAAACAGAATGTGATTGCTTTTAGTTTTCCAACTTCATTTCTTTTTGAATTTTCCCACTTATTATATTTTCATGTTATGTTGTATTATTCCTTGTGGCTCATGTTGTCACTTAATCTTCCGTTCAATGAATATATAATTTTTTAATAATTCTTTTTGAAATAGTTGTGATTTCACTTTGGTTATTTTGCTTTCCTTTCTTTTTTTCTTTGCTCGTTTACTATTCTCAGTGGAGTTTGAGAGCAACTTATGGCATATTTTATAGCTGCTTCTACAGTGCTCTTATTATTTGTCAAAGAATAGATATTTGCTAAGGACATCTAAAATTTCTTCAGATGATATTAATAATGATGAATATTATTTTTTGGCAGCTTATTATGTTATAAACTTGATGCTAATCATTTTAAAGGCAATTTCTCACTTAACTCTTAAAAACATGAAGTATTCCTGTAGACTTTAAAGGTGAGAAAGCCATTATGGGATGCATTGTAAAGTACATGCTCTTTTTCATCAATTTCTGTTTTATTTTTTCTTATAAACCCAGAGAGAGACTATAGTATCTCAACATTCCTTGCAATTTGTTCGTAGGATTAAAATAAGGTTCTGGCAGTGAGATGTTGGGAGTGGTAAATGAAGTGTTTCAGTCTTGTCCTCAGTTCCTAAGGGTGATATTTTTATGGTACCTCTTTTCCTTCCACCATGATCTCCAAGGCTACCATACTATCATAACATTGTCAAAAAAGAGAAAATCTCAGGATCATTAAGCAATAATTTGGAAAAGTGCTGCCCCATGAACACAAAATAGAAGTAAAAACCTTTTATGTTAAGCTGTTGAATTTGTTAATATATGTATTACAGATCTTCTGACCATAGTGAGTGAGGGGTCCAGCCCCAAACAAAAATCCTGTGCGAAATCATTCGTGACCAACCAAAGGCAATTGCAAAAAGCTTTACCTCCTGCTACCCCACAGGGAGAAGCTACGTTTCCCATCCTAGGTGTGGGGACAGGTACTACATTACTAACTTCTGAAGGAGTTCCAGTCAGGACTTCTTTCCTCTGGGCCAGTTAAGCTTCTGCACCCCTGTTTAGAATTTCCTTCTCAGGGGTGGGTGTCCTTCAGTCTAGGGACCTTTCGGTGCTTCTGTGGAGACGTCTTTATCAGAAGGACTCAAAACCCTTTTCTCCACTCTGACTCAGAACCTCTCTCTCCTCTTAATTTCCCATGGCTCTTGCTCCTCAATGAGGAAACCTCTTGTTCAGGGCTCCTCAATAGTAAGATAATTGCCCCCATCCTTGGTCACCTGTCACCTGGTACTTTTGGAGAATATGAAATGATGGGAAGACAGCACCATTTTTTGACACTTGCTTACACTGTTTGAAAAGACGACTTTTGTTCTTTTCAGGTTGGCTCAGCTGGCTTGACTACTTGTATATCTTGTCCTAAGAGCTACAGATTTGACACCAACACCCCACTGCTAATTCCAAAACTATTTTCTGAATAACAGCTACTTCCTACAAGATGAAGGGTTAAACTCGTATCTCTATGAGTTAACCTGACATATCAGTCTCTGTAGTTGTCAGACCAGAAAGATGACATACATGGGTTTAGGTTTTGATAAGTCCTACCATGTATGAAGCCATCTAAAATATCCTTTGGCTTTCGTGATAAACAGCTTGTTTCTAATAGTCATAGAATACATAAATCTGGGTGGCAACATTACAAATAGAATTCACTTTCTTTAAAACAATACTGTTTAATGATATTTCTTTTCCTTAAAAAATGGGCATATTTTGTTTCTAATTAGAGTATGTAAGTCACTGGACATAAATACTTCTAAATTTCAAAAGAGAAAAGTTTGAGTGATTTTAAAAATGCTTTTATCCTTTTGAAATACAAATCCAGTAGATATTTATTACTGATTTAATTATTCTAATTTGTTTTCTATAGGTAGTGTCATCTATTGTTATATTTGTTTTGTGGCTTAAAAACAAACTTAATAATGTCCCTCTACATTTATTCTAAGACAAAAAAGAATCTAAAAAATGAGAAAAATAATTTACTTTCAGCAAGCACAGATTATTGTGTTATGATGACTGAAAAATAAGTAGCTTAGGGAAATGTTCTGCTTAAAATGACAGAACTAGTTAGAGTAGGGCTCGGGTGTCAAAAAAGCTTTTAGTCTTGTGAACCATATTTAATGCTGAAATAGCATGACCCAGTCTGAACAATCCACTCCTCTTTATGACTTTCTTGTGCACATGAGCAGCACAACTATAACTAAACCATAAGACAGGCAATTCAGAGAGAAAGACAAAATAGTGAACTAAAGTCATCTCCATAGGAAGTCTGCTGTGGTTTAGACCTCTTTTTTTCATAACCATCTTAAAATGCCACAATAATAGTGAGATCCAAATTTTGGTAGATTTACTCAAGTGACAATGTGCATAATATTTACTCAGTATTTATTATATACAAGATACTACCCTGGCAACCAGCACTGACCCATTTTCATGGATATGCTGTAGGAGGCAGAGAGCAGGGAAAACACGGGGGGATTTTTGAATGTAGTTGAACTTTGTGATCCAGGATTTAATATCGTGGCCTTAACTCTAGAAAACTATGCTATCAGGCTCTTGTCGACCAAGTTGTTTTTGAAATGGGTCCTGGGACAAATTAGTGTGCAGGATATTTATTACAGAGTCTTACTGCAATATTTAGCAGAAAGACAAGGCCTATGGGTTCTAGGCCTTGTGACTTGATATATTTGGGAGTCATTTTTAAGCCTACCCAAGTCTTTGGTTCAAGGATTATGCTAATTCCTATAGGGTGTTATACTTTCATCTATTACCCCAAACTACTGCCTTAAGACTTGTCTAGTGGACTATACCATAAGTTCAGTGAGTCCTATTGTTATGAGAGGACTCCAACAAACCACTTTTGGTTGTGCTGTCACATATGGTCCTATGCTTGTAGATCAAACACATAATAAGCCATTTAACAGTCATATGGCTGAGGTCCTATAAGCACGGAAAAATATATATATATACCATCTGCTCTAAGAATGAATCCTTGACCTTCCATTAAAAAAAAAATCAATGTCATAGCAGACGAGAAAACCTCAAAGACTGATGTAGAATTTTGGGTTACTTCATGTATCTAGGAAAAGATATTATTAAAAAAAAAAAAACCTGGGTGAATCTGAAAAAAAATAAAGTCTGTATTTTAATTAATACTATTGTACCAATGCTAATTTCTTAGTTTTGATAATTGCACTATGGTTATGTTTACAGAAGAGGAAACTGTGTGAATAATGTATGAGAAATTCTGTACATCTTTGCAATTCTTCTCTAAGACTAAAATTAGTACAAAATTAAAAGTAACAAATACATATTCTGAATGCTTCTCTTACCAACTGCTATCGGTTGGGTTCTCTAGGCAGAATTTAAAGCAGAGTTTAGAGTACATGGTGTTTATGAGCAATGCCCTTAGGATCAACACCTGTGAGACGAGAGTAAGGAAGAAAAGAGCAGAGGGAGAAATTAAGCTGTGATGCTGGCCTTACAATAACCTTGTCTAAACTTGTGTGGAGTTCTGGAGAGGAAATGATCCAAGAAGAGTGCTCCCACATTGAACTTAAGTGACTGTGTCATTATTGCCCCACCTAGTAGGTAACAGGATGTGTACTGTCTTCGGAGTGCATAACCTGTAAAATTAAGCTTTCTGTAACTGGGGCTATCCCTTAAGCCACTGACACCTGAAGGTTACCTACTGAGTACTCCCAGCAGCCGGGAAAAATCTTCCATATATTAAGAAGACAAAAATAGTGCTTCTCCTTGTTCAGCCCACTCACTTTATGAAAAGGAGATGCTGGAGTGGGCAAGCTATGATATAACCCACTGCTTCTACCATGTTCCACACTTTGTCTTTCAAGATTTATATATTAGAGTATATTTTGACATACTCCATATATATGTATATATATCTTATTTTGATTAGGAACCCATACTTGTGGTTGTACATGAGGAAATTCACTGTGGTGTGTTCATATATGAACATAGGAAAGTTAAGTTCGATTTATGCCACTGTCTTTTGGCTTCACAGGCATGAAAGAGCCTGTTGAATGTGCAGCTAGAGTGCCAAGCTCTGAAGTCTTCAGCAATTATGTACATTAATATCATTAGTAGGTAGCATACATGGGATCTGGATCAAAAGTATGGAAATGTGAGTTATCATTCTCATAGGAAGGCATGTGGGGAATTTGTTCTTCCTGTCTCTGAAACTGTAGACTCTACACATACATACATCTTGCTTTTCAGAGAGAATGAATCTCCCATTGGCACAGAGTGAGTCTCTCTACCTCTATTTGGGAAAATTCTGAAATGTCACATTAGTTATGAAATTCCCTATGGTGTTGACCAAAGCATCTGTTACAATATTTCAGGACCAGGGAGAAAAATGAGACCAAGGAATAATCTGAGTTCCAGATCATTTAGGGCCTTATAAGTCATGATATTAACTTTGGCTTTCATTATGAGTGAGATGGGTATCCATTGCAAGATTTGGATCACGTTTGCTACTTTATAGAAAATAAACCCAGGGGTGGAAGAAGGGGATAAGAATGAAACAAGTCAGGCAGGGAAATGGATGGAAATGGAGAGCAAGAAACTTAATGGTCATATTTTCTCTATTACGTGGAAGCCAAAGATTAAAAAGAAAAAAAGAATAAATAAAAGTGCATCTTATATGAATGTAAGGAAGATCAGTAAGGTAGAAGAATGGGATCATGGGGAGCAAGGAGGAGAAAGGTCGGGAAGGTGCTGTGAATGAAATTGATCAAATTATGTTGTATGCATATATAGATGTGCCACAATGAAACCTGTTATTTTGTAACAGTTTATAATTATTATGCACTAATAAAAAATAATAAAATAAGGAAAAGCGGAGGCAATATGCAATGAGGATAGCAGGAGGGACAGTTGCACATTACCTGGTAACTTCTCTCACAAACCAGGGTAGCACAGATTACTGAGACATAAGCTATGCTTGTGGGAAGGAGAAGGAATTAATCAACGGATTTTTGTTTCAGATAAACACAAGGGCCTCTCTAGTAAAACCTAGTTTTACATAATTCTCCAAGGTCTCCCACATTAGGCCAGTGCCCTGATACTTGTCCTCCAAGCTTGCTGGATTATCAGCATGTTCACAGTTTCAGGTTCTAGGCCTGCCTCAGGGGAGGATAGTCTCAGTGGCCCTGGGCTCCTGACTGCCTCAAGGACCCAACTGACCTATACAGTTCCAGACTTTAAACTTGCCCCACCTTAACCATCAGGCTGGCACCCAGGGATATGGTCATTGGGCTGATCCCAGCCCAGAGTCAAGTTGGCACCCTAACCTCTGGCTTCAGGCCTGTCCAATGTCAGGCCAGTCCCTATGGCCCAAACCTCTGGGCTTGCCCCTTTAACTCCATGTTATAGTAGACCCAAGTTCCAGTCACATGTGAACAGACCCTAGCATTTATCTGGTGTATATATATATATATATATATATATATATATATCCAGTTTCCAGAATCACTCTTGTAGACAAAGGATCCAGGCCAGCTCCTATAGCCCTGGCACCCAGGTTAGTCCTTGAGGTCCTATCCTCCAGGCCAACACCCACCTACCTTCCAGGTTGAGTCCCACTGGACAAAGAACCTGAATTGATATTTCCCCAAAGAATACATATAAATGGCCAAAAGGTCCTTGAAAAATGCCTCATTTCACTAACCATCATGTAATTACAACCAAATTTTAACCACAAGGAAATAAAAACTTAATGGCACAAACATTGTAGACATGTATTGAAAGACTACACTGTACCTTAAAAATATGTCTAATTATTACTTGGTAATCAAAAAATGTTGAAATGTCTAAATAGAAGTGTGAACTTCCCAGGTTTGATCACTATACATTGTATACATGTATTGAATTTAACCCTGTACCCAAAAATTATGTATAATTAACTTATAATAACTTTTGAAAAGTGTTGGCAAGAATGAAGATAAGAAGAAATTATCGCACACTGTTAGTTCTAATGTAAATTAGCACTGCCATTGGAAAGTGGTAGGGAAGTACCTAAAAAAAAATTAAAAATGGAATACATACAATTAAGTAATGCCATTGCTGGGTACATATTTAAAGCAAATCAAATCAGTATGTCAAAGAGATACCTAAACTGATAATTTGAATTTTAGCTATTATGAAAAATGTTGCAATCAAATTAAGTGTCCATCTACAGATTAAAGGATAAAGCAAATGTGACACATGTACATGAAGGAATATTAATTAGTTCTCCCCAACCCCATAATGATCCTGTCATTTGTGGTAACATCTATGAACCTGGAGAACATTAACGTGAATGAAATAAGCCTTTGTTTCATTTTCAGTTTTCATAATTTCGTTTACCTTCAGTTAACCACAGTTTAAAGGCATTACATGAAAAATTCCAGAAACAAATAATTCATAAGTTTTAAATTGTACAACATTCTGAGTAACATTATCAAGTCTTCACCATTCCACTCAAGATACAATTTGTCCTTTTGTCCAGTCTATCAGCAGAGTATATACTGCTTGTGCATCAGTAATTTAAGGGCCATCCTGTTATCCAAATGATTGTTCAGCTACTGCAGTGCATGTGTTTAAGTAACTCATTTAATAATAACCCCAACGAGCAAGATTAGTGAGACTGGCAGTTCAGATACTTCAAACAGCCATAAAATGTTTCCTTTAAGTGAAAATATAAGTAGACATTCTTAAATTAATGAGAGAAAATAATTATGCTATTTGCTAACATCAATGGTCAGAATGAATCCTCCCTACATGAAAATGTCTGGAAGGAAAAAAACATTCATATTAGTTTTACTGTCATACCTCAAACTAAAAAAGGCCACACTGCATGATAAATGCTCAATTAAGATGAAAAGGCATTAAATTACAGAGTTTGGTACTATCCATAGTGTCAGGATTCCATTGGGAGTCTTTGAATGTATCCCCCACAGATTAGAAGAAGCTATCCTCATCTGCATTCATGTTGTGGTATTCTTGAAGATAACTATGATTCAAGTATTTTTATTAATTCTCCCTTTATATATTTTATGCATATAAAATAATACATGTTAATGAGATCAATTTCACCATTCCACAAGGTATGCATATTTCGTATACCATATATATATGTATATAAATATGTTTTTCTTTAATTAAAAAATTTAAATTCAATAAGGAATCTGGGAATGTATTAAAATAATTCAGACAAGAGAGATTAGTGACTTGGACTAAAATGGTTTGATAGAAGTGAGCAGACCAACTTAAATAATGTTTTGAAAGTATATGTTAATGACATTCTAATGGATGTATATTTTGGTACAAAGAAAATAGTAGACAATTTTAAGATGGTTTTGCTTTTTAAGCATGTGTGTTTTTTATCATTAGCCTAGTTCTCAAAGTCAAAACTCCTAGAAAGGGGAATAAAAATAGTAAAAACACTAGAGTGGATCTGACATAATTTTTCTCTATACATATATGAATATACCATAATGAATCTCAACATCGTGTACATCCACAAGATTGGGATCCTAATTAGAGTAAGATATATTCCATGTTTGCATAACTATGTCAAAATAGACTACTGTCATGTATAGCTAAAAATAATTCAAATTTAAAAAAGAAAAAATAATCAAAACTCCCACCTGCCCATACTTGTTTTTTACCATTCTATGTCATAGTGAGCAATGTGTTTCTATAGTAAATTTAGAACTAATACATAGAAAGAGGTAATGAAACATGAATGCTATAACAATGTCGCAGTTGTATGTTTGTGAGAACCTTCACCCATGTTTATCTCATACAGGGGGATTGTTCAAGTTGAAAACTTTATGGCAGGTCTCTGAGCTAAATTTTTGAGAACTATGTATTCCAGGTGGCACACTTAGGCTCTCATACCATTAACTACTGTTAATGTACATATAAAATGTACCAGGAATGTTATCGATGTTATAATACTTCTATGACCCATTCTTTTGCTTTGTACTCACTGAATCTCTCCATAGTTCTGTGTCCTAAGTGAAAAAGCAGGCAGCCTGTCACAAAGGCAGTACCTATAGAGGGAAGTAGAAAAATCAAGTGACTCAGAAGATCAAGTTTATTGTGAAAGCCTGCAAACTTTAAGGATATTAGAACCCACAGAGTGATAAACCGTATAAGCAATGGGCACCAAGGAATCAAGAGAAAGAAAATGGGAAGCCACAGGAGAACAATTGTTGGTAGCATTTATTTCAGCCTTATTTGGCATCCCTCAGTAAAAATGGGTAGTGAGAATGCCTGAAGTACATGTCTGTAAAATACATCTGCAGATGCATTGTGAAAAATCTGGCTCCTAGTAAAAGTGATATTAGGAAGTAAGGGAACAGGGATTATGGAGCTGAGACTGAGAAGCAAAAAAAGGAATCACAGAGGAGACCAGAGGTAAGTCTTCTTGTGTTGGAGATTTCTCTCTGTAGGGAACTAGGATATTCTGCCTAGAAATAGAGAGGAATGGTGGGACTGAAATTTTAGTAGTTTTGAGGCTGAAAATAAATTCCTTACATTTCTTGAACTTGAGTCACCTATGGTTTTCTCAGTTGGTGTTTATGTTTGCAGAGGAAATGCCTAGAAATATTTGTTACACAAGCTTAACACAAATAGAGAAAGTGAATCTAACAATTATGAACCTACGATTTTTACATATAGGAATATCTGGGAAAAACATGATAACTGAAAGAAACAAAGATAACCAAGTTTCTGTTTTTTTTATTTGTTGTTCACAAGTAAAATAGAATTAATGATTTATATTTTACTATATCAAATTGATGAAATTTCATAGATTAGAGACTGGCAGACAGCATGGCATTTGGCTTTGATGGATCTGATCTCATGACATGAAATAAATCAATTCATCTTTCTCAATCTATTCAAACTAAGTAAATTTTAAAAATGTTTACAGGAAAGTCAAATTATTCTATTTGTTCTGATAAAATGAATGCAAGTGAACAATGAAAGCTGTCATTTTTCTTGCCATACACATTTAAGAAATAGATATAATCTGAGAAAAATGCAAACTATGTTGAGATTCATTCTGCACAACATAGGAGGGAGTTCATGTTGGAAGAATGGGAAAATACTGTTAAGAAGTACCTCATGAGTGCAAAAATAATAATTCACATGAAATCCTCTATGGATATTATTAAAGACTGGAATGTGGACAAACTCATATAATGCCATTTCTTTTCTAAAATAAATGATTTTAAATATAGGGATCCATGGTAGCAAAATTTTAAGATGCCCACTTTCTATTGCAAAATTACTTGTATAAAATATTAATTAATAAATTAAAAGCCCTAATCACCACAAAACTTAAGGAAGCCTTGGGCATTACTTTACTCCCTGCATGTTCGTTCTCCAATAAATAGCTACATAAAAATTAAATGGATTTTATTTTCACAGTCAAACTAACCATACTTCAATTGCTTAATAAATATAGGTTGTTAACATTTACATACAGGACAGTACCACTAGGGAACATTTCTATCGTGACTAAAGTTCTATGGGACAACATGGTCTAGATTATTAAATGCAGTGGTGTTTCAAAACCACAATGAAATATCACCTCACTCCTATTAGATTGGCTATTATCAAAAAGATTAAAGATAAAAAGTGTTAGTGAGATTGTGCTGAAAAGGGTACTCCTGCACACTATTAGTGGGAATATAAAATAGTATACTCATTATGGAAAATAGTCACCTTGTTAAGTCACAAGGAAAACAGATGAGTTGAGCTAGTAGGATGAGGAGCATCAACTCATCTATTTTCCTTTGTCCTTCAAATTAGTTCTACTCAGCTTACATCAGGTATCCATAAAGAAAAAATAGTTTGTGAATCATATTTTTTAAATTAATGGATTATTTTAAAAGTAGTTTTAGATTCACATTAAATGGAAGATATAAAGAATCCCCAATGTTATGGTTTGGATCTTTAATGTCCCCTGAAACCTTCATGTAAAGGCAATGTGGGAATGTTCCTAGATGAAATGACTAGTTTATGAGAGCTCATCAGTGGATTAATCCATTTGATGGATGAATATTTGAATGGATTATTGGATAGTAACTGTAGGCAAGTGAGAGTAGTGGCTGAAGGAAGTAAGTTATTGGAGGCATGGTCTGTGCTATATCTGTTTATCTAGTCTTCACTTCCCTCTCTTCCAAATAGCTTCCTCTACCGTCATCATCCCACACCCATATGATCCATTTGTTACAACTGATAAAACCACGTTAATAGAGAATTGTTAACCAAAACCCATAGTGTATATTCAGGTACAACTTTGTGTTGTACATTTTATGGGTTTTGATACACAAAAGATATATCATTATAGTATTGTACAAATTATTTTCACTGACCTAAAAATCTCCTTTGTTCTACCAATTTTCCTTCCTCCCTCCCTCTAAATCTGACAGCTACTAACCTTTTTATTCTCATATATAATTGTCATGTAGACAATTCTACATATAGATAGATGTCATATTGTTGAAATTATATATTACATTATTTTTAGATTAACCTCTTTATGCATTTAAATTTCTTCCATGTCTTTTTGATAGATATTTATTTATCACTAAAAAGAAATGACCGATGGATATACCAGAATTTGTTTATCCATTCACCTACTGAAGGAAATTTGGGTAGCTTCCAAGTTATTTTAGCCATGAATAAAGCTACTATTAATATTCATGTGCTTGTTATATTTTCAACTCAGTTGAGTTAACACCAAGGACCATGATTGCTTGAATATACAAAAAGAGTATATGTAATATTGTAAGAAAATCTCAGACTTGTCCTCCAAAGCATTGGTACCATTTTGCATATTCATTAGCAATGAATGAGAACTTCCATTGCGTGAAATCCTTGACTGTATATTAAACTATAAGCATTTTGCATTATAGCCTTGAGATAAGTATGTGGTAGTATCTTACTAAGTTATGGTTTTCTGATGAAGTGATATTGAGTATATTTTCAAGTTTATTTGCCATATGTACATTTTAATTGATGTGTGCTAATTTTTTTCCTTATTTAGTTAACTGTTACTCTTTTTATTGAGTTTTAAGATTTGTTTCTATATTTTCAGTAAAAATCTTTTATGCCTCTTGTGAAAATTTTCAGTTAACTAAGTCCTACTTAACAATTCTTTTTTTCATGATCTGAATGTTTGGTTTTACATGAAAAATGTCACAACTCTCTGCTCAGAATTGCTCTTTTTTTAATCACAGTTTAGTCTGGTCTGGGTTATTTGCTTATTTTTCTCATGTCACTAATACTTATTATTAGTCTGTGTTCATAAATTTGTCCAAAGCATAATTGTTACTTGGAGTATTATTATCAGATTCAGATCTCAGAATAATGAGATTGTATTAGAATCTTAACCCACACATATTTTGTATGTTTTTTCAAGGATAGGTTACCTGAGATTTTTAAACCTCAATTTTTAAATGATATTAATAAAATAACCTATAGACTAATAATTGGATAATATACATAAGTGTATTAAAAACACATTTGCCTAGGTAATACCAATATACAAATATGCCATTTATTATTTAGTGGTAGTATTATTGTTAATATTTTTAAAAGCATATCTCTAGCTAGATGAGCCCATGTTTGAATTTTCTGTTATGCATTTTCCTCCCACTGTGTAAACACAGCTTTATTTGTGAGTGCCCCAAGTGAGTCCAAGTTAGATTCAAGTGAAAAACTTTGTGAATTTCCACTTTCAAATGGAGAAAGCCATATTGCCCAAAATTGTACTCCTAGATGCACCAATGAGTCAGAACACATACAATTTGGACTATAGGAAAGACTCTTTAGACCTTTGCCAACAGCATTATTTTACAGATTTTTCTTGGCTAATAATGTTTAAATTGTAGAGATGGCAGTGCAACAATATACTTCAGAAGGATGAGAACAGATGAATTCTATCAAGAATATTTCCTCCATTTTTATTTTCTCATAAATGTAATAGGATATGATAATTGCAATAGTTTAAAAAAATTTCCTAGCAACAAAATAGAATTTCTAACTCTACCTATTTCTATATACATAAACATCTAAAGATCTGGTCATTGCCCTTCCTCACATATTAATTCATGTACTAATCTGGGAGCCAATTTTAGAGTATTTTTAACACATTACTTACTATATACTGAAGTATTTCAATTTCACATGTGATATTGAATATATAGTTGGATAAACATTTATTATGTGTTTGTGCCAATACCAAGGTTATCCAGAAATACTCTCACCATTAGTAAAATGGTCACCCTCCCTAATGTGGGTGGGCTTTTTCTAATCTCTGAAAGTCCAAATAGAACAAAAAGACTGAGAAAAACAAAATTCATTTTGCATGAATATCTTAGAGCTGGGGCCTTGGTCTTCTCCTGACTTTGATCTCAGACCCAGGCTGAAACTTACAGCATCAGTTCTGATGGTCAAGCCTTCTGACTAGGATTGACAACTACAGGTCTTAGAAATTCTTAGCCTCCAAAACTGCATGAGCCAAGTGAGCCAATTATTTATAATACATCTTTGTACTCATATTCATACATAAAATCATATTAATATATACATGTGTGTGCAAAATCCTACTATTTGTTTCACTAGATAGAAAGAAAGAATAACTTAGCCTGGACTATCAAGATAAACTATGCTAAGTGCAAAATACATAAATAAATACACTATATATATGACAAAGAGAACATAGTGAAACAGAGCCACTAATAAATAATTTCAACAGTAAAATAAGAATGATTCTTATGCTACTTCTAAAGAATTGTTTTAGAATAGATTTTGGTGCTTTCAAAAAGGCTTGTTTTTATGAGTGGTGCATGAATTGGCTCTAGAGATAACAGAAGTTTCTCAAGCCAAATGTTCAGCACGTTTACAGGCAATGAGGTGTGGAAGAGTGTGGCATAATTAGAAAACTACAAGTTGTGTGTTAGTTTGTCATTCAGAACAGCACAGAGGGTGGAAACTGCAGAGAAGGTAAGTTGCAGATCTCAGGGGTCCTTTTATGTTATGCTCCAGTGTTTGGACACCTTTCTCTGGGTGATGGGTAGCCACTAGTTCGGTTTTAATCAGTGGACTGACAAAATCAATTTGTTCCCTAGGACAATTGCTGCCACAAGTATAAAAAATGGAACAGAGTGACAAGGGGGAAGAGTTCACACTTTTTCTCCTACCTCAAATTTATTTGTTATCTTGGTTCCCTAAAGACTGTTGAAGAACACACAATGGGTATGTAGATACTACAAACATAAATAATATTCTCAGAAAAAGTAATCACACCTATCATATTAATTGAGAGAAAAATTGTTCACTCTAATATGCTTAAAATTTTGTTCTGGACAACAGTTGTTTCAACTCAGAAGTAGTAGCATTTCCAGGTATAAAAAATATATATATTCCAAATTGGAACCTGATTCAACACACTGACCCAACATATTTTGGAAATACTAGACAAATGGTGCGATGTTTATAGAAAATCTCCAGTTTGCATTTGTATATGTACATATACATACATAAAATCGTATTCCTTCTGAAACCAGGGTCCTCAACTTCAAGAAAGAATAAACATGAAATACTAGTTGAGATATGAAAACTGAAGTATTACTTTCAACCAGCCAATGCATATTTCAAGTACAGTTCACAGTAGATGGGATATTTTGTTATATTGAAAAATGTAGAAAAGCATTCATGTTAAAATAATTTGGTAAATGATGATGCCAAAAGTTCAGATGAGACAAAGCATGATATTATTTAAATTAATCTGTAAAGTCCATATTGTGCTACTTTGCAAAGGGCGGCTGGAAGATGGGCTCCATCCCTTACCTAGACCAGGGTCCAAGTCTTATCAGCTGAGCTCAACAGGAATATAGTTTGGAAGGTAACTCATTTCAAAAGTGGTAAAATGGGTCCCTCTGTTGTAAAATTTGATTTTTCTTCCAACTGATTAGCTAGTCTTATGAAGTCTCACAGAGCTTTGTGGTGGTGCATGAAGTGTAAAAGTAATTTAATACTGTTTTTTCCCTTACACACACAAAAATGTCTAATTTTTGTCCTTTGAGTATAACATATTTACTACATTACATGTGTTCTAAAGTTTCACTTGCATCTTTTTGAAGATAAATTGTTTCATTTCTGAATGTTGAGCTGTGAGTTCAGTGGAAAGAGCTCAGAATTTAGTTCTCTTAGTAAACACGTTTCTTTGAAAATTTAAGTCTGCATCATCTAAGAAGAGGTCTACTCAGAGAATCACCGTCTTTGGTCAAAGGTATTCCCACAGGGAAAATGTATGATTACATTTCATAAGCATTTAATGATGCTGGATTTAACCTAACTAAACATTCTTATTTTTCTTTTTTCTCTGTGTTTCTGTGTGTCTGACAAGTTGGTAAGCTGGGCAGTGGACCATAGGAAAACAACAATAGCAAAATTACATTGTGATGAATGTAATCTGAAGAAAATATCCCTTTATTCTAATTCCTGATCCTTTCTTTGTTTGTCAAATCCTTTGTATTTAATCATCTTCCTTTCAAGCTCAAATTGAAGAGCTATACTGGGGATATTTAAATTATGGCAGTTTATAGCAAAGGGACAGAAGAGAAGCACAAAATGTTTCTTCTTACAAAGCCACTTGGTTAGTTTACATTATGTTTTTTACCAAGTTTGGGGTGGACATAAGGTCTCCTAAAAATGTATCTGAGTGTCCCTATCATCAGTATAGAATACAGTCTGAGCTGTGACCTACCCTCTCTTAGTTTACTTGACACAGTGGCCCTCAGCTATTTTTATGCCTGCTCTTTAGTTATATATGCTGTCATATCTTGAGCAATATTTTGTATGTTGCATTGCCCTGCAGGTTATAGAGCTAGTAGTAGCAGACAGTGTACTCAAATTCTGATATTCTGATTTCTCAGATAGCAATTTATTCCATGTAACACACCACATCCTAACATTGGCAGTCACTGCGGGGAAGAGTTAGTCAAGGAGAACTTTTTTGGCTCTTGGCTAGATGTCCTAAACTTCAAACATACGAAGTCTTCATTCTCTAAAACAATGACCAAATGATTATTGTACATAGGGGGTAGTTAATATATCAGTTAATAAACAATGGCAGAAAAGACCCATGACTTCTCACTAAGGAATATTTGGGCAATATTGTTAGTACCTGTAGTTTCTGACAGGTAGGAGTAAGTGGAACAATATAGTTACAAATTTCTAAATTTGGCCATAATGGAAAAGGGTTGATGCAACTTAGCAATGGGAACCTATAATTATTTTTCCCCAAGAACAATGAATATGGGTCTATAATAATTACTCAACTTTTAATTGGAAATAGCATTCAAGATGGGCATACATGTTTTTCAGGGTTGCTTTTATAATTGCTAACTAGCATTCTTCTAATTATATCTGGATCTTAGATGAATCAGAAGGAAATGAAAATGCATCATGAATTTCTTATAAAACTGATTTAATTTTTAATTAAAATGAATTTAAGAGTGCTTTTAGGAATATAGAATGGTATTACAAAATGAAAAGGATAAAGTTGAAATATATTCAAGCATCTCTTACCCAAGTAGTGACTTGTCCAAAAATTTAAAAGTCTCCAAGACAGTCCTCTACCTATGAATTTCTTTACCAATCTTTCTGTTAACTTTCATTTCATTAATTTTTTCACATGCTTTCTTCTTGATATAATTGGCTACATTTATTGTGCAGTGAGAAAGTAATATGTACAGAAAATGAGCTATACATTTTATACACCAAAGATTTTAGTTTCCATTCCATAGCTTTCTCTTAGACAGGCAGTATATTCTCTTCCCCCCAACTCCCTGAACACAGGCAGAGTGACTTGACTACTTTTGAGCACCGAAATGTGATCAGAATCTATGTAGAGAAGTTCTAGGACTGGGCATTTGTACACCTGCCATTTCTTTCTCTTCCTGTTTTATTACATGGCTGCAGTGTAACAAAACTGACTCCAGTGTAAGGAAAAAGAAGTCTGCATCCCCAAATTACCACTTGAATAAGAAATCTTCCAATTAGGCACATGGACACTGGACTTATGTGAATGAGTAACATTTATGTATTGCTCAGTAATCAAGATTTGTTTTGCTTTTGTTGTTATAGAAATTAGCCCACCTGGACTAATATGAACATGCATCCTTTAAAGTACCCTAAATCGGGTATAATTATGTCTGTTTTATGGATAAGATTGCTCAAAAAATAAACATTTGCACAAATTAGTAATCCTAGTGTTGAATTGGGAGTTGCATAGGTTATGTGCTTAAACAAGATTTATACTTAAGGATGCCTATGCTCCACAATGAAATTCAGTATTTAAGAACATCGCATCTGTAAAGATTAAAAAAAAATAAAGGCATATAAGAAGATGGTATATTTGAGGTTGATTAAATTGTATTCTTTTCACAAATTTCTATTCCTTCTCTCATTCTTGCCATGCTTTCATATGAATATAGAATATTCCTTGAGCCATTGA
Source organism: Marmota flaviventris (assembly GCF_047511675.1). Classification (NCBI taxonomy): domain Eukaryota; kingdom Metazoa; phylum Chordata; class Mammalia; order Rodentia; family Sciuridae; genus Marmota; species Marmota flaviventris. The sequence continues at coordinate 84,146,072 of NC_092506.1, forward strand.
TTTTGGGTTTGTCCATCTAAGTTTATTGATCTAGATATGAGTTAGGAAGTGATCTTGGTCCTGTTAGCAGGGAGAACTTTAAAAGGCAGTCTATACATGAAAAAAAATATCATAGTTTGTCTTTTATGTATCATGGTTATAGAATAAAAAGATCAATGGAACTGGCCTGAAGTTAGTCCAGTCAAAGTAAGCTGAATCTGTATAAAATCAGCTAAATCCCACTGAGCCACACAAAACCCATCCAAGTATAAATAAGAAATAATTGTTTCATGCTTGCAAACACTGAGATTCTCAATTGTTTATTACCATGTAATATATTTGGAATAGATGGGAAAAAAAGTTACATTTGAGAGTGAGTTTAGATTGATGATATTGGAATGTTTTAATGAAATTGCAAGTTGAAGCTGGATAGTGATTGGCTTTATATACTACACCAAACAGTTTAAACTATATATTACAAGAACTAGAGAGAGATTGGATTGCCACGAGCATGTGCTCCTTTTCTATCTACTGACCAAGGCTGGTTATTCTCTGAAAATAAAAAAAATGAAAAATAAAAAAGCTTTCAGAGAGAGGCAGACTGGTATCAGAATGGTAGCAATAAGCCATGGTATCAACAAATATCGAGTCAGGTATATTAGACTTTGTTTATGCATCATCCGGGATTGGCCTTTTACCTTCATTTCTGATCACAGTGTGCTATAGCACTGGCTCCTCTTACTGCTGCCTTACCAGTCTAGTTTGCTGCTGCCATAGCTCAATAACACTGAGGGGTGTTGCTGTGCCATTTCCCAGCCACAATATTCACAATCATTATGGACTTTCCAATTATGTAAGGATGACAGATGAAGCAAACCAGAAATTGAGGGAAATAAAAAACCCAGAAGGTAGATGTTGATCATAAAAGAAATGAGAGATGGAGAAAAAGTATTTTCTTTTTTCTCTGAGATGTGGTAGTAAATATTGCCTCTGAAGCCATCCGATGAGACAGTGCAATAGTATGTTATAGCCAGCCAAGAAAGATACCTACCCACTTATTCTCATTCCTCCCAACCATTTTCGAAACAATTTATACCTAAGGGAACCTAAGCAAATGTATTGAGTTAACAAACAGTGTTGGTTTCTGGCCTTCAAGTCACAGACTAATCCCCAGTAATATTGATATTAGGAGATTTGAGTTTGGTCCAAGCTCATTATGATATCAGTGATCTTAGATAATTCCCTATGTAAACCTCAGTTTCCTTTCTGTAAAAGGTATGATCTTTGCTCACAGATTTCTTATAAGTAAATCTGTGCAGTTTTATTAAACAGTCCTAAATCCTTAAATATCAAAAGGCTCCTTGCAAAAGGAGAAATTGGTACTACAGAGAAAGTAACATTGAATACTACTAATGTACAGGGAAAAATTCCTCCTTTTAAAACTTAACTATCTTGCCTATTAAAATGAATTTTCCTGTATGAAAGTAAACCTTAACAGTGTTTTTTTTTTCTTTTAAGTATATAAATTGATGAGTTTTGAAAACACATATGTAGTTATGCATCACACGCTGGAGAATTGTTCCATTCCCTCAATTTCCTTTGTGTTTCCCTTTGCTATTAAGTAATGGAGAAGTAAAGCTACACACAGGCTAAAAAGAGGGTAACAGACTTGTACCCAGAAGGACTCTTTTAGTCCCTTAAGAACTCATCTAAAAACAAATAAAAGATAGGGGTTGAACCTATGCTGTCAAAGGATATTTTTCTGCCTCTTCTGAGAGGGGTGGATTTGTAGCTTCATGAGGATTAATGCCTACTCCAAGTTTACATTTGGTAACAGGTTGAGTTGGGATGCAACTCGAGTTCAACAGTAAATCTATGGATTTTGAAGAAAACATTAAGGAGAAGGAACAAGATATTAAAAAAAAAAAAGTGAGGGTGCTCATAATTTGAAGAAATTGCCTTACCTTAAGCCAGACAGTTTGATCCCATACCACACTGACACAAAAGATGACTGACTAACACAGTAATAACATTTAACTATGTCACCACTATTTATTATAGAAAACAGACAAAGCTCCCATTTCAATTTTTTCTGAAGCCAAAGGAATGCCATGCCTTCCTCTTACTTTGTTCAGAGCTCACAGAGGTACTATGGTTGTGCTGTGTCAGTAAATGTCTCTGATGCTGGAGATTTGGGATGATTCTTTGAGAACAAACAAACTAAAGCAATTTTTGTTCAGGTCCAGTTGACCTTTTTTCTTTTCTATGGTGATTAGGTGGAGAAATCAAAAGAATATTTAAAAAACACTTTGCAAAGTGCTTTGCCAGATATATGCTAATGGAAATTCAAGTGAAAATGAACCTATGAATATATTTGCAAAGTGAGAAGTGCAGTTTAAGGTTTTTATTTTTTCATTTGAAGTGCTTATAATTATTTCAGGGTGTTAAAGGAGAATGAGTAAATCACTAAATCAGCTTCAAAATATTTTATAAGTCATAGCAACTAGTCATCTGTGACTACAATAAGAAGGTAGATCTGTGGTCTTATCTCGTCTCTTAATTAGCTGCTATTTAATCTGTGAACTTTGCACTGCAAATCTCTTACACGGAATGAATCAGATTCTCTAAAGAGAAGATGAAGCTATCAGTTAAGGGCAAAGTGCCACAAACCTAAATCATCCCTGTTCCCTGCACCTCCTTACTAAGAAATGTTCACAATTTAGTTTTATCTTCTAGTCATAATATTAGTCACAATAATAAAAAATTTCTAGCTTATGGATATAATGATTACAGCTTATGAACTTTCTCTTGTTTCAAATAAGTCTATTGGATAATAGTGCCCACCCTCGATTTCACAGATTTAAAGATGCTTCCTCTAACCAGTATGTGAACATGTCTCTTGCACCTGGAAATTCTTACTTCTCCTATGTCAATGGCTAGTTGTTTACCTCTATTGGATTTTCATTCGAATATCACTTTCTTGTTAAGACCACTTTACACCATTTAATTTAAAATTTCAATACAAAACCCTTCAACACCCCTCATCCTCCTCCCTTGCTGTATTTCCCCTTCTCATAGCACATATGCTAACATTTGTCTCTACCCTTCCTGTTGTATGTCTTACTCTTCTAGTATGTAAACACTATGAATTCTCCTAAGAGAACAGGCGTTTGACCAATACCATGCACTCTGATTGACATTATTCTATTGAATCAATGATAGATTCACAATTAATGGGTGGCTGAGATAAGAATAGGTTAAATTCTATCAGTTCAGATTTGGTTTTTAATTAATTTTGGTACCAGGGATTGAACCCAGGGGCAATTCACCACTCAGCCACATCTGCAGTCCCTTCTGCACCCTTTTCTTTTAATATTTATTTAGAGGCAGGGTCTTATTAAGTTGCTAAGCCTGGCTTTGAATTCATGGTCCTCCTGCCTCAGGCTACCCCTGCACCTCAACTCCTAGGATTACAGGCATGTGCCACCACATCTGGCCAGGTTTAGTTTTTAAAACTTTGCTTACATGAAGCAGTTTGAGGGATGTGTTGTAACTGCTCTGGTATCATTAACAATGACAAAACTGAATTCTTTAACAATGACAAGCTATTAGGTCACATATATTAGCATAAGCATTTCAACACACTATGGCTCTTAGAAATAATTTCTTAACTAGTATTAAAAATTTAAAATTTTCAATATATTTACTCCTGTGTTTTTTTTTCTTGTTCATATGAAAAACATTATAAGGTATGAGACATACACATGAGAACAGGCGAGGTGGCCTTGGACTGGGAATTGTAGTTACCCAAACTTTGTCTTTGCTGAACTGTTGTTTCTTTACAAAAAAAAAAAAAAAAAAATACAAGGTAGCTGGATGGGATTACTACAAGTTCTCCTCCAGGTCTGTATCAACTACTCTCATTAATGTATAATTGTGTAAGTATATGAGTTTAAACAAGATAAGACTTTCCAATTCTAGTAAGTTTTGTTTCTAGAATCCCCCAAACATGCTTTCTATCTAAATTTATTTTTAGTTGATAATCACCCCTTTACAATGTTTATAAGCAAGATGCAAATCAAATAAGTCTGTGAAGCCCGTAACCTTATTATGCTGCCAGTTCCTCCCCATTTTACAGCTATTTAGATTGTTTTTTTTAATGCAAAAACTAAGACTCATTGCATTTTTCAGTCCTTGTAATTTGACTAAAGTCTGAACCTTTACTAGCTTCTATATTAGAAAGCTCAGATGACAAAGGAAACAAGCAAATATTGCTAAATCAAAATTGATAGCATTGGGTAATGGAATTTTACTGACTAGTAATAGGATAAAGAAAAAATCCTGATGCCATAAAATGCTTGTAATAAACATTCTTAAAGAATAGCAGTGCACCCAACTCAGCACTTTGCTTTGTTAAGTGAATGCCTAGAGGAACTATAACCCCCAAATATGGCTTATACTTCTTCATCTATAGTTTCACATTGCTCAGAGTTTGTAGTTTGTTGAGAAATGTCCACTTGTGATTTACTACTACAGAACTTTTCCAGCCAAATTGAGTAAGAGAGTTTTAAGAGTATTTAATATAATATAGGCAAATTTTTTAAAAGCCCTTATTATTGAGGAGAAATCTTTTTAATGTTGTTTGGTCAGACTGACTGTCTACAATGATTGACTTTGATGAAAAAAAAAAAAAACAAAAAACATGCCTGGCTCATATCTATAGTAGGGAGGAAAACCCAGAAATTATATTATCCTTTGTTTAGACCACAAACAAACAAGATAATAGCTTCTTATTTAGCTAACTGGCTGTGCTTTGATTATAGGCCATTAGTGCCATTATAAGATGAAAAAGCTTGCTTACAATTTTCGCATGTATATTTCAATACTTCATACTAACGAGTCAAGTTCAGATAATTCTTTCACATATTAGACCTTGAAGAAGCAATAGGGCCTAACTTAATCTAAATGGCAAGTGGTTATTGCAGCTTTATGATAAACTCTACACTCCCTCAGTAAACATTGTTATTTTCAAAATCTGAATTAAGTATCTGAATTCTAGCAACAACAGTTACTAAATAAAGAAATACATGAACTAGCCTATGGATTTAGTTAATTTATATTCCATATAGTTTGCTTATAAACTCTCATTTCCATTCCAGTTTTGTTAGCATTTCATTGCCATTTTAAAAGACAATCAGAACTTGGGTATGAGTGGTTCACACTTGGTTAAACATCAAAGGTAGAGGATGGATAATAAAAGTTCCATTGAGGTCTATAGCCAAGAGAAAAGACCATGCATGGCTGAAAGAGGTACTATGCTCAGTCACTGTCCAAGAGAGACAATTCTGTCTATGTAAGAACTGAGTGGCTGTATTAACTCTTGAAGACAGCTGCCTAATGAAGGGAGAATGTCACTGCTGAAGTGCTGGAGAACAAGTATTCTACTTGCTCTTTTGATATTTTTCCAGTGGGAAACACTTTCACTGGCTTATCCATCCTTTTCTACTTTGAGATATGATTTGAAAGACAAATAAGTATAGACCTCTAGCTCTGAAATTTTCTTTTATCCTACATCTGACCCAATATTCTGACTACTGCAAATAATTAAAATGATAATATCAACACTAAATAAATTGCCAAATATCACAGAGCCATGATGGCTTTGCTTGAGTGTATTAGTCAGGGTTCTCTAGAGGAACAGAATCAACAGAAATTATAATTATAAAAAGGGGACTTATTAGGTTGGCTTACAGGGTCAGAGGTCGGATAGTCCACAATGGCCCTCAGTAGGCTGGGGAGCTAGAGAAACCAGTAGCTGCACAGTCCAAGGGCCTGAAGCCTCAGAATGAGAGGGATCAATGGTGCCACCCTAGTCTGACACCAAAGGCTTCTGGAGAATTACTGAAAGAAACTGCTTTGGAAGAATGAAGAAGCAAGAGTCCTATAATCTCAGACAATCACAGCAGCAACCAACAACCCACTGGAGAAGACATGGAGCTTGCATTTGCTTCCTTGCTCTTTCAACTGTTATTCCATCCAAGCCAAAATCATATTGGATGGTGCTGCCCATGCTTAGGGAAGGTCTTCATTTCAGTTGGCTATCCCACATGCCAATCATTCCTAGACACACACACACACTCATAAGCCTTTTAATGATTGGCTTCTCTTACTCCAATCAAGTGGACAATTCAAATTAACCATTACAGTGTGAAAGCTGAACTTTCAGATATTACTTTTAATTCCCTTTAAGTCCATGGCTAAGCAAGGTAATGAAACATTGAATATTTGTCAGTGTTAAATTATTTGGATGATACCATAGATGTGAAGAATATGAATTTTAGAGCACTAAGAAGCAATAACTGGTTATAAAGAAGTCCTGGAGTGCATGGAGCTATTGGATGCTCTGTCTGTGGAGTCTTAAAGAGAAAAGAGAAGGGAGATGTTCAAACTAATATAAGATTCACAAACAGGAGAGAGGATATTTCCATAAGGAAATCCTTATGAAGATAGTAGTGCTTTTCCTTAAAAGAAAATTAAGATTTTGGATATATACAAATGGAAAAGTTAGAACGTGGCAATTGGAGAGAATGGCATGAAGAATACAAAAATAAATGTGGTTATAATGAGGACTCAAATTTATAAGAAAATGAGAGGTGTAAGTGGAAATTTGTGTTAAGACAACAGCACAGAGTTTCCTAAACAAAACTGAAGGATTTAGAGTTACTTCAGAAAGAAGTAAATTGATCTGATTTTGATCTGACTTTCCTAAATTTGAACTGCAGGAAATATGTTAATTTGAAAAGAGCTTCAGGGGAAAAAAAAGGGCAAGATAAGAAATTTAGGTTCAGTTAGCTTTAGGGAAAAAAAGAACATGAGAAAGATGAGAAAGTTAGTTTCAGTTAGGTCCCATGTGGAGATTAAAGATTCCAGATTTCAGGTAAAAAATACAGATGGCAAAAATGTTTAGGAGGTGATACGCAGATGTTTGTTCAGGATTATTTAGTACATATTTCATAGAGGTGGTATGACCCATATTTCTATTCAAGTCCAGACCCTATGTTAATATACTTTGACATTTCAAGTTACTTTATCATTTCTACAAAACAGGGGGCAACTTCATTGACAGTTATTCTTGTCTCCATAGATGTGCTTGGTGAATAATTTTGAGGCCCTCTTGAAACCTGAACCTATGACTTGAAACTGCCAAACAAGGAGTAAAAACAGAGCCAGTCATGAGCATAATAGCACATTCTAATCAGTTTCCAATTCTGCTTAGAAGTCCCAGGGAAAAGTAAAGAACAAAACCAGATTCATTTGTCTAATTTTATAAATATATATTCTATATTTTTATTTTTCCCAATAATGTTGTTCATTAAATTACACTAAGTTAAGTAACATAGGATACTCAACTGTTAAATGAGCATTTGTCTGGTTTTGGCATTGAAAGTCCCATATCCTGGTAAACCCCTCATCCCAGGCAAATCAGGAAGGTTGAACACCAAATATTTGACTATAGTTAGAAGTAACTTGAAGTTTATATCTATCATGAAATTCATAATTTTCTCAGATTAATCAAAGTAGATGGTTAAAATTCAAACATTTGCCTTATTTTTGAATGATCACTTAAGCCTCCTTTTGTTATAGTCAATATCTACAGTGTTTAAAATCTATCACTGATATCTGTGATGCTTGCTGTTTTCAGCAAGGAAGTACACTATTTACTATTATTTTAACTTCTGTATCACTGTGACTTGCTTTTATAAACAACATAGTAGAGTCTAACACCCAGAATTATATTCTGGATCTCCAATTCTAGAGAAGAAAGATTTTTTTCTTAGATTTTGTTTGGAAATAATTTAAGTAAATTGATGTTCAAAATGATTATAATGTTTTGTCGCAAATAGTCTTTTCCCTACAGTGCAGTGCTTTTACATATATCTTAATGTGAAAACATACTGAGAATGTTCTAAATGAAGCATACTACATCTGAAATAGCAATTTTTTGACATAAAGAAATGAGTAGTATACAGAAACAACACAGCAGTTTCACAAATAATAAGAGAGACACAGTGGGTTCAGACAGGCACTTTTTTTTTTTTTTGAAGCCCAGCAAAATAAGTGAATGATGTGTTAAGTTTTTCTCTGTAACAGTTCTTGCCCTGTGTGTGATGAAAAGTTTTTCTCTGTAACAGTTCTTGCCCTGTGTGTGATGAAAGGAAATACAGTTCTTTTAAAATAATTCCATTTGGAGATTTACTCAAAAATAAAGAGATCTAGAGTCTCTTCCCAAGTTATTATAAGTATAAGTAACGAGTGACTCTTAAATGGCCAGACAGCCAGACCACTGTAGGTAATTTGTCTGCATTTTAGGTTGTATTTGGTCTTTTCTTCTTTTTCTAAACAACCCACAATATAATATAACCTTAATGTGTATAAAACTGAAATAGTTATTTTAATGAACTAAGGATAATATAATGACTTTTTAAGGTTCACAATTTATAAGAAATTCTAATTTCTGTTATCAAAATGAGTGGGAATAAAATGGGCAGTTATAGGAACATTTCTCTTGGAAGGCATATCATACAATCAAAATTAAGTTGATAAAAAAAGGAAACATTAAATCAGTTTTGAGTAAAAGGTAACTTCTCTGTTGCCATTGACAAATTCCTCAGGCATATCAATGCATTAATAAGTAATTATGGCTTTATTTAGGTGTTCATAGGTAGTATGGGTAAACCTCATGAAAGACCAGAAAGAAACAGAAAATGAAAAATAATTTTTTGTATAATATAAATAGTGTACATGTGAAAATTTCTCTAAGTCATAGTCTCATTTCTATCATGAACTAATGGTACACCCTTGAGATAAATCACTTGAATTCTCTGCAGATGTATACTTAAGAAGCTACAGTGAGTGTGCTATAAGTTATTTCCAAGGTAAAACATGATAGGATTTACAACTTCTCATGTCTTGTCAGTTACTCTTTGGTCATGCCTCCTCAGCCCACGAAAGGAAAAACAAAACTCCCTGTGCACAGCTTCTCACTAGCACCCACATGTCCACAACTGTGATTTTCCTCCTGGGACCTGCTTTTGATGTGCTGAGCTGCCACCTGTCTGCCCATTGAGCTCTACCCTTCCCTTGAACCACAGCAATGTCAGCCCAGGCCAGACAGCTATTCCCAATTTATCTCTACCTCTCATATGAATCTGGGGAATATTCCTACACTCCAGTTATTCTCTGTATTTCTGTTCCTGTTTTGTCCTCAGAGGAGGACATAACCCACTGACCATAACTCGACTCTAATCTGGAACAATCATCAAGAGTCAAAATCCCATCAGCCATCTAACTTTTAGTAATACTACTACTCATCTGAAGGGATTCTAATTTGAAACCAATGTATGTAAAGAAATGTATTCTAATTTGAAACCAACTATGTAAAGAAACCCACTTTACATAGAAGGGATCCACAGGTAGCATAGGAATTTCAGAGGTAAAAGGAAATGTCTGTAGGGGCCCGAGTCAAGTCTGTGCTTTCTATGTCCGTCTGAACACAGAAAAGTGGTAGTAATCACTGACTTTTGAGGCAAAAATCTATTGAATAAATTCTTTTGGATTTATTTCTAACATCATCTACCTTTCTTATATTCTCCATATGTTAATGCCTTAGTGAGTCCCAGTTGATCTTGCTTCTGAACACCTGTATAAATAATTTCAACACCCTCAGCCTGCTCCTGCTGGGTTTCTATTCTCATGACTGACTAAAAGGCTCAGGGGTCACTCCAGTTGAACTGAGCTGACTGGGCTGCACAAAATAACCACACACAGACACAAATACCTTTTTCTTTGGGGTCATTGTGATGGCTCCTCTGACCTTAAGGGTCCGCAGAAAGAGAGAGCTAGAGCACACACTGACCCCTTCTATTGAGGAGAAGCTATTCAAATGAGGCAAGGGGTCAGGTTTCAGGGGGCTGAGTCTATCTTTATAAAGTCCACTGTCAGCAGGTTGACTGACACCTGGGTGGGCCACACCCAAGGGCACAGTAAGAAAAGGGGATACTCACAGGGCACTTCCATGGAAGATTCTATCCTAAACAGGGCAAGGGATTATATTACAAAGGAACAGGTGAGCATAGCTTCACCCATGGGGCTATAGCAAGACACACCCATGCAGGAGACACCATCCCTCAAACCCAAGAAGAAAGCTCTGCCACACCCAGCTGGAGAATATGACTCAGTCATGGGTGAGGTTGGTCTCCCACATGCTCCTGGTTACTCATGTCAACAATCAGAGATTATCAAAATAATAGATTCAGCTGTGTCTGACCTAATATTTATTAAAATTTAGATCTCAATTTATCTTGGACTCTCTTTTTGGTTATATTATGTCTTTTAGTTGCTGTTTTTGTTAACTTATTTTACCATTAAACACACTGAAATACTTAATTGTCTGAATCACAGAAGGTGTCCTTTCATTGTTTCCATGGTATCTTAAGTTTTCTTCTCTCCCAACATGTGGGATAGGGCCACAGGATTTTCCCATAATTTGTTGGGACCACAATGCATGCCTGATTCCTCTCCCCATTTCTAGCTCTTTCACATATTCTGTATATTTCTGGTCTCTGAAAGAAGAGGTAGTGGGGAGAGAAGGAGAACAGGGCAAGACATTGCATATACTTTTGGTTGAAGGTTAATTTCAGAATATTTATGTGGTCATATTGATATAAATGAGCACCTGTGTTTCAGTTCTTAAAAATACTATTTATTCTTTGACATCTTCCAACTAGAGTCATATTTAAATTTGAATACCCGTATTTTATTAATATAAGCAAGCAAACAAATATTGAATGAGCGCAGGCCCTATTAGTGACTGTGTTTCTGGACTATGTTCTAAATAGCTCTGTGGTCCATGTGTGTAGAAGAGGCAGTACCTCATTTCCAAAGTCTGAAAACAGGCTACAATACAAGAGAAATATAGACACTGAAATAATATATAAGACAGACATGAGTAGTTTTGAGATAAATCAAAATTTTTCCATCTATAATCGACCTTATACATTTCAAAAGAAATAATGTGACTGTTGTGGTATGGACTGTAAAATACAATTAATAAGAGTGTAAGTTATAGGTTATAGATTAGTAAAAAATAGATTATAGATAGGACTTTGATAAGTGAGATAAGACAATTATAAAGCAAGAATTGTCATAGGCAGGCCTAAAACTCCATTTTGCTGCCTTCTATTAAAAAAAAAAAAAAAAAAAAAAAAACTGTTACAAGAGCTGTTTCTGAGAAACTGAAATGAAAGCTATTTTCTGCTAAATTAAAATATATGTATGTATTGTTTTCTGTACTTTATACCCCACAAATTGTACTCAATCCCAACAGGATATGATGGTCTTGGTGACCTAGATAACATTAAAGTAGACTCTCACCCCTGCTAACCACCTGCTTAAACCTTAGATACTGTAGTCTGAGTTGCTCTGCTAATTGATGTTTTAGCTTCTATGATTGGCTTGCTTGCGTGTTGCTAAGGACACTTCCTGAGCAATGGTTTTCATCCCTAAATTCCCAAGACACAGGCTAGGAAATTACTGTTCTCCCACAAAGCTTCAGACTCTACAGGTGTGTGACAGTCCATGGCCAGGTAAATAAAGCTATCTTTGATTTGAATTTGAACTTGGATTGTTTTCTGAAGCAGTTCCTCATAACAGTGACAGTGTCATTGATAAAGTGGGTCTTTGTGAGATAGTGGCAGCTAATACTTACAGTGAAATAATGATTTGGTCAAGATTAAAGAATGTTTTAACTATTTATATTTCAGAAAATATTATCTTGGACTTCATGTCTTTTTTTAAATTTTTATTGTTGGTTGTTCAAAACATTACATAGTTCTTGATATATCATATTTCACACTTTGATTCAAGTGGGTTATGAAATCCCATTTTTACCCCGTATACAGATTTCAGAATCACATCAGTTACACATCCATTGATTTACATATTGCCATACTAGTGTCTGTTGTATTCTGCTGACTTTCCTATCCTCTACTATCCCCCCTCCCCTCCCCTCTGTCTACCCCCTCTACTGTAATTTATTTCTCCCCCTTGTATTTTTTTCCCTTTCCCCTCACTTCCTCTTGTATGTAATTTTGTATAACCCTGAGGGTCTCCTTCCATTTCCATGCAATTTCCCTTCTCTCTCCCTTTCCCTCCCACCTCTCATCCCTGTTTAATGTCAATCTTCTTCTCATGCTCTTCGTCCCTACTCTGTTCTTAGTTACTCTCCTTATACCAAAGAAGACATTAGGCACTTGTTTTTTAGGGATTGGCTAGCTTCACTTAACATAATCTGCTCTAATGCCATCCATTTCCATGCAAATTCTATGATTTTGTCATTTTTTAATGCAGAGTAATACTCCATTGTGTATAAATGCCACATTTTTTTTTTATCCATTCATCTATTGAAGGGCATCTAGGTTGGTTCCACAGTCTTGCTATTGTGAATGGTGCTGCTATGAACATCGATGTAGCAGTGTCCCTGTAGCATGCTCTTTTTAGGTCTTTAGGGAATAGACCAAGAAGGGGAATAGCTGGGTCAAATGGTGGCTCCATTCCCAGCTTTCCAAGAAATCTCCATACTGCTTTCCAAATTTGCTGCACCAATTTGCAGTCCCACCAGCAATGTACAAGTGTACCCTTTTCCCCACATCCTCGCCAGCACTTGTTGTTGTTTGACTTCCTAATGGCTGCCAATCTTACTGGAGTGAGATGGTATCTTAGGGTGGTTTTGATTTGCATTTCTCTGACTGCTAGAGATGGTGAGCAATAGAAGAAACCATCAAAAGACTACCAATTAAGAAAAGCCCAGGACCGGATGGGTATACAGCAGAGTTTTACAAAACCTTTAAAGAGGAACTAATACCAATACTTTTCAAGCTACTTCAGGAAATAGAAAAAGAGGGAGAACTTCCAAATTCATTCTATGAGGCCAACATCACCCTGATTCCTAAACCAGACAAAGACACTTCAAAGAAAGAGAACTACAGACCAATATCTCTAATGAACCTAGATGCAAAAATCCTCAATAAAATTCTGGTGAATCGGATACAAAAACATATCAAAAAAATTGTGCACCATGATCAAGTAGGATTCATCCCTGGGATGCAAGGCTGGTTCAATATATGGAAATCAATAAATGTTATTCACCACATCAATAGACTTAAAAATAAGAACCATATGATCATCTCGATAGATGCAGAAAAAGCATTCGACAAAGTACAGCATCCCTTTATGTTCAAAACTCTAGAAAAACTAGGGATAACAGGAACATACCTCAATATTGTAAAAGCAATCTATGCTAAGCCTCAGGCTACCATCATTCTGAATGGAGAAAAATTGAAGGCATTACCTCTAAAATCTGGAACAAGACAGGGATGCCCTCTATCACCACTTCTGTTCAACATAGTTCTCGAAACACTGGCCAGAGCAATTAGACAGACTAAAGAAATTAAAGGCATAAAAATAGGAAAAGAAGAACTTAAATTATCACTATTTGCAGGTGACATGATTCTATACCTAGCAGACCCAAAAGGGTCTACAAAGAAACTATTAGAGCTAATAAATGAATTCAGCAAAGTGGCAGGCTATAAAATCAACACGCATAAATCAAAGGCATTCCTGTATATCAGGGACAAATCCTCTGAAATGGAAATGAGGACAACCACTCCATTCACAATATCCTCAAAAAAATAAAATACTTGGGGATCAACCTAACAAAGAGGTGAAAGACTTATACAATGAAAACTACAGAACCCTAAAGAGAAATAGAAGAAGATCTTAGAAGATGGAAAAATATACCCTGTTCATGGATAGGCAGAACTAACACCATCAAAATGGCGATATTACCAAAAGTTCTCTATAGGTTTAATGCAATGCCAATCAAAATCCCAATGGCATTTCTTGTAAAAATAGAGAAAGCAATCATGAAATTCATATGGAAAAATAAAAGACCCAGAATAGCAAAAACAATGCTAAGCAGGAAGTGTGAATCAGGCGGTATAGCGATACCAGACTTCAAACTATACTACAGAGCAATAGTAACAAAAACAGCATGGTACTGGTACCAAAACAGGCGGGTGGACCAATGGTACAGAATAGAGGACACAGAAACCAATCCACAAAACTACAACTATCTTATATTTGATAAAAGGGCTAAAAGTATGCAATGGAGGAAGGATAGCATCTTCAACAAATGGTGCTGGGAAAACTGGAAATCCATATGCAACAAAATGAAACTGAATCCCTTTCTCTCGCCATGCACAGAAGTTAACTCAAAATGGATCAAGGAGCTTGATATCAAATCAGAGACACTGCGTCTGATAGAAGAAAAAGTTGGCTACGATCTACGGACTTCATGTCTTGCTTGTTCAAATTTAAAATAATTTCATATGCAGGAAAGTCTGATTATTAACAAGTTTTATACTAATTATGTTATGTGGGTTTGATGTAATATTACACATAATATGTAGCTAGAACACAGATATCTACAAATTTTACATTTCTTTTTCACTTAAGTGCAAAATCCCAAACAAAAATAATAGTAGAAAAAGGTTAAGAAACATGCTTAAAACAATCCAGAACAATGATACTAATTGTGATCATTTTTTTAGTGAATTATGACTTTCTAGGGCTTCTTTCGGCTTACCAATACATAAGTCAAAACTTCATTTTATAGTTGATTCTCCTCAACTAAAAAGTTAGATAATTCTAGGTCTTATTCTTGTTAAGTATAAGCATTTATTATTTTAAATAATTTGCATTTTATGCCACCAATAAATGTCAGTGCTCCTAGAAATGCCTCCATGGTCTCAGTAGAAAGCCTCTCTTTAATGTAGTTAATCAAGCATGTAACTCTACAAAGTTGTAAATGTTAAAAAATGACTGAGCTCTACATAAAAGTAAGTTAGTGAGTGTTTTGGTATCCAGTGTGTATCACAGTTTGTGGGGCATGGTACAACACTTGTTGAGCATTTGCTTGATGAAAAAATGAAAAGCATTCAAACATTTGACCACTAACACATTTGAAAACTCTCCCAATGGCTTCCATGATACCAGAGTTTTTCCTCTTCCCTTCCTGGCTCCCTCAATACCATTTGGTAGCTCATATACTAATAAAATGTTCTGCAGTTTTAGCTAGCTCAACACACCACTTTTTGTGTACATTAAGTGTAACTGAGTCAGCGATCTAAAGCAGTACTTTTCAAATTGTATTCTGTATAAGACTAGGATTTCTCCCAAGTGCATCTGGGGCTTCCAAGAAACTGAGACAGTGATCTCTGATCCACTTAAGAATAAAGCATATATAAGCCAAGCCCATTCCCCCCAACTTTCCTGAGTGACACTCACATATGATGTGTCGGGGTTGGCAGAAATCATTCAGGTATGTACTTCCATATAGAGCAAAGTATCAGAAGGACTACTGCTCAACTCAACACATCATTGTCTGCCACTTCACTGGCATGGGTTTTCCTCCTTGGCTATATAGCTCACGTCAGTTCTGAAGTCAAAACTTTTCTTTCCTTCCTTATCCTAGGAGATGAATATCTCCTATGTGAAGGAACTCATCATCCTTTCCTATTATTTCTCTTATGTAGATGATTCAGCATAGCACTGAGTTCCAAAAACTACTTCAGCAATAAATCACAGAGATGATATCTCTAGACTCTAATTGATTATGTACATTTCTCTACCCCTTTGGCCTCAAATAACAAATTTTAAATATCAAAATTTCCCAAAAGTGGAAAAGGAAAGGAGGAGAGTAGGAGAACATTAAGAAAATAAGGGATTACAGGTCCTCAATATTAGACCTTGACAAATTTAGCTATTATTTCAGTTTTTGTTTTATTATGGGTGCCACAAGATACGTTTTTATTTGAACAAAATGATCTTGTGCTGGAAAAATTTGAAAATTCATGCTCTAAATTCTTCACTATCAAATTTGTGACCATAGATGGTCACCTAAGCATGATATCTACCCTATAAATATGGCGTTTAACTATATCCTAGAGTT
Organism: Marmota flaviventris; assembly: GCF_047511675.1. Lineage (NCBI taxonomy): Eukaryota > Metazoa > Chordata > Mammalia > Rodentia > Sciuridae > Marmota > Marmota flaviventris. The sequence continues at coordinate 84,162,120 of NC_092506.1, forward strand.
CCTACTTAAAAAATATCTATATAACCTTATTATAAACCTTTGCAAAATATAGTAGCATATGAAAAAATAGAAAAATATGTATATCTTATCACTATCAAGATAAACAGTAATTTTAAAATGTTATTTCACCACAAAATCAGGATGCAAAGTTATTATCACTTTTCCCATTTCTTTATTTTACGAAGATTCTTGAAAACAAAATTTGAAAGTGTAACATCTTACAGTTAATCTTATAGTTTAGTCAAGTTTCAAATATGTGTGAGGAGTACTTGAAGCTCTAAATAAGAACATATGCACAAAACAGTGTATAAGTTTCTTTGCATTATAAGAAAATAATATTTGGTTTTTTTGCAACTCTTATACAACAGTGTTATAAAGCTTGGGCTTAAAGTACCAGTTTCTTGATAAACCCAAGATGACAATGAAATTTCCCATATGTAAGGTACCCATTTTTGCAATAATCAAAACAAAGAAGGTTTAGTTTGTGAGCTTTCTCACCCCAAAATCCATCTTATGAATCTCTGCTTGTCTACCAATCTACTCACATTACTGCTTCTTTTTTCCTTTATTCTGTCAATAGCTAAGTGTCTATAACATGCATGAAAGACGCATAGCACATAACTAGATCAGTTTGAAAAATCTAAAAAAACCAAATTTTTAAAAAGTCAAAGAGATTGAAAATTTCTAAAGATAAGTTCTTAAAAATATTTTTTGAACATAGGGAATAGTGCATACTATTTTGGCTATTTATATCTAGAATTTTAAGTGAGATGAATTTTTTAAAATACAGCAAATTTATCCCCTTTAATGACACCCCCATACTCATGCTGCCCCAAATACAAACAAATCAACAACCCCCCTCAATAATTTCAGAAAACTACCTTTTTAAGAGGAAAAAGCCAAGATCAAGAATATCATACAATTTTTGTTTAGGAACTGTAAGTCTGAGAAACACAAACTTTATAGCTTATGGCAAAATAGAAAGTAAAGTTTTGGAATGCACATTTGTGTCAGGTACCTGTTCGCTGAATAAGAAAGGAGGATGTCAATCTCAAGAGCTGTCAGTCCAAGTCCTTTCATGACTAAAACTCAATATAGGATTCATTTCAGACTTATCTGATACTAGAAATGGCTTTATTTTCTGAGTCATGGTAAACAAGTTAAAATAATATTCAGTGGACAAATAATCTAAGCCCCAGTTAGGAGTAAAATATATAATCAATGAACAATCAATTCAGACTGCAAATTCAAGGAGCTTGAGCTTGTAACGTTGTCTTAAGTATTCATAGCAATTCTGAACTCAACTCCAAACCCTCAAGGTGCTGAGGATAAACACTCTAGTCCTTTGAGTATCTTTATTTTATCTTTCTGAATACTAAAGAAACATTTCCTCTCAGCACAATTATTTTTAATCAGATAGCAAATATGGTGTAATTTTCACCATCCTAATAAAAATCCTCTCTCTTTACTCCACATTCCTCTTCAGTGGCTGTCCATTTTCTTGTTTCCCTTCAAAATACAATTCTTTGAAGGCCACCTCTCCTCTTTCTCTATTCTCTCCATATAGACTTAGGAAAGATTGTAATTAGACTTTTATCTAAATTGATCCACCAAAACATCTTATGCCAAGGTCCTTGCAGATCTCTACATTACAGAATCGTAGTCAATTCTTTTTGTAGTTGTAGATGGACAGAATGCCTTTATTTCATTTGTCTTTTTTTTTTTTTAATGTTGTGCTGAGGATTTAATCCAGTGCCTCATGCATGCTAGGCAAGCATTCTACCACTGAGCCCCAGCCCTTATAGTCAATTCTTAATTGACATATTTCTGTTGGCAACATGCACTAGTTGATTTATATCCCTCCCTCACTGCCAGGACACATTATTCTGCTGAGTTTTCTTCTTACCTAGAATACCTTTTTTTGTTACTCCTCATCCTCCAATCTATAGGTGTTGGAGGACTAAGTCTACCATTATACAGCATCTCCCCTGGTGACCTCATTTAGTCATATCCAGTCTGAAATGTCCTGACCTACCAAATTCATGTAATCAACTGTCTACTCAACTTATCACAGGGGTCTAGAAACATTTCAAAACTAAGATCACCATAGCTTCAACCCTGCTCTTCCCAAAATTTTTCTTTTGTGAGAAAACAATAAATTGTTCCAGATACTCATATAAAAAATAAACTCCTGAAACATGTCAAACAGACAGTAAATAAAACCTTGAGTATTGTCACGGATTCATTTTGTTACACTGTACATCTCATCTCTCGGCAAATGCCAATTGTTCCAAAACACTCTCATCTTGTTTGTGCAGAAATAGCTTCATACTTAGTATTTTTAATTTCACATTTATCTTTATAGAATAGCAAAAGTGATTTTGTCAAAAAAGCAATCATAAAATTCATCTGGAAAAATGAGACCCAGAATAGCTAAAACAATCCTTAGCAGGAAGAGTGAAGAGGTGCCATCACTATAATAGAATTTGAGTATACTACAGAGCAATAGTAACAAAAACAGCATGGTACTGGCACCAAAACAGACTGGTAGACCAATGGTACTGAATACAGGACACAGAGACTAACCCACAAAATTACAATTATCTTATATTAGACAAAGGTGCCAATAACATGCATTGGAGAAAAGATAGCCTCTTCATCAACTGGTGCTGGGAAAACTGGAAATCCATATGTAACAAAATGAAGTTAAATCCCTCTCTCTCACCATGCACAAAACTCAAAGTGGATGAAGGACCTAGGAATTAAATCAGAGACTCTGCGTCTATTAGAAGAAAAAGTAGGGCCTAATCTTCATCATGTGGATTTAGACCCCAACTTCCTTAAAAAGACTCCTATAATGCAAGAATTAATAAATGGGATGGACTCAAATGAAAAACTTTCTTCTCAGCAAAAGAAACAATCTGTGAGGTGACTAGAGAGCCTACATCTTGGGAGTAATCTTTACCCCTCATACATTAGATAGAGCACTAATCTCTAGGGAATATAAAGAGCTCAAAAAGCTAAACACCAAAAAATAACAAATAGCCCAATCAAAAAGTGGGCCAAGGACCTGAACAGATACTTCTCAGAAGATGATGTACAATCAATTAACAAATATATGAAAAAATGTTCATCATCTCTAGCAATTAGAGAAATGCAAATCAAATCTAAGATATCATCTCACTCCAATCAGCATGGCAGCTATTATGCAGACAAACAACAATAAGTGTTGGTGAAGATGTGGGGAAAAAGGTATACCCATTGCTGGTGGGACTGCAAATTGGTGCAGCCAATATGGAAAGCAGCATGGAGATTCCTTGAAAAACTGGGAATGGAACCACCATTTGACCCAGATATCCCTTTTCTGGGTCTATACCCAAAGGACTTAAAAGCAGCATTTGAATAATCACATCAGTGATGATTACAGGTTGAAATAAAGACCCGTTTTATTAAAACAAAAAGAAACAAACAACAACAACAACAACAAAAAACAGCATACTACAGGGACACAGCCACATCAATGTTTATAGCAGCACAGTTCACAATAGCTAAACTGTGGAACTAACCTAGATGCCCTTCAGTAAATAAATGGATTTTAAAAATTTGTAAAAGAGAATAAAATCATAACCTTTGCAGGTAAATGGATGAAGTTGGAGAAGATAATGCTAAGTGAAGTTAGCCAATCCCCCCAAAAAACAAATTACAAATATTTTCTTTGATATAAGGAGTCTGATTCATAGTGGGGTAGAGAAGGGGAGCATGGGAGGAACAAACTCTAGATAGGGTAGAGGATTGGGAGGGGAAGGTAGGGGCCAGGGGGTAAGCAATGATGGTGGAATGTGATGGACATCATTATCCAAAGTACATGTTTGAAGACATGAATTGGTGTGAACATACTTTATATACCAACAGATATGAAAAAGTGTGCTCTATATGTGTCATAAGAATTGTAATGCATTCCACTGTCATGTATTTTAAAAAATCAATTAAAAAAAACTTAACAAAAAAAAAATCAATCTCCAATACTTCCATTTCATTCAAAGGAAAAAGTTAATCCCTTAATTTCAAGAACTATCCTTTACTCCTTGCTTCTGTTACTGGTCTATCTTCATCTCTAACAGCTTCCTACTGGCTCACTTCACTAGAACCAACCAGATCTATTTGCTGTCTGACACACTCCCAGAATACTGCCTGGGATATAGTAGGTGTTAGTAAATATTTGATAACTTAAAAATGGAGGAATCCATGAGTGAACAAGAAAAGTAAATCCAATGTCATAAGGAATTTCCACTTTAGCAATGCCAACTTACATATTCATATGTAAATAATATAATAATTTTCATGAGAAATAGAGATGTCTCCAATATAAATACATGAAAATTCTAACAGTTTTACATAATGATTGAAAGACTAATTTTATTCTACAAATAAAGTAAAAATGGCTGTTGTGTCTACATAATCATTCTCCAACTTATGTTTGTCCAAATTGTCTGAGTATTTTAAATATTATTCTGAAAAAAAATGCAACACAAGGGCATTTTCTTAAATTATCCACTTCATCTGTACAAATAAAGACAAGGACTATTTTAGCTAAAATACCCTAAATTGCATGCTCTTTCAATTCAGCTGTGAATGGTTAAACTAGAGGAATTGTGCTCCTGTAAACTCAAGTGACTTAGATCAAGGCAACTCATTTTGATCAGTAAAAACACAATGAGAGGTTAAAGCTAATTCATGCTTTACAAAAATTAAAATTTAAAACTTCAATGCACAGGTATTATTTTGATTTTTGTTTTATTTTCCATTGAAGTATATTTTGTTTTTAAATTCTCACCTGCAGATGTATTTCCACTATTTTTAATAAAAAAACAATTTATCACACCATTATGTATTTATATTGACCCATATAACACTTTACTCAGATTAGGAAACAGGCTTGCAGCTACACAAAAATTTGTATGAGGATAAAAGGAAGCCATTCTCAAATTTTCTCATTCTAAACAATAGGATGGTAACAGGAGGAAGAGTGTACGTTAAGCTTAACACATTTCCCCATGATTACAGTGAGCTGAGGTAGTAGTGAACAAAGCTAATACAAACAAAATAAATACTGCAACATTTAGATGTTTTATGGTAGCTGAAAGAAGCCCAAAGTGTCTAGATTATATCATCTCATACAGAATCACTTTCCATATTCTTGTGTTTTGTTTATGATCCATAAAATTATGAATATAATATTCCCTGTGGTTCTTTAACAAACATCTTATTTCCCCATTTGACTCTTAAGATGCTTCCCAACCCACCAACTTTCTCTAATCACCTTCAAAAGGTATCTCCAGTTGGCTTTCATCTGACTGATCAGTAACAAAATTACCCCAAATCTAGCACTTTCCAAATTGGGGAAGCACTGATTGCTTCTACAAATTTTATTAATCCTCAATAGGATGAATAAATATAAATATATATGTAGATGTATCAATCACATGATTTTACATTTTTAATACCAAGTAAAGGTTTGAAACTCTGGTAAATAAAAATGCTAAATAATCTACCCAAATATTAGTAGGATTTTTTAAAATTTTGTGATCGATAAAAAGGTGGAAATAACATATAAAATTCTGATGATCAAAAGATTACAACACTCATGCAGAGAACTTGTTACATTCTAGATACCCAACAAAGTATTTTTGAGTTTCCTTAACTGTGAATGAGAAAACTGTGTTTTAATTACAGTAGCAGCAGTCTACCAAGTGCACCAAAATAAACTGGCTCCATATAAATATAATTGGTATTTATCTAAAACACACACATATAGTATAAAGATTCTACAGAGTTAATGGATGGAAACTTTCTAATAAGGACTGATTGCAGATCTTAACTAATGAATGTCTCATTTCTGCAGTCCATATTGCATTAAGGCAATATAGATTAATGGTATTAGAATGTGTTTAAAATATAGTGAATGTTTTCACATACTATTTTTATCATGGCTTAGATGCTGAGATTTTGTTGCACAGTATAAGACATTTTTTAACTTTAAACTTTGGTAAAAATATTATTACTCAGAAGGAAATTACGGCTGATTATGTTCAGGGAAATTCTCATTGACATTAACCATAAATCAGGATACAAAGCTAATTCTTGATATTAGTGGGCTGATGTGAAGAACAAATTAGCCCATGATCCAGACTATCTTTAGTAATAATTAATATAGGACTTAATAAGATGTGTGACTTAGAAAATAAGCAAGTTGGAATGTTAACACCATGGAAACTGCAATCTTATTAGAAACATGTTCATCATTTAAACAAGCAATATCCTGTGTTTCTCCCATTACAGCATGTAAATAGCTTCTGCATGAGTCAACCGGCAGCTACAGTTTATCTCAGAATGAGACACTTCTTCCCTTTTACCTTGCTTTTCGTCTTTTTCTTATTCCCTTTTTTGGTTAAGTGTACCTATTCCCTACTTGTGTGACATAAATAAGAACTGACACCATTGATCTCCTGCTAACAGCCTTCTCTGGGCCTGAATTACTTCTAACTTAATAGGAAAAAGCAGAAGAGAATTTCTCACAGTCCCCTTTATGCTTCATTTTGGCTCAATTTCTCTCTTCTGGGTTCTATTCCTTTACATTCTCCCAGTAGTAACTTCAGATGTCAAGGATTGCTTAAAATGTGCAGAACAGAGTTTTGCTTTGGGCCATTCTTATTCAAAATGAAATATAAACACACTCATTCCAAACGTAGAGAAAAGAGCCAAGTGTACCCAATACCTTGATGTCATAAATAAAAAAAAGAAGCATTCCCATGTGAAATTCTTACCCTGTCAATTACTATCATATTTCGTTTTTTAAAGAATAGAAATCTGAATTGACTAAGAATAAAGTAGTCAAGAACATGAACTATGGATTCATTTATATTTAGTTTTGAATCTTTATTCCATTGGGTAATTTTTGTTAGGTCAAAGACTCTTATGTGGTTTAATCATAAAATGGTAGTAACAAGGCAAACTTTTTATATTGTTGAAGAATTTTTAAAATTATGTGAGAAATGTTTATCACAGTGTATGATATACCACAATAGCACCCCAAACCCAATAAATTATAATTATTATTAGTAGTAGTTTTATATTTTAAGAATTTCCTATCATATCTCATTAGATCACAAGATTTTGCTTGAGGTAAATAGGACTGGTTTTAACATGGGCATCTTGTAGACAAATAAACCAAGGTTCATTGATGTTAAGTGATTTTCTTATGATCATATTATTAATTAGGGTAAATGTGGATTAAGAATCAGGTCTTCTGAATTACTGTTCAGCCAATTTCTGACTACACATCACTACTTTCTTTTGCCTTTTCAGCTCAATATCTCATCATTACTTTTATACCTGAGAGAGACCCATGTTCATCCACAAAGAACTATCTGTTTGGGTTTTGATTAACAAGCTATCTCAGTGGTGATTAATAAGTAACTAGCAACAATAGTGCTGCTAATTAAAATCCATACATCAAAACCTATGTTTAAGCATTTTTTCCTTATATTTGGTTATTACCAAGGTGTCACTGTTGTTCAACAACAATTGGACTTTTAAATAGTCTAGGATAATGTGACATCCATACAGAAATATAGCACATTGAATTCCCACTTTATTCCACTCACAAAAATCAATTTCAAGTAGATAAAAAAATATTCATGTATACCACCAAAAATTTATAATGTTTTTAAAATGTACTTTATGATTGCTTAATCTTTTTTAATCCAAAGACATTTTAAAGAAAAGAGACAATGTAAAAATGAGATAAAGATGTTAATAGTAAATATTACTAACAAAGAAGAAAACTTTGAAATATGTTTAAATTTTCTATCAAAAATAAAAATCAGAAAACAATAGAAATAGCTTTTAGGTATGTTATAAAATAACCAATATGAAATAATAACTATTAATAACCAGATAATGCCAGAAGTCACAAACATAGGGTAATACACAGAGCAGCAAAAATGGAAAACTGTAATACTAAATATCACTGACATTAGAGAACTCTTTCATACACCTAGACAGAGTACAAATTGAAAAGGAGCTTGGCTTTAACAAAAAAGAGTTGGAGGTGTATATTTCCTATAACTTACAAACTCTCATATAGATGCATCATAAAAAAAGATAAGACCCCTGTGTATTTATCCTAAAGAATTAAAGTCATCACACTATAGTTTATATTATATATATATAAAATCTCCAAATTTATAGGGGCACAATTCACAATATCCAAACTATAGAACTAGTCTAAATGTCCATCAATGGATGAATAGATAAAGAAAATGTGGTATATATGCACAATGGAGTTTTATGCAGCCATAAAGAAAACTAAAATTATGTCTTTTGCAGGAAAATAAATGAGACTTGAAATCATTATATTAAGTAAAATAAACCAAACTGAGAAGATCAAGGTCATGTTTTTTCTCTCATATGTGGAAGCAGAGAGAAAAAAGAAAGAAAGGTGGGGGGAATCTCTTGAAAATTGAAGGGAGATCAGTAGAATAGATGAAAGTGTCCAAGGTAAGGGACAAGAAGGAAGAGGGAAATATTGTGGAATGATATTTACCAAACTATATTCTTGGATTGTGTAAATGTACAAATATGTAAATAACAATCACACCATTGTGTACAATTATAATGCACCAATGAGAGATACTAAAAACTAAGTTAAAAAATAAGAAAGAACCAAAACAAATCCAAGAAAGTTGTGGCGGAAATTTTTTTTTTATAATACTTGAAAATTGAGTGACCCAAAGGATTATTAAAAACAGCATCGTTAAAGCCTAGATGTAGCTCCATGGTAGAATACTAGATCAGTATGTAAAATACCCTGGCTTTGATCTCCAGCATTGTTTAAAAGAAAAAATCACCGCTAACAATATTTTATGTTCTTCTAATAGAAATATAAATAAGAATATAATTAAATAAAGCTACATAAATAAATCTACAATATAATTTGAGTAAATTAAACAAATTAAAAAGGAATATACAGAGTGTGTCCAATTATATACATATCCATAACAAAGAAAAGTGAATTGTATTGTTTATAGTCATATTTATAACTGATGAAATAAACTAAATATAATAGAAAGAAAACACGTATTGCAAAAGTCAGGACTATTACGGGGGCTAAATATTCATTTCAGCTTTGGTGAAAAAGGAATGGAAAATGGCTTCCAAGAGAGTAAAATGTTAGGTTCTCTCTGTTTGGGGTATTTATTTCAAAAGCAGTTCATTTAAATTTAGTAAATCTTTATAATAATCCTGTAGTCAGTATAGGAGTTAGATGCTAAATGTGAAGAGATAAATTTTCAAAGAACATGAAATTGGTACAATTTAAGAAGCAAAAAAAAGGGTACAAAATCTTTCGAGACAAAATGATCCATAAGAGCAAATAATTATGTGCCTAAGGCTTACTTCTAGCATTACTAGAAATGTACCAATTCATTTCATTCAGTCATCTAAACTTATATTTAACCAATACTTGAGTTTCTACTCTGATGATTTGAACAAGCTAAGAGATAGTAGAGAATCAGAAAACAAATTTGAAATACTTTGTGTGCAGGAGTAAGAGAGACATGATAAGGATTTGAAGTGCAGCAGGAAAAGAAGGTAGGGCAAGTTTGAGACAAGTGCTTTCTCTGTAGATCCTCCAAATGAATGGAGGCCAGTGATGGAACTGTAAATAAGAAAGAACAGATCTGGGGGAAGAAAACAAAGGGGATAGGATTATAGAAAAGATAGAAAATTTGGGGTGAATGCTTGCAAAAACTGAAAACTATAGACATCAATTATATATTTGTGTAGAGTCCTAAAGAGCAGAACAGTCTGTAAATGTACATTGGGGATTGTCAATATAGAAATACTATGAAAAAAACATAAGAATGGATCAGATCACTTAGATAAAGAGTTTATGGTTTATCACGAGAAGCTCCAACGGTTATATTCTCAAGAAATCCAAAAGGGAGAAGTTGGAGTAAAGAGAAAGTCCTAACAATATAGAGAAAGTGAGCTTAGAAGAGTGTGATTTCATTAGAGAAATTGTGTCTCAGGAAGAAGAAAATAAAAGTAGCTACCTGAGGACTTGTTTGAGGATTTGATATGTAAATGTTTACCTGAATCACAGCGGGATTCTAAACAGTAGATGTGATAGTGAATGGCTTTCCCTGAGGAGAAAACACTGAGAAAAAAGTGGAAAACACAACCTATAAAATAGGTACTTTCTTAGACTTTGTGTGGACATTAACTACAGGGAGGCATTTTACACACTTGGTGGTGAGAAAGACCTGCAAAACATAAATCTCTTTAATGTTTAACTATTTTTTCTTTTTTCTTTGACTTACATGATCATGAGAGAGTCAGAAATTAGAGTATAGAAGAAGTAAAATATAATAAAAGATGATAAATTATAAATAATGCAATATTATTCCGTAATCCTTATGCCTCCAAGATAAAGTTTTATGGAACTTAGAATGCAGACTATATAAGCCCAAATATCCTGTAAGTGAAAAATACTGATGACTGATTGATTAATCTCTTTCTTCCTAAAAGAGGCTAGCTCAGTAATACTCAGATTTCCTCTCACAGCTTTATAATCTATTTGAATAGACCAAGGAACGGGGTTTCCTCTATTCATAAACATTTCAATAATTATATCTGACTTAAACCACAAATTTTATACTTGCCTATAAATAAAGAACAGTTCATAATATTTTAGATTACACCTAAAATCTGCAAAATCATGTTTGCCAACTTTAGTTCCAAACTGTGCTCCTACATGTTCAAATAAAAACATTTTCTGTGATTCATTTTAACTTATTACAGAAAATTTTGAGATCCTTGGATCCTTACAACATCCAAAAATATTGAAGAGAAACTTTATAGGAGTCAAAGAACTATAAGAAATATTTCTTTCATTTAAATAAAAATATGTCTATAAATGTATGTTTTATTATCCTCCTGTGAATTTATTCAGGGCACAAATGGTTTGTTTGCAGGATCAAATGTTTGCTGACAGGCTAGGAAATGCATTGATAATGTTCCTGTCATTTTGGAAATTGCTTGAGAATTATTACACTTATTGATGGAATGCTCTATGAATTTGCTAAACTACTTTCTCAGTGTTTTGTTCTATAACTATACATAGTTTTAGGAATAATGAATCTTGGCATGATTGTTATGGCAGGATACCAGAAACCCTTCTTTGGAAAATGCATTAACTTCTTTTTCATATTCACTTACAGATAAATACAAACCTAATATAAGAAGCATTTGCTTCTGTAAACAGAATTCCATGGGCATTAGACTTTTCCTTTATTCAGATTACATCTGCTGGCTCCAATGTGGCCAAAGATGCAAAAAGCAGTCCTGTTTCTACTACCTGATAGGTGGTGCTTTCAACCAGAAACAGATCCTCCTGGCTCTGCTCCCATGCTGGATCTTAATTCTAAGGATTGTCCTTGAAACATGCATTTGAAGCACAAACTGATTTGGAAAATTTCTTGGCTTTTCATGGTGAATCCTAAAGCATATCACAGATAAGGCAATACCACCAGCTCAAAAGTGGTAATGTCATACACTTTTAAAAATAAATAAACACATAAAAACAATAAAGATATTGTGTTCATCTACAACTAAAATTTAAAAAAATAAATAAAATACAGAATAAATAAGATATAGAACAATAATAAAATAAAAGGTAATATTTTCCCTTCCTTGTTTCTGTGGTATGTTACTTTTTTCTTGATTCCTTTTCCAAGATCAATACAGCTGCCAATAGAGAAGGTAGACTTTTTCAGAAATGAATCTCATCAGAATCCATCAATTTCCCGCTCATAAAATATAAAACATGTTTTACTTCACAAAGTTAGTGAATCTCTGATAAAGAACAATGATTTCTGATCTTGTATATAAAGTAGCTCTTTGTATGCCATGCTGCCTAACATATGCCTTTGTTCAATCGATAAGTAAACTGCATTTGTCAAAAACCAAAGGTTTGTCTCTTCTAGCGAGTCATATCTCCTCAGGTTATTAGTTCCCCTCAAATTCCAAGAGCATTTTGGGTTATTTATTTAAAACCCAAGATGTGGGAGAAAGAAGAGGCCAAAGTTGGTTGGTGTTGGAGTTTTAGACAAAGATACCCAAAACATGGAGCTTTGGCATTTTGAGAAATTTGAACTGAAGAACACTGGAAGGGTCTCAGAGGCAAAGTCTTTTTCTGACTTTCTTATGCTTCTCTTCCTCTCCCAGGGCAGGCCACAGAAACCAGAATTCTTCTTCCTCAATGTGAGATAAAAAACAAGAATTCCTTTCCCTGCAAACCTGTTATAAAAACCAGAAGTATTACTATAACTTTGTCCCAGCTTTCTGTGTAAAATCTGGCCATAAAGAAATTTTCTGATAAAATTTGTTTGATTGTAGAGCCTAAGACCCTCATTCCCAGAAGGGGTTTTACCCTATACCTAGGCTGAAGGAAGGGTGCACAGATAGGCTTTCTTGGTATTCCCCTCTCAGTGCATCAACATTTAGGTCATACCCTTGTATTCAATCACATTTCCATATGGTTCTCTATTCCACCTCAGATCTAATCATAAAAACAGACAGCTTTTCCTGGATCCTTAGTTTTTCATTTCTGAATATTCCTGCCATGTAAAACATTTATTGAATAAAAGTGTTATGATTTTTCTCTCATTAACCTGACCTTTGGTTATATCAGTGTTAGCCATGTCATTTATGAATGAGGCACCTTTTCCATCCCTATTTAGTTTTTAATTATATATTAGAAACTACCACATATAGTTGCGATTGGAGAAATGACTATGGGACACTGAGCAACATGGATTTACATTTGATTTCTGATCTCCTATACAATGCCTATTGAAGAGAAGGCTTATGATTTAACTCTTACATTTTAATCCAGTCTGATAATGTTCATACCTATTATTTTCCTGCAAATTTTGATCTTCCTGATTGTAAATATGTGCATGTGCTGATCAGCAGTTCTTAAAACTGACTCTGCTTAAGACCTGTGTTTTCCCCTCTCACACTTTTCAATCCAAATTCTAAAGTTGCAACCTCAGAATCCTTATTCAATAGATCTGGTATGAAATCACATTCACAGATAATTCTGAGACCAGAGCATGGCATCTTTCATCAGTGACATTTTTCATGAGTATTTTCAGACTCAGGTTGATAACATACTTATGGCACAACATAGTTCTCGCTTTCTGGGATGTATCTGAAATGTGGTATTTCTTTAGACTATAGAACACCAGCACTCTGATCCTGCAAGGTATCATTTTTAATATGTGGAACATATTCTATTTCTTTCCTAAAATGAATACTGTCTATACTATTTAAATATCATTTACTTAGAAATGTGGTAGGTGGATGAAGCAGGGTAAAGGTATACAGGTATAGTGCCTGTGGTTTTTTTGACTTGCAAACTTCGATGTCTTAGTGCAAAGGAGGTTCATGTGTGGCCCCTGTTTAATAGTCTTGCCATCTGGTCCCCTTACCCTTGATGCCCAATGAGGTATCTTCTTGTGCTCTTACATACAGAAGTTAAATGTAGAAGTTTAAACACTTTAATTAGAGTTCAAACACATTTCAGTACAAAATAATAAAATGATCAAATGGTATCAACACCAGTCATTATCATATACAAACTGAATGTAATTGTTCATGTTATCCATTTGACTCTAAAACTTCCTGAATTTATAAATGTTAAATATTTCTGGTGTGATTATTTACAAAAATAAAACAAAGTCAACAAAAGAAGTGTTCCATTTCACTTGCACAGCTTCAGCTCTGTGGTTTCCAGGAGCTTTAAAAAAATATTTCCTTTGGGTTTTGATGGGGTAGCTATGTGAGACCCCAATTAATAGTAACTACACCTAATTGGCTAAACTAGTTTAAAAATTAAATAAGAAAAGATAAAGTTATGAAGACACAAATTAATCTGGATTATATTTCTGGATAACTAGTATTCTAATACTGGACCCTGCAATAAATTATAATTCACAATTATCCACCCAGAAATGAGCATACCATGGACAAAAAGGGGGGAAATGTGACTGATTACCTATGTCTATTTTGTTTCTTCAAACCTACTAATAAGGACAAGTCACTTTTCCCTCCGTGGGGAGGAAGAAAGGGTGGATGGAAAGATCAAGGAGTTCCATCCAATTGAAAACAAACAGCACAGGAGGAAAAGTTCCCACTAGCAGTATACCCCAGATATTTACCCTTATACCGATTTGTGTTTAGCAATGTCTAGTCAATCAGAGTAAGGAGATGAGCAGTTTGTCAAGAAAAGTCCTAAAATTTTTGTGCAGGAGTTAATTTTTTTCCAGTAAGGACTCAAATGTCAAGAGAGTTTATTAATTCAATCATTGTGAACCCAAGGTTGAAAAATTCACTCTATGTTCTGTTTCTCAAAAACTATTATTCTACTCTCACCAACCTAGAGAGTCTTTCAGAAATTCTGCATTAAAATTAAATTTAACAAGATGCTTCAATAAAATGTCAAAGTAGAGATGTACCAAATTTGAATATAATTCCATTTTCTGTTATTAAATTCTCAGGTATAATTAAAATTCAAATACTATGTCTTCATAAATTGAATTCCTAAGACGGTTAATTCTTAAGGAATTGGCTAAAAGAAAAATAAAAAATCTTGACTTTGTAAGTCAAATTTCCAAATAATAATTTCCTCATTGTTTTGTTACTCTTTTTAGTATCTCCTAGAACTATTGCCAATAAATTAATGTAGTTGAGATACAGTAAACAAACTAAGACTCTGCTGATTTACAGTGGACTGAATACATGTTTTCAAGGTTCTTAAAGTCTGTCAGTGCCAAACCTCTACTTCACTGTTAAGAATTTTCCCCACTTTGTATTAGAAATCTTTACTCTGCTTCCAATAAGGGATACTCATCTTTCCAAATGTTACAAGAAAGTGTATCTGTTCTCTTCTATGATTTATTTACCCTCAATATCCATTCATTAACCAATACCTGTGATACTACCAACTCCCACTTCCAGTCAAGAATGAGTTCCTGTGACAACTTATTCTTTACACCACATCACTTATTTCACCTACTTCTCAAATTACCAGGGCTGCATTCTTATTCAAGACTATACTTATATTATGGACCGTTTCTTTTAGAAAAAAAGAAAAATTCTTACATCTATCCAAGGCATCATTCCTCACCTTAGTATGAAACACTCTCTCTTTCACTCAAGGATTTTGGTTCTGCAGTATCCCCTCCTCTGATTCATCAGATATTGCCCACTTCTGATTATGTGTTACTGCTATTTCTCCATCTTGGTCTCTGCTCCTTGAACCCTTGGATCCATTCTCTGATCCACAGGGCAGCAGAAGTTCTCAATGAGTTTTCACTACAGGTGAGTTCTTCTACCTCACCTCATATTCTCTCTTGAAACTCTCCTACTCAAGCTCTCCCCTTAACCATCATGAGAACTAAGAATGTCCCTGTACCTCTTCTCTCCACATTGTCAAAGCCAGTAATCAATTAGTGATTACCCTGTGATTACTCTTATACATTCCCTGTCAGATACCATAAATATTCAAATTCTATCAGAATCTGACCAATTTTTAACTCCTCCTAAAACTTCATACTAGTCTAAGTCAAAGTTGCATCATCTTAATTACTGGAAGGTCTAAATGAACTTCATGAATCTTTTATTGTATTCTGTATTCAAAAGTTTAATCATCTTAGCTTGAAATAATTTTGGATTCATGAGAAGTTGCTAAGAATGTAGCGAGTGGTCCCATTTACCATGCATTTTTTTTCACCCGTTTTCCCATCATTTATATCAGACACAAGTACACCACAACATCAAAGGCAAGGAACTGAAACCAGTACATGTTTGTATAGTTTATATCATTTACCATGTGTGAAGATTCATGAAATCCCCAAAATTGAGATATACATATATTTCATATATATACATATATGTGTATATATACGTATATACATATATATGTGTGTGTGTATGTGTGTATGTATGTGTGTGTATATATATATATATATATATATATATATATATATAAAATGTTCATTGTGAAACCTAAGTGATCATCTCACATTTCTCATCAGAGTCCTACAGTAGCTTCCACTGTGCCCATACTTTCCCCTTCTCATGATCCTTTTGCTTTCTTTCCCAATTAAAGCTAATATCTTGACTTCCATTATACATTGTTAATATAATCTCTGTCACTTTCAACAGAATGTAAGATCCAAGAAGACTAGCATATCTCTGGATACTTTCACTAACACCTTACTTTCCTAACACAGAGAAGACATTCACTAAACACTCAAACCAGTCAATCCAGTTTCACAAAGCAACTAGAGTAATTTATCTTAATTATAAATTTGACCACATATCTTTGCTTCAAATTTTTGAAGACTTTCTAATATTCTTAAAATAAATTACTAGGTTTTAATGAGATAAAATTGTATGTGATCCAATCTCAACGTATTTTCCTAATACTATTTCTAATCACTTTTGTACTATATGGTATATGTCTGTGCTTGTGAGCCATGTACTATCCCCAGAGCATGCCTCATTATCATTTCTGGACTATTCTTGAGATGTGCCATTTTCTCTCAAAGGCACACACTACAATCATTCATATACATATAACATATGCGCATGTGTGTGTATATACACATGCATATATATATATATATCATATATATATACTTCTATTACATACAATTGTGTACAATAGATAATATATATTCATACATATATGAGAAAGAGAAAAGGAGAGAAGGCAATTCTGACTCTGTTAGGTTTCTATTATCTGTGATGGAACACTATCTAGCTTAGGTAGAAATAATTTTAAATAATTAGATGCTTAGAAACATAGGAGATCTAGACAAACAGACACATAATCTTAGCCATGACTCAAGAATTAAAACAGCTACAAACTCTACTTCCAGCCCCATGCCTTGCCTAGATCAGCAAAATGGATATATCTTTGTTGAAATTTCTTTCCCTACTCATTTTGAATCCAAATTCAATTTCTGTATAACCACATTTGATTCACATTCTCCTTTACATCCCAATCCTTGGCATCAAGAAATACTTGAAAATGAATCTTAGTTTTCCAATCTCTTCTATACAGAAAAGCACCTTAAAAAACTGAAATAGTATAACAATTTCACCTACTGTATCCTTTATCCATGTTTTTCTTCCTTTTTCCACACTAAGCTGTACGAACCGTTACTTTGTTTTATTTTGTTTTTTTATTGCTATATCCTTAGCATAAACATAGTACCTGGGATGTAATTTGCTCTTAATTATTAATAGAAATAAACAAATCAGAATTTTTACTCATTTCTCAGAGAAAAATCTTAGACTTAAAATTCATTGGGTCATTGCAGTGAGAAACTGAAAAAAAAAATCGGTTTGACCTGCCCTAAAGAAGGTTCACAAGATATGACAAAATGTAGCTAAAAGTTTACAGTTATCACTGGCTATGTGTTCAGGTTCCTTAAGTCTAGTTTGGTTCCAGTTGACTACACCTGGAGATCACAAAGTCACTGCAGAAGTAGTTTCCTAAACATAGTGCAGTCAACTTCATTTTCAGTAGCCTTCTTGCTTAATGTCATTTCTCAGCTTGTCAGAGAATCCTTTCCAGGATCCAGTAGGACCTCATTATCTTGATAATTCTTTTAGAGTCCCACTCTATTCAGTCTTTACATCCTGAATTTCTTCATAATGTGGTCCAGTGTTTCAGATAATATTTGGGCAACCTGTAGCCATTTATCTGTTACAGTCAGGAATCTTTTGGATACAGGTGACAAGATTCAGCCCAATTGTCTGGAGCAAGAAAATAAATGAAATAACCCCCAAAATAATAATGATTATAATGCTGCACTTGTGGGAGGCATTACTGTACACATAATAGTCATTTTGAGGACATTTTGCATCCTCCCCCTCCCAATTCTCCTTTTCACTCTATTAGGTCCATTTTCAGACATGACTTCTTTCCCTACAGGCCATCTCATCAATGAACAGCATTGCTGTACAGTCCCTTTTACATTAATTGCAAAAGAATTTGAGAATTAAATTCATTGAGCTGTCTTGGATGCCATTCCACTGTTCCAATCATTCACTGTGGTCACAGTGAGGTGAAATGTCTCTAGGACATTTAAGCTTCTCCTATGTATCAGAAACTATGAGGTGAAGGGAACCCCATCCAATTAACATGGGGTTCTTTTATACATTGGAGAAGCATTATTTGTCAATGGAAAAGCAGGGTTACACTTACCAGAATGAAAATAACTGTATACTGAGCAGCTAAACTAAAGAAATAATTATCTTATATTTTTATATAGAACAATTTTATATTTATGATTTCAGATTCTGAAAAAAAAAAAATGACCTCTGAACACTGTCTTCTGTGTGGCCCCCTAGAGCCACTCTCCATCCTCTGCAATTCTCCCTGTCTCCAGAGGCCTTTTGAATGACATGAATAACTATCCTCCCACTCCAGGTTCAGTTGGCTTTTGTCACTGGGAACCCCAGCAAGAAGAAACCTAGGGTAGAAAAGTTAAGTCCCTAGGTCCTCCCAGTTCAATTACGTTAGGTTCTAAAGATCCCAACTGTTCAAAAAACGGTTTTCAAGTTGTGCTGCAATTGGGTACAATGAATCAAAATGCATTCTGCTGTCATATATGACTAATTAAAATAAATAAATTTAAAAAGATGGGAAAAATGTTTTTCATTGCTGTTTTCAGTAATTTCTCACTCCCCTCATTATTAGAATTTAAAGAAGTATGTCACTTCATTTTTCCAAGAAATGTGACAAAATGGGATTAGAGGTGCAAGAGATTTATTAAGGGAAATTTCTGTCAAGGGTCTAAGTAGATAAGGAGAGCCCTTAATACTGGTGCAAGGACAAGGGAAAGAAAGAGGATGGAAAAGAAAGTTCGTCTAGTAGAACACAATTCTAAGCAAAGTTCAATCGGATAGATGGGTATTCTCCTAGCCAATTTTCTATTAGGGAAATCATACACCTCATAAAATAGGACAATACTAGTACACTTACCATACTAACACATTGGTGCAGGGTAGCCAAGGGTAAGGGCAGCCTTGGTATAAAAAATGTGGTACTGGATTCAGTGATATGGAAGCTGGGACTGACATTTCCCTCTGCTTCCTACAGTAGCTTCTCTCAAAGAACAACTAAAAGGTCCACTTCACAAGGTGGTAGCATCCCCTGTGTTATAATACTGTATTTTCTCTTATGGATTCACTAAAACCTGTTCATACCTTTGCATACACAGTAGATTTTTCTAACTTAAAATGTACCTTTAAAAAAACTAGAGAACCTGACACATTATTTGTGCTTTTTCTATAAAGAACTTTAGTATTGAATGATGCTTTAACTTAAAAGCAAAATATCAGAAAAATAAATAGTAATGATCACCAAAATCATCATATAGCAATTCAATTAAAACGTTTTAAACCTTTTGTTCACTTTGAAAGCATGATAAAAATATTCCTGAACAGGGGACACTAAAGAAAGAATATTGACATTCTAAATGGGATCTCAGAACATTTTACTATTGAAAAGTAATTAGATTCTTTTAAATTATTATTTTGAGCTAATGGATTTTCTACAAAACCAAAAACTCTATTACTAGTGCAATGTAATACCTTGATTTAAAAATTCCAATGAAGTATTTATAAATATAAAATGAAGTTATAAACAGAGGGATAAATCTTGGTACATGACAGAGATGAAAATATACATTATAATATTAGGCTCCAAATGGCATGGAGGGTACAGTATGAATTCAAACTTTCAACAAATTTGTATAGATACTTTTAGCACATGACAAACCAGAGATAGAGGTAGTGCTGATAAGTTGTTTAAGCACAACTATACCCATGTGCAAATGTGTATAATCACACACAAATTAGCTGGTGTCTTCAAATACATTTTATAGTGAAAAAATCAGAATGTATATAACTTCGTTGTTGCAATACACAGAATCATTGCTAAGCTGCCTGATACCTTAGAAAAACTATCATCCAATTAAACTATGGAATTATACAGATAAGCAAAATAAAGTACAACCTTCAAAGAGAGCTAAAACCAGAATAGACATTTCCAAATTACTATCTCAGGAAAGAATGCACGAATCAAGACAGAAGATCTGAATGTTTTCTGCAGTTTTCTAGCCTATATCCTAAATCTCCTAACATCAACTTCCAAGGTTAGGGATGAGGTTTCACAAGCAAGTAGAGTATATGACACACCTCTACTCTATATTTAGAGTTGTTTCAGAAACTGTCGTACAATTTTTCTTGTTGATTCTATGAGGCAGAAACATTTCTTTAAGGGCAATTCCTTCTCTTAAGCACCTTGAACCTCCTCATTCATGTGTGTTCCTTGAAATTCCATACATGCTACCCTCCACTACCCTCATGCTTTGTGTCTTTGTCTCTTTCCTCCCTCAACACAGCTATGACACACAGTTACATGTTTTTCTGAAACTCTCACTGCTATTCCAATGAATTCAGTAGGTATGATTTAGTATGGTCTATAAGAGTTCTGAAATACGACATAAATGGTTGGGATTCTACAATTTTTCAGAGGACAATGCCCTATTAGCTCATCACCACACAAATTCTCCTTTACTGAACTGCCTTTTATCATAAACTTAGCTTTTATTGAGCCATTAACAAAAAACAGCCATGTGAAAATTTATTCTGTATTTGCTCTATAAAGGTGATAAGATCTATTATCTGCTTTGTAGTTCAAATATTCTATATTAAGTCTCATGTGAAAAATGTGTTAAAAAGTATGAGTTCACTTTGTTTCCACTGAGAAAATTGTGTTTTCTACTTCCTGGAGAAAACAAAACATACAATTTCTGATGATATATTTTGTATTTTGGCTACTTAGAATCTAATTTGATATTCCATTGTAATAATAATGCTAATCATATTGTATGATATTTTGCTCATACAACTCCTTAGCTTTTTAAATACTGAGTTTTATTATTGTGGGAATCTGCCTGGAAGTAAAAAATGCTTCTGGACCTTTGAAATGAATCTTTACAATTATTCATCTATCAGTCAATCCAGTCAAACTATAGAAAAAAACATGATGGATAATTTTAAGAAATGTTGTCTTATAGGTGATAGTTGAGTGAACATGAATAAATAGGAATATAATAATACATTTGACCATCATTGATTGGAAATCACAGGGCCCCAGTTGCACCTATTTATACTACTGCTTATGCTGCAGAGAGTCAGAACATTTAGGCCCAGGTAGCCAGGCAGAACGTAGTAGGACTGAAACACTATACCCTAGGTATATAAGCACTATGCCCCAAGATCCAGGGCTCCTCTTTAGAAGAGCATTTTAAAATTCCTAAAAGACTGTCCTTTGGGGGAATAGCTCCAAGAACTTTTCAAGAAAAAACAACCAAAAAAAAAAAAAAAAAAAAGGAGCAATCTTAAGGAAAGTATGTGGGAACAGATTGCCAAAGGGAAACTGGTCCTCTTGATAAATAACCAGTTCATGAAGAGGCACCTCACCAACAATCTTAGTGGTGGATAAGAGGACTTCATAAAAACAAACAAACAAATTGTACTCATAAATGATGAATAAAGCTGCATTTCAGAAACAAGCACTTCAGGGTAATTTTCCCCAAACCTACTGTCTGAGGGACATTTACATAATATTTGCCTGGGTCTCATAAGTGTGCAGATAAACTGCCCAATACTTCTGTGCTGAATGAAGTCTCACCTCCTACTGATTGATTCTGATGGCCTCTTTGGTGGAGATACCAGCTTAACTATCTCTGAGGACAACTCAATTCAATTTGACTCAATCCCTGGAATTTGATGAGGGTGCCTTCTGGCAGTTATGCTAACAGGAACTTTACATGCTAATTGCCTCCAGTCCTTCAGTTTGTCCAGGAAGTACCTCTAACTCACCTCCTATGACTGACTTCATAGGATTCCAGCTTATCTCTTTATCCTGTAGAATTTCACACTCCCCTTCCCATTATTTAGCTACTTCAACACTAACTAAGCAGTTTCAACTCTAGACAGCAGGTGCCAGTGAAATGTAAATCTGGCTTGCTCACCTTCTGGGACTTCTATTAGATATCTCCGCAGAACATTTTACACAAGAACATACATAAAGCCTTCACATCAAAGCTGGTCTCTAAGTTTACTATTGGCCATTTTAAACCTACTTCCATGCCCACTATGTGCTTCCCGTGTTCCATAAATATGATTCCAGATTTCTGTAGCATCTTCCTGCTCTCCATCCCACTGCTTCTTATTTGAGCTCTAATTAATAACACTCCCGATAAACCATCTAACAACTAGGGTCTCATGGAGTCTAGTGAGCACTTAATGGGAGGCCTATCTGGAACAATGTTGTAATTGCTTATGCATCTCAAAATCATTGTGTTGGAAAATTGAATGTATATGCAATTCATAATACACATATAATTGGTCCTTACAAAGCACTCTTCTGTGCTACAAATCTTTATAATATGAAATATTTGTTCAATCCCCCCTGCAAATCCAGAAATACATGCCTTAGGCACCTATGCGATTGTGTTTAACAGAGGCCCTTAATTAGATATATGTTCTCACAAATTATATTGGGGTTTTCCAGGTATACATTTTAAATTTGTATAAATGAAGATGTATTTTAAATCTCACCCTAGTTTTATATTTTTATCCAATAGAGTATTTTCAAGATTTATCTATGGCTATGTTTTCAAATTCACTCATACATATTTATTCATATTATATATTTCAAATATGTATTATACTCTCTCAACTAATATTGCTTGTGTTTTCTGCTTGTTAAAAGTCATAACCAAATTTTTGTGTACTTTTTTTTCCCAAGTTGATCTTTTTATTATCTTTTAATTTTTATTTAATTTATTTCTCCTTTATTTTGGGCTTATTTTTAATAGCATGAATTCTTAAATAGGACAATTATTTATTTTTAGACTTAGTCCTTTTGAACATAAACATAAAATGATAATATAAAATGTTTATTATTTTAACTGCATCCCATAGTAATCATGTCCACTATTTTTACTTTTATATTTTCTAAGCCATGACTATTTAAGGCAAAAATTCCTATGACTTTTACTTCTGTTATGCTACTATAGTAAAACAGTTTGAGGTACACCAAAATTGCCTTCACTGTTGTGTATTTCCTGTTGCTAAATTGCACATGATATTCCAATTTCAATTATTGTTGAGTCCGTAATAAACTACTAATTAAATTTTTAGAAAAATATTCATACCACCAAGAGTACAATAAAATAATTTATTTTTAAGTTCAGTATAGAATAAGAAATATAGAATACTGTTATTTCACACTATCTCAATTCAAGAAAATATAGTCAATTAAGTATATTTATTTTCCTAAACTAATAAAAAAGATTCAAATTGGGCGGGGGATGTGGCTCAAGCGGTAGCGCGCTCGCCTGGCATGCGTGTGGCCCGGGTTCCATCCTCAGCACCACGTACAAACAAAGATGTTGTGTCCACCGAAAAACTAAAAATAAATAAATAAATTCTCTCTCTCTCTCTCTCTCTCTCCCTCCCTAAAAAAAAAAAAAAAAAAAAAAAGATTCAAATTGAAGACAGTCAACAAATTTTCTTGGTAAAGTTCTAAGAGCCTAGTTATTTAATCTGAATGTGGAGTTAACTGAGAAGGAAATTTTATTTTTGGAATTTGTCAGTGTGGAAAATCTGTCCCATGGAACTCCATATATGTTCCTTAGGCAAATGTGATAAAGAAAAGGTCATTTTCTCAAGAAATGTCTCTTTACCTACATTATTAACATGGAACTTCAGATTGGAGGATGAATTAGTATGTAAACATATACTGGTAGCCTGATGGCATAAAGTAGAGGGGAAATAAAAGTCCTGCTTTCAGGTTACTATGTTTTCCATACCTTTGGTTAAATGGTCATAAAGAGGATTATTCTTGCCCAGATTCACTGCTAAAAAATAAATAAATAAATAATACTTGAAATGTGACTAACCAGTCATCATCTAGTGTCTGGACATCTCTTATAAAGTCAGCCATCAACTCTTTGTTCTGTGCATTTGGACCTTACTTCCCTCTATTCTTATTCTTGAGCAGTTATTACATTTTGGGAGATTCAATTGGCCCATTGTTAGTTTTTAGCTTTTCATATTTTCTTCCAAACTCTTTTTTCTTTAGGCTAATAATTTCTGAAGATTACCATGATTCTTCTTGCTAATAGTTTCTGAAGATTATCATGATTCTCCTTTCTTTTGGTTTTAGTGTTGGAGATTTACACAGGGCCTCACATATGTGAGGCAAGTGCTCTACCAAAGAGCTACATCTCTAGCCCTTACCTATTCTTTTTGAATAGAACTAAGCTTGCTAAGCATTTCATATTTTTCTTGAATCATTTTCTCAAGAGTTTTTGTGTTTTTTCCTTTACATATAAAATCTAAACAAACATAAGAAACCCATAAAAAACTGAACACAAAAGCACACATCATGACACCCATAGGACACTGAAGTTCTTTAAGATCTAAGTTCCAATCATTGAACAGTATGGCTATCTCATTTTCCATTTTGCAATGGATGTGCCTAAACTGAAGGACCACTAGGTCAAGCAACAATTCCAAAGTGGCACAACTTATGGTCCTAGCATTTTATCTGGAATATAATACCCATCAAAAACCGGGACAAAATATAAATAGGCTTGGTATGGATGCAATAAAAAAATGAGTTTACTCCATATTTCCAGTGCTTCATCTACTACATCCCTCTCTTCCCATGAAATATAATCACAAATTTTAATGTAAACAAAAATAGCTGGGCAGTGTGGCACATGCCTATAATCTCAGCAGCTCACGAAGCTGAGGCGGGAGGATTACAAATTCAAAGTCAGCCTCAGCAAAAGCAAGGCCCTAAGCAACTCAGGGAGACCTCGTCTCTAAATAAAATATTTTAAAAAGGTTTGGGGATGAATGCGGTTCAGTGGTTAAATGCCCTAAGTTCAATTACCATTACCAAAAAAAGAAAAAAATAAGACAATGAATCTCCATAAATCCATATTATAGAATAAGAAATTCTTAACATTAAATCTCATTTTCTTTTCCTCCTATCTCATGAGAGTTTCTCCTTTTCCCCTGAAATATTTCATAAAAATTTACATGTATTTTGACACTTTTGTATGCATTCACTGAAAATAAAGACATTCTATTACATTACCTTATACATTTATCACACTTAAAAATTAAAAATTCTAGTGAGCAATTTTAGCAAGATGGCAGAATATAACTTTCTAGTACTTGTCACTAACACAAATATCAATTTGAACAACTATTCACAAAAGAAAATACCTTTTCAAGAGTTGAGTATCCATATGAATGATTATAGCACAGTAATAAGAAAACAGGTTGCCCGGTACAGTGGAACACACTAGTAATCCCAGCAGCTAGGGAGGCTGAGGCAGGAGGCTCAAGTTCAAAGCCAGCCTCAGCAATGGTGAGATGCTAAGCAACTCAGTGAGACCCTGTCTCTAAATGAAATGCAAAATAAGGCTGGGGATGTGTCTCAGTGGTTGAGTGCCTCTAGGTTCAATCCACAGTACCACCCCTGGCCCCCCATCAAAAAAGAGGAAAAGAAAACATACAGTGAAGAGAGTAGGAAGAATAGTTTTGATACTTGAATCACTTCTCATTAAAATCTATGAAGCACAGTATGAGAAAGAGACTTTCCAATCAGGGAAAGGAGAGTGAAATGAGCCCTTCAAGTGCACAGACACCAAACTATGGATATAGAATCAAGAATAATTAGGAAAATATAACCCCAACAAACGAACAAACTAAACCAGCATAACCAACCCTAAAAGTACATGGAGATTTTTCTCAGCAGAAATATTGCAGGAACTAGGTATGGTGATTCCTGACTATAATCCCATGCACAAAAGTTAATTCAAAATGGATCAAGGAGCTAGGAATCGAACCAGAGACGATGCGTCTAATAGAAGAAAAAGTTGGCCCTAATCTCCATCTTGTGGGGTCAGGCTCCAAATTCCTTAATAGGACACCTATAGCACAAGAGTTAAAAATCAATAATCAACAAATGGGACGTATTCAAACTAAAAAGTTTTTTTCTCAGCAAGAGAAATAATAAGTGAGTTAAATAGGGAGCCTACATCCTGGGAACAAATTTTACCCCTCACACTTCAGATAGAGCTCTAAACTCCAGAGTATACAAAGAACTCAAAAAAATTAAACAAGAAAACAAATAACCCAATCAACAAATGGGCCAAGGATCTGAACAGACACTTCTCAGAGGAGGTTATACCATCAATCAACAATTACACGAAAAAATACCATCTCTAATGATCAGAGAAATGCAATTAAAACCACTCTAAGATACCATCTCACTCCAGTAAGACTGGCAGCCATTATGAAGTCAAACAATAACAAGTGCTGGCGAGGATGTGGGGAAAAAGGTACACTTGTACATTGCTGGTGGGAGTGTAAATTGGTTCAGCCACTTTGGAAAGCAGTATGGAGATTCCTTGGAAAGCTGGGAATGGAACCACCATTTGACCCAGCTAGTCCCCTTCTAGGACTATACCCACAAGACCTAAAAATAGCATACTACAGGGACACAGCTACATCAATATTCATAGCAGCACAATTCACAATAGCTATACTGTGGAACCAACCTAGATGCCCTTCAATAGATGAATAGATAAAAAAATGTGGCATTTATACACAATGAAATATTACTGGGCACTAAACAATAACAAAATCATGGCATTTGCAGGTTACTGGATGGCATTAGAGCAGATTATGTTAAGTGAAGTTAGCCAATCCCTTAAAAACAAATGTCAAATGTCTTCTTTGATATAAGGGGGGTGACGCAAAACAGAGTAGGGAGGAAGAGCATGAGAAGATTACTACTAAACAGGGATGAGAGGTGGAAGGGAATGGGAGGGAGAAGGGGAATTGCACAGAAGATGGAAGGAGACCCTCACTGTTATACAAAATTACATATAAGATGGTGTGAGGGGGAAGGAAACAAAAGAGAGAAATGTGTCACAGTAGATTGGGTAGAGAGAGGGGATGGGAGGGGAGGGGGGATAGAAAGGGCAGCAGAATACAACAGACACTAGTATTGCTGTATGTATAAGTGTGGCTGTATAACCAATGTGATTCTGCAACCTGTACACGTGGAACAATGAGAATTCATACCCCATTTGAATCAAATGTATGATATGTCAAGATCATTGTATTGTCATGAGCAACCAAAAAAAAAAAGGGAAAAAGTGTAGTTGATACACAAAGATAAAGAAAAGGAATGAAAGTATAACAAAGGATTACAAGAATAAAACTAACTGTAGGACAGAATATAATTTACAAAATAGTAGTAGTAAGTCCTCACTTATCAAAAATTACTTTAAATGTAAATGAATTAAATTTTCCAAAACAGACATAAAGAGGCTGAGTAGATTTAAAAAATTATATGAGAACCTAATTGTAAGCTGCCTAGAAAATGTATCATCTTTGTAGGCAAACATTGGCTGGATATGAGTTGAGAAAAATAATTCTATGCAAATGGAAAACGAGAGAGCAGGGGAGGCTGTCCCAATGATCCTTGACTTACAATGTAGTTATGTCCAATACTCATGGTAAATTCAAAATATCATAATTTTAAGATGCATTTAATACACAAACTACTGAATATCACAGGTTATTAACACCCTGTGAAGTATCACTTTTGTACTTACTTGAATATCTGTAAAACTAGCTGGAGGTGGCTGCTACTGACTAACATCAAGAGAAAGTAGTGTAGATCATATTTCTAGTGTGACAGATTAAAATTCAAAGTATGTTTTATAATGAATGCATATTGCTTTCACACCATCATAAAATTGTCTTGCCAGATTCAATCAGGCCTAGGCTGCACCCCACAGACGTAGGATCCAGGAACAGTCCCACAAATCCTATCAAGAGTTCCTCAGTGGTAGATCTACCATACCATTGTAAAGTTAAAAAAATCAAAAGTTGAATCATTGTAAGACAGTGACTTCCTCTTTAATCAGACAAAATAGACTTGTTCAAAGTCTGCCCCAAGAGATGCATAACATGATTCCATAGCGATAAAGGGGTCCATTTATCTAGAGGACTTATTGACTTCAAATATGTATGCATCCAACATTAGAGAACCTAAACATATAAAACATATATTGACAAAATTTAGGGAGAAATTGAGAGCAGCATCATAATAGTAAGAATGACCAATGCTCTATTTTTAAGAATACGTAAATCAACCAGAAAGAAAATTCATAAGGAAACAAATTAAAAACTACCCATTAGTTGGGAATCAATTTAACAAAATAGGTCAAAGACCTTTATAATGAAAAACAAAAAAAAAACACTAAAGAAAGAAACTGAAAAAGATCTTAGAAGATAGAAAGATCTCCCCTGCTTTTGGATAGGCAAAATTAATATTGCCAAAATGGCCATACCACCCAAAGCACTACACAGATTTAATGAAATGAAGTTCCAATTAAAATCCCAACATTATTCTTTATAGACATAGAAAAAGCAATCATGGAATTTATTTGGAAAGACCCAGAATAGCCAAAGCAATCTTTAGCAAAAAGAGTAAAGCAGGAAGCATCACAATACTTGACCTTAAACTATACTAGAGAGCTACAGTAACAAAAATGGCATGGTATTGGCACCAAAATAGACATGTAGATCAATGGTACAGAATAGAAGACACAGAGACAAACCCACTTAAATACAGTTATCTCATATTAGACAAAGGAGACAAAAACATACATTGGATAAAAGCCTATTCAACAAATGGTGCTGGGAGAACTGAAAATCAATATGCAGCAAAATAAAAATAAACCTCTATCTCTCATCATGCACAAAACTTAACTCAAAGTGGATCAAGGACCTAGAAATTAGACCAGAGACCCTAAACCTAATAGAGAAAAATGTAGGCCCAAATCTTCATCTCATTGGATTAGGCCCCGACTTCCTTAACAAGGCACCTATAGCACAAGAAATAAAATCAAGAATTAATAAATGGGATACATTTAAACTGAAAAGCTTCTTCTCAAAAGAAATAGTCAATGAGGTAAAGAGAGAGCCTACATTTTGGGAGCAAGTTTTTGCCACATGCATGTCAGACAGAGCACTAATCTCCAGGATATATAAAGAACTCAAAAAACAAACAACCCAATCAATAAATGGGTTAAGGAGCTGAATAGACACTTCTCAGAAGAAGATATACAACTGATCAATAATTATATTTAAAAAGTTCAACATTTCTAGCAATTAGAGAAATGCAAATCAAAACTGCTCTAAGATTTCATCTCATGCCAGTTAGAATGGCAGTTATCAAGATTATAGACAACAACATGCATTGGCAAGGATGTGGGGGAAAAAGGCACACTCATATATTGCTGTGGGAGTGCAAATTGGTGCAACAAATCTGGAAAGCAGCATGGAGATTCCTTAGAAAACTTAGAATGGAACCACCATTTAACTGGGCTATCCCACTCCTTGGTCTATACCCAAAGGACTTAAAATCAGCATATTATAGTAACACAGCCACATCAATGTTCATAGCAGCTCAAATCACGATAGCTAAACTATGGAAACAACCTAGATGCCCTTCAATAGATGAATGGATAAAGAAACTATGGCATATATACACAATGGAATATTACTCAACATTAAGAGAATAAAATTCAGATGTTTGTAGATAAATAGATGGAGTTGCAGAATATCATGCTAAGCAAAATAAGCCAATCCCAAAAAACCAAAGGTTGAATGTTCTCGCTGATAAATGGATGCTGATTCATAATGAGGAGGGCATGGGAAAAATGGAGGAACTTTGGCCAGCGGGAAATGAGGATATGGGAGGGAGTATGAGGGCAGGAAAGATAGTGGAATGTGGTACATGTATGACTGCACATTTGGTGCAACATTATATCGTGTACAATCAGAGAAATAAAAAGTTGTGCTGCAATTGTGTACAATGAATCAAAATGCATTCTGTCATATATACCTAATTAAAATGAATTCATTAATTTAAAAAAAAGAAAGTTGAGCACAGTACAAAATATTTTGATAGAGACCTCCAAAACAAACAAAACAAAAACCAAAACAACTACCCATTAGTTCAAATGGACTGATCAAAAATATAGACATTACATCCAACATATAGCACACATATCCTCAAGCAAGCATATAATATTCTAAATAAATCATTTATTAGGATAAAAATGCTTAAATTCAGGAAGAATGAAATCATATCAAGAATCTTTTATGACCACAATGTTGTAAACTATAAGTCAATAACATGAGGAAAATTAGAAAATTCAAGTATGTAGAAACACAATAATGCTATCCTGAATAATCAGTGATCAAGGAAAAATCAAAAAGAAATGAGAAAAATTAAAATGAAAACAGCATGAACATACATTGCAGCAAAAGATATTCTAGAGGAAGTTATATCAATAAAAATCTACATTAATAAAATGAAAGCACTAAACCTTAGGCGTTACAAAAAGAATAGCAAAGTAAAGAAAGTTAGGAAAGGGAAGAATACAGTAAAAATTATAGCAAAAACAAATAAAATGATAAAAATGCAGAAGATCAATAAATAAAGGCTTTTTGAAAAATAAAACTGACAAAACTTAACTGCATTGAAAAAAGTGAAGACTCAAAGTTATAAATGAAAGAACAGAGATTATGACTGATACTACATATAGAGAATCACAAAAAACTACCATGTACTAGTGTATGCCAACAAATTGGGTATCCTAGAAGGAATGGATATTCTTAGAAAACTACCAAGACAGAATCATAGAAAAATAGATAATCTTAACAGACCAATAATGAGTAACATTATTGAATTCGTATCAAAAACTTGGGACAGCTGGATGTGGTGGAACATTCCTGAAATCCAAGGGACTTGGGGGTCTAAGGCAAGAGGATCACAAATTCAAGACCAGGACAGCAACTTAGTGAGACCCTGTCTTATAATAAAAATAAAATATTTTTTGAACGGGTGGCAGGCTTTGCTCAATGGTTAAGCACCTATGGGTTCAAACCGTGGTACAAAAAATAAATATATAAATATAAATAAAAACGTAAAAAAGCCCAGGACCTAATAATTTTCTTGGGAAATATACTGAACATTTAAAGTAAACACAAAGCCTTCTCAAACTCTTTCAGAACTTTGAAGAGAGAACACTTGCACATTCATTTTATAATGCCAGCACTACGTTCATACCAAAGCCAGGTAAGGGTAATATGGGAAAAGACAATTGCAGTTTAACATCCCTTATGAACCTAGATGTAATAATTCTCAACTAAACACTGGCAAGCTGAATCCAACAACACATTAAAATAATCAAATAAATAATTAAGTGACATCTATGAGTAGCAAGGTTAGTTCAACACATACAAATTAATAAGTGTGATACACCATATTAAGATAATGAAGGATACAAAGCACAAAATTTATGACAAAATTCAATACCCTTTCATGATAAAAATGCTGATCATTTTAGATAAGGGAGGAATGTTCATAAAAATAATAAAGGCCATATCTGACATGCCCACAGTTAATGTTATGTTTAATAGTGACAAGCTGAAAGTCTTTCCTGTAAGACCTAGAACACAACTATGATATCCATTTTAATCTCTTTGATTCACTATAACACTGCAAGTTCTAGAAAGAGAAATAGGGAACCAATGCTTTCAAATAGAAAAGGTAAAAGTAAAATTGTTTGTAGATAACATGATCTTTTGTAGAAAACACTAAAATTTCTACCAGAAAATTATTAGAAATAATAAACAAGTTGAATGAATTGTAGGATGGAAAAATAACAAAAATTAGTAGTATTTGTGTACACTGACAATTCACAATCCCCAACAGAAAACAATCTCATATATAATAGCATAAAATATTTAGAAATAAATTTAACCAAACAAGTGAAAGAGCTGTACATTGACAACTCTAAAACACTGAAGATGACACAAATGAATGGAAAGATATGTTGTGTTCATGAAGAATTACTCGTAAAGTATCTATACAAAGCGAGCTACAGATTCATTACACTTCCTATGAAAACTCTGATATTTTTCATAGAAATAGAAAAACAATTCTGAACTTTGTATGAAATCACAAAAGACTGGCGAGCCAAAGTACCTGCAACCAAAAAGAACAAAGGTAGAAACATCAAGTTAACTGACTTCAAAATATACTACAAGCCATAGTAATCAAGCTAGCATGGCATTGGCATAAAAACATCACAAAGGCCAGTAGAACAGAATGCAGTCCAGAAACAAATCTACCAGTTATAGTTATTTGATCTTCCATAACATTGCCAAGAGCTCACCCAGGGGAAAGAATGTTTTCTTCAATAAGTAGGATTAAAAAATAAATATACATATGCACAGAAATTAAAGTAGACCCTATCTCATACCACACACAAAAATTGACTCATAATGGAGTAAGTAAAAAGACCTGAAACTAAAACTACTGGAAGGAAACAGGAAAAAAAAAAATCTTGTTTACATTGATTTGAGCAATGATTTATTGGACATGACCCCTAAATAAATAACAAAGACAGCAAATATAGATCAATGGAATTACTTCAAACTAAAATCTTCTTCACAACAACGGATCTGATATACTGAAAGGGCAGTATATCTCCCAGAATGGGAGAAAGTATTTGAAAACCATATATATATAATAAGTTAATATACAAAATACATAAGGAATTCAACAGAAAGAAAATAAGTAACCCAATTAAAAGTTATTGACACATATGTTTATTATATACTATTATATACTAGCAAAAGGCCTGAATATACACATTTACATAAGAGCATTTAAAAATGTTCTCTAATCCTGACAAATTCAAATAAAAAACACAATAAGATTTTACCATATACCTGTCAGAATGGCTATTAAAAAAAATACAAGGATTACAAATGGTAAAAGGGATGTGGAGAAAGGGAATTCTTACACACTGCTGATAGGAATGTAAATTAGCACATCCCTGTTATGGTTTGGGTATGAGATGTCCTCCCCAAATCCCTCTGTTAACACAATAATAATCAGAGTGAAAATGATAACATTTGAGAGCTGATCAGTCCATCTGAGTTTGAATGGACTGACTTGGTGGTGACTGTAGGCAGGTGGGTGGGGCATGGGTAGAGGAAGTGAGTCACTAGAAGAGTACTCTGGAAGGGTGTATCTTTCCTGTAGCTCCTACCCTTTCCCTCTCTACTTCCTGATCACTAGTCCTGAGCTTCTTTTCTCTGACCCACTCTCCCACCATAATGTTCTGCTGTACCCAGAGCAAGAGAGTAGGCCGACTTGACTGAAGCCTCTGAAACCATGAGCCAAAATATGTTTCCTCTCTTCCCAGTGGTTCTTCTCAGGTATTTTGGTCTCAGTGATGAAAAGCTGACTAATATATACAAGCCAAAATAAAGAACAGCTGGATGTTTCTAAAAAATCTGAAAATAGAACTATATATGATCCAGTTATCCCATTTCCAGGTATATACCCCAAAAGAAATGAAAACAGTGTGCCAAAGAATTAGCTGCATTCCTGTATTTTTAGTAACATCATTTACAACAGCCACAATTCTGAAACAATGCATGCCTTTCAGTGACAGGTAGATGAATAATGAAATCAGAGTAGGTATATATACACAGTAGGAATGCTACTCATCCAATCAAAAAGAAGGAAATCCTATTATTTGTGACATATTTTGTCACAAATATTTTGCCTAGTGAAATAAGCATAGCACAGAAAGACAAATTCATAGTGCATCGTCTCACCTAAATATGAATTTAAAATGTTGAACTCAGAAACTGAGAATAAGATAATAATAAGTGGTTGTCAGGTTCTGGGCAACCGGAGAGAATGGGGAGACGTTGTTCAAGGTTCGATGGGAGAAAAAAGTTCAAGAGATCTATTGAACAGCATAGTGGCTATATATTATATAATAAAAAATTGCTGGGAGAGTTTATATGTTCTTACCTTAAAAAAATAAAAATTAGTTTGAGCTGACATATGTTAGCTTCAATCATTTCACAATGTGTACATGTAACAATACATTATTTTGTACACCATAAATACACACTTTGTCAAAAAAGCCGAATTAGAAAATCTTTAAGAAAATGTAAATTAATATTTTCATTATTATTATGAACTATCACCTAAATCTTTACTTCAATTATAGTTTCCCACTTGAATCAAAATACACAAAGATTTTTATAGTAGTTTTTAACCAATGATGACACATGACATTGATTTGTTATATCTTGAGTCTCATTTTTAAGCTATTATTGAACTACACTAAGCATAATTTCAGGTTTTAAATTCTAACTAAATTAACGGAGACCATCCACATGTTTTACTTTCTTATTTTACTACACAAACTATGAATTGTACAGAGATAGACTAGCATTCTTAAGACCCCGGGTTCAATTCCTAGCACCACACACATATACTGACATATAATTCTTGGTTTCAAAACCCCTTAGGTATCAAGATCTTGTGAATAACAAGTCCTTTATATAAAATGGCACTGATTTTGCATATAACATGTATGCTTCCTTCCAAATACTTGAAATCATCTCTTGGTCATTTATAATTTCTAACACAATGTAATTGCTATGTACTTATCATACTACATTATTTATGAAATAAAGACTTAAAAAATACATGTACATGATATTTTTTAAAAATACATATTTTTGCTCAGTGCTGTGGCACATACCTGTAATCTCAGCAACTCAGGAGGCTGAGGCAGGAGGCTTCCAAGTTCAAAGCCAGCCACAGCAAAGTGGGGCACTAAGCAACTCAGTGAGGGTCTGTCTCTAAGTAAAATACAAAATAGGGGTGGGTATTTGGTCCAGTGGTCAGGTGCCACTGAGTTCAATCTCTGGTACCAAAATAAATAAATAAATAATAGTATTTTTGATATGTATTGGGTTGGATCCATAGACACAGAACTCACTGACACAGAGGGCTGATTGTCTATGAGCACATACATACCTAATAAAGCTACCTCTCCACCACCCAAAATTAAAACATAGCTAGTAATCAAAGATCTCTTCTCATTTTCACTCCTGGCTTTCCCCATTTCTACAAAGGTGTAGCTACCCATTTTTCTTCCAACACCGTTTATTGACTTTACACGCTCTGAATTCTACATAGCCGGGATTGTATACCGTACATTCTTTTGTATCTTATTTCAATCAATACTATTTCCATCAGACTTGCTCATGTTGCATGTGTCCATGGTTCATATTTTCTGTTGACAAGTGGTATCCTCTATGTGAGTACTACATATTTCTTTTTTATTTAAATATTGATTAATATTTGGGTTTTCTCCAGTTTCTGGCTATTGTAACAGTGCTATGGAAATTAGTTTTCAAATTTAAAAAATCCCTGATATTATGGGCATAGAACATTGAAATAAAAACACGAGAACATGAGAATATCGAATAGAAAATAACAAGGAAAGCAAAGCATCATAGATGCAAATACAAAGACTGTATGAATATTTGGTTATTGTTTGTCTCTCCCAATATATTTCAAGGCCAGTAAGACTTGCCTTGGTTCCTAAAACAGGGGCTGGAATGAGATGTTCAACAAATGTGATGAGAGAATGAATAAATAAGATCACAATATCAAACTTTCAGGGCATTTATTTAGACAGAGTCATTTGAATTTACTAATTAACCAATAATTTATCATTTTCCTAAAGAACTGTTAGGATGTAAAAATCAATATCTATTACTTCCAGTGATACCACTAGGGGACAACTTATTCTTCCAAACTCTCAAACACAAAGGGATGGTGACAGCATACTGAGAACAAGCAGATATCACCAAGTAGAGAGAAGCTGTTACAGGGACAAATAAAGTCTTGCCTTGATAACAAGAAAAATTACAAACTCCAGAAAATTCAGTGGCCAGTCTGAAACAGCAGACAGAAGTGGGAGGGAAATTGACAGACAAGTGCAAAGGAACTGTGGTAATGTCAGATGGTGCCGGGAAAATTTGGTTCCTATGTGCTATCTAACTGACCAAATTAAAATGTCAAACTCAGGAACTCAGAGTAAAATTGTGGTTACCGGAGATCATAGGTGAAGGAACTAATATTGGTCAAAGGAAAAAAGGATTTTAGTTAAACAAGAGAAATAACTTCAAAAGATTTATCATGTATCACTGTAACTATAGTTAATAAAAATACAACATATGCATGAAAAATCTGAAAAAAATAGGTTTTAAGTGTTCTTACCTCAGAAAAATATGTATATAATATTATGCTAAATGGCTTGACATCTACAATGCAAATGTATCAAAACATTATTTTACGTAACTGCATACAGATCTTGTGAATTAAAAAAAAACAACTAATCAAATTAAAATAATGCCATTACTGGAAAGAACTTACACTAACGAGGTTCTACTGATAATAGAATGCAAATTGAAACAGAAGAGGAAAACATTTCACACAAAATCAGGATAGAGAAACTGAATTTTTAGGTATCCAGATAAACAAAATGAAATACTAAAACAAAAAAAGTCTTTAAAAAAGAATAGAATAGGGAAGTCTGAAAATATAAAGAAAAGTTTTTTAGTCTAATGATTCCTTTCTGAGTCTAGAAAAATCTACCTCAATGATACAAAAACAACAGGAAAGAACTTATCACAAGACCTCTGAAAAATTATTTTATTAGTTTTCATTAAAGTTAAATATACCTTATGACCCAACAATTCTACCTTTGGGTATTACACTAAAAAGAAGTAAATGTGTATGTTCACAAAGTGATATGATTAGAAACCACTTCAAATATTCCTAATAACCTCAAATAGAAACAAACTTCTATCAAGAAAATAGATCTATTGTGTTATCTTCACAGAATAAAGTATCAGTGATAACAAGGAGAAAACTGCAAATATGTGTAGCAATGTAGATAAATCAACATTTTAATAAATTTTACTCATTTTGCTTGATGAAAGATCTAGATCAAATTAATAAATTGTAAGATTCTGATTATAGGAGGAATACAGTTTTTCTGTATAGGACAGAAATCAAAGTGGTACTTTCCCAGTGTTGTGAGTGAAAGGTAAACTGACTGGAAAGAAGCCCCATAATGCTTTAGTGGCTAAAGGTGATGTTACATATCTTGGCTGAGTTTTAGGAAGGTGGGTACAGTGCAAGCATTTGACAAACCATATTGAATCATGCATTTTATGCTTTATTTTTAAAAAATATAATGTTTGAAGTATTCTAGAGATCTAATGCCTGTTTTTGAAAGTGTTAAAGGAAAATGATCAAACATTTGTTGGAAAACCTTCCTAAACGAAGTATACATCTGGGTAATCAGATAAGAGAGGGAAGATTGTCTTTATGAAAGTATTCAAGGTAATAATTGGAAAGAAAAGTATAAAAATATCATTTTAAAATAAAGAATAAAAGTGTAGTGCTCAGCTAGGTTACTTACATCAAAAAGTAGACAATCAAACATCTGTAACTCTTCCAGCACCTATGAAATTCTTTTAAAAAATTACAGACCTGAAGTGACCAAAGCTAATCTAATTACTAATTGACAAGGAAAGAGAAAGGTGATGAGCGAGATCATGAAGCTTATGTAAAAATAGCCAGAGTATGGAACATACAGGATAGGCAATCTCTGTTTTTCAATAAATAAATTGTAAGAAAAAAAAGAGCCTGCAGGGGGAACTCAAAGACTAAAAGACTTTTCTGAAGAGCCATTATTAACTAAATGCAAATATATGCTTTTAATAGCCACTGGGGAATAGAGAAAACCTTTTATATTGATAGGAAAACAACGATTGCTCCATGAAATTTTGAATCTGGCTTATTTTCTATAAGACACTCCTTGCTGAACTACTTTTGTCTTTTGGAGGTATCATTGTTCCTTCCATCTGAACCAGTAGGCAATGAGGTACAGCTCTTACTCATCCTTCAGGTTATATTTTATTTTTCCTTATTCAATCCCTCAGGTAAGAACAGCTCAGTTATATTCACCTGTCATTCCCTGATGTGTCATGTGTTAAATTACATTATTTATTTTACTTATTTGTTAGGTCTAAAAAAGATGTGACTATATCATTCCTATCCATTGCTATATCTCACTGCTGTCATGGGAAATATTATTTAATAAAACAAGAAGTGACTATTTGGTCAGGAAAAAAAAAATGAACAAATGAGCCAGAGATAAGATGTAGAGCAGTCCCTTTGTATGTCATATATGCCCATTTGTGCTGGCCACTGTAGCTCTTTCTCTTTCATACATATATATTACCTTTCAGTGCTCACTTACCCATGGCCATATTATGTGTAATTATTGCAATAGCTTACTTTGCCTTTGACATCACCAATTTAACAGAAGACCATAAACCTTACTGAATATTTACAGCTACTCTAGTGTTAGGCAAGATTTGGTACTTTGAATCATTTTAGAAAATAACAAATTAGCATCTAAAAATGAAACTCGACTCACTCTCTCTTTCTCTCTGTTATTCATTGTTGTGGTTATATTAGGACATTTCCAACAGTGTTACCAAGGAATTACCTCTAAAAGGTGATTTTTGCCACATGTGGTAGTATGCACCTGTAATCTCAGTGACCTAGGAACTGATGTGGAAGGATCACAAGGTTGAGTCCAGGCTGAGCAACTTGGATTCTAACTCAAATGAAAAGGGCTGGGGATGTAGTTCAGTGGTAGAGAGCCCCTGGGTTCAATTCCCAGTATTGAAAAAACAAACAAAACAGTGTGTGTTGTTTGAAGTATCATATCAAAGCCAGTATTCAAGCCATAGGGTGCCCCACTGGAAAGCCGTTAGCTCATTGCTAGACAGGTCTGCCAAGCAATCTGAGAATATCCAAGCAGCAGGCAATAGAAGGAAGCCCATGCACTCACAGGGTACCATCAACGAAGGATAACATGGGAAAGAAAAGTCTTGGCAGAAAGTAGAACACAAAGCAACAGGACATAGAAAAAGAATTTGTTGAAATTTAGAAAACAAAATCAAAATTAATTAGTAGTTTTTATTCAGATAAATATGTCAGGATTTCAGGTACAGAAAAGCAAAAACAAGGCAATAGTGATTAGAGGTTGACTGGAGGTTGGAAGGTGGTCAGAAGAAACAAAATAAAAGCAAGAAATAAAGAAAACAGTGAAAAAATAAGGTGGGTATATATAACAGTATCTATTATGTGGTTGAATATAGAAGTCTTCTTGAAATTTGCCTAGACTGATGTTCAGATGATGTCATAAAACTAATGATTATTAAAGTAGCAGAAGTAGGAAAACTTACTAAAACATACATCACAAGATTCATGGTATTAGCAATACATAGATGTACTAATATTTTAGCACCCACACGGAGGGTTTAATAATTTTTTAGGTATGTATTTATGTCTGCTCTATTGACATTACAACTAATGGATAGTAAATACAACACAATACACAAAGGTCACTCTGAAAATACAGAAAGTTAGCTCAGTACTAATAGTCAAAGAGGCTTCCTGGAAACAACAAAATGGGGTAACAATGAATACAGTCTGAAAAATATAATTAATAAACTTGACCTAATGGATAGAGAAAGGCATCCAGTGACTTCAGAATATGTCTTTACTTGACTTAAATGTGTACAAATCTCAAAGAATTAAGATTATTTTACCACAATCCACTTAATAAGACATCTATAACTAAATGTGTGCTTGATAAATTTCAACTGTAATCTATGATCAAAACATTTCTTTCCAATGTCAGAAGAGTAGTAAACATTCTCCAGATAATCTGTTATCTATATAGAATCACTGATAAATAACTTAGCTAATGTGAACAATGAGAATCATGATAATTCAGAACAACCTGGCTTTGCCAAGACTATTCATCATTATACTAGAGATTTTGGTCAATGGAAGACAAAAGAAACAGCGTAGATGCTAGGAAGGAAAATTAAGTAAATAAATAAACGTATGTGTGTTTGTGTATATATATATATATATATATATATATATATATATATATATATATATATATATATATATTTTAAATAATAGATGGCATGGCTAGTAATAGAAAATCTTAAACAATTGATAAATTATTTCAACTAATATGGAGGTATTCCAAAGTTGCCAAATATAAGGCCAACTAGTACAAAAACAAGATATATATTAAAATATAAAACATATATATCAAAAATAGAGAAAAAATAAAATATATCATTTAAAATAAGTAAACATATTATTTTAAATAATATTAAGCCATGATAAGGAAACATAATCTAGCCAGGGATTTATGATACTCTACATAAGTTGAAATTCTGTGAAGGTTCTCTTCATTAGTTTATGGCCATTAGTTCAGTGATATATGGATTGACGGTTTTTGATAGACTTCAGTTACACATTCTACTTTTAACTATGAAAATAGCAACTATCAAAGATTCCTCTGTGAAATTGTGCCTCTTCTGTCCTGGAACTTAATTAGCTCACATATAACTTAGTGGTTCATAAAACAAAGATGAAACAAGTTGCATCCATATAAAGAAAGGAAGTGACCGAAAAGATAAATGTGAGGGTGTGTTGATCAGCTTTTCACTGAAGCTACAAAATACATGAGAAAGAAAACTTAAAGGAGGAAAGATACATTTTGGCTCATGGATTCAGAAGTTTCAGTCTCTGATCAGCTTGCTTCATCCATTTAGGTCAGAGGCAAGGTAAAGCTTTATGAGAGGAGAGTGTGGCCAAGGAAAACTGCTCACTTTGTTGCAGCCAGGAAGTCCAGAGAAAAAGGGCCAGGGACAACACATAGTCCCCAACAGTATGGCCTCAAGAACCCACTCCCTTCAACTATTTTCTACCTTCTATAGTTTCTACTACCTTCCAATACTGCCCTCACCTGTGAATCCATCAATTAATTAATTTATAGATGAGTTCAGAGCCCTGATGATAAAATAACTTCCAAAGAGACTAACATCTAAACATCTCTGCAAATTGGGAACCCGACATTCAACACATGAGCCATCCGAGGACTTTCCAGATCCACATCATTACAGTCAGTTACTGTAGAATTTTCTTTTCCATTTACAAATGTTTCTTAAAGATTATTGGGAGACCTCTTAATTTAGATATTTAAAGTGGTAAGCAAATCTTCTCTCCCAAAAATAAGTATTAAAAAAAGAAAGCATTAAGTTTGTAAAATATAAAACAATTACCAAATTGATAAATTATAAATTTCAATTATCTTATGGCCCTAGAAATTGATTAAAATCAAGTCACACACTGAAAAGAGCCTCTTACTGAAACAAGGCTAGTATTTTGGTCAGAAACAGCAGATGTGTATTGTTTTGTTTTCTGTTCTCACTGTGGACCCTCCACATAGTCAGTAAATTCACCAGGGTGAAGCAGGTTATATGTGAAAACCACAGCTTTACTAAAATAGGAAGCATATTTTAGCCTCAGAAAAACACTTGCCTTATTGTCAACTACAACTCATTAAATTTGATTGTGAAAAAATTAGCAAAACCTAGTGTTTGATATTGTATGGTTAATGCTTTAGTAGGGAAAGCAAGTGATCATACAGAAATTGTATAGCATATCCAGGAAATTAAAACATCACAGAGGGCCCATGGTAACTATTATTCACATCCCTAGATGAGTGGGAAAATAGGAACATATGCAGGCATGACCTGAAGCCAACAGAAAGGAAAACCAAGGCAAAATTGAGAATACACTATCATTTTGAATGGATTTATCAGTTTGTATTAATTTAAACAGTTTAGAAACCTTATGAGCTTAAAGTGTTTGAATATGACATCTTAACTAATTAGCAAATAAATATGTCATCAAGATGCAGAATGAAAACTTACAAAGCTTAATTTTTTTAAGTTCAGCATACATATACATAGCCAGACAGCATGAGAAAAACAGATAAGTTTAAGAGAACACAAGTCACAAAAATACAATCAAACAAAATCCTCAAAACAATACAAAAGAATTCAAAGCTGCTGTAATTATATAAAATTTTACTTTTCAACCCAAACTTAAAACACATGCATTGAATCAGAAAAAAAAAATTGTACATATATTTAGAAAAAACTGTTGATAGAAACTGACTATGTATAGTTTTAGATGTTAGATTTCACAAATCTTTTTAAAAATCATTATAAATGTATGTATAAAAATTAA
The DNA here is from genome assembly GCF_047511675.1 of Marmota flaviventris. Taxonomy (NCBI): domain Eukaryota; kingdom Metazoa; phylum Chordata; class Mammalia; order Rodentia; family Sciuridae; genus Marmota; species Marmota flaviventris. The sequence goes on from NC_092506.1 coordinate 84,204,484, forward strand.
AGAACGTACTTAAAGAAATTAAGGAAAGTATGACAATTATTCAACAACTATGGTACTTCTTAGAGAATAAAAATAAAAATCTATAAAAATTCTAGAAATGAAAAGGAAATCACTAAATTAACTCAAAAGAAATATAGGTTGGCATAAGATATGGAACCAAGGAACAGTGGTAAAACAGAAAAGTTATCATTTTTCCCTTCATTTTAAATAGTGAGTTATTATATAACTATGTGTGTAAAGAATCAAAAAGGAGACAGAGGCAGGATGTAGAGGAAAAATGGCTGCTCGTCAAAGCTGCTGGCTTTATTTATATCAATAGGTTACATTAAGTAACTGCCTCCATTAGTACTCCATAAGTATTTTTGTTGATTATATCATTGGTCAGGTTACAGAGTTAGCAACATTATGCAGCTTATTCCTCAATTATATACTACAATTGCAATGTAGAATGTTAGGAGCTTTGTGTAGTTCTCAAAAAAGTCCATTGTTTAAAGTTACTGTTATGTGGACAGGTTCAGAAGCAGTGGAGCTTGTTAAAACATTGTGGTTGTCTACCAAGAGAGTTCCTTTATTCCAAGGAGCTGAGTGTCTGAGATCAAGGTTGAGACTGATATGACTCTAGCATAGAGCTTCCTCATGGAGGGCATTGCCACAGCAGCTAAGCCTCCTGCACCTTTGTACAGAAACTTTCCCAGGCATAGAGCATGTCACAGCCATGAAGTCATCAGAGACCCCAATCTCAGATACTGCTCTCTCATTCTCTGTCACCGCTCTCTACAACCAGAGAAAACTTGCTGTCTTGTACATATCATTAGCCAGAACCCTTGCATATATGTGTGCATTTTTGTGTAATAACAAGAAGGTGAATAACAAATGGAAATATTAGAGAAAAGTTGGTATATTTCACTAAAATTAATAAGGCACTAATTTAAAATAGTATTGGTAAATATGATATAAGCTGTAATCCCATGATTAACTACTAATTAATGTAAAGGATATAGAAAAAGAAAGAAATTTCAAGGTAAAAAAATGTTTTATAAAAAAATAAAAGGGACATGTAAGTCTACTTCTGTAGAAAGTAAATAAATAACAGGTATAGTTTAAACATATTAATAATTACATTAAATATGAATCACATAAACATTCAAATCAAAAGGCAGAGTAGATAAGAAATCAAGACATAACTGTATACTGTCTATAAGATATATACTTTAGGTACAAATATGTTAAAAGTAAAGGGACAAAATATATTCCATGTAAAATTAAAAGGAGAGCAGCTACATTACTAGAAAAAAATTAAGTTAAAGAATTATTAAGTTAAAAAATAGTTTATAAAAGTTTCACTACATTAGACAATTAATCACATACTTAACAAAACTTGGAATTCATGAAAAAAATGACAAAAAGGAGAAATAGAATATCAGCAATTTTATTATTTAAATATACTATCTACACAAAATAAAATATGAAAGTCTTCAATGATACCAATAGCAAAATTAACTTACACATGGAACAGTCCATCCAGCATTAGCCAAATACACATCCTTTCTACGTACACACAGAACATCAAGGATGGCAATGTGATAGGCCATAAAACCATTCTCAGCATGGTTTTTATTAATGTTTTCCTAATGATTTGTGACAGTGAGAATTCTTCATATACTTGTTAGATATATATTTGTCTTATTTGGAGAAATTTACTTTCTGATCCCTTGTGCAGTTTGTAATCAGGTTTATTTATTTATTTATTTAAAAAATTTATTTATTTATTTTTCTAATGAGCTGTTTGATTTTCTTATATATCTTGTCCATCAACCACTTTATCACATATATAGAGACTATATTTTCCCCTATTCTGTAGGCTGTTCCTTTACCATGTTAGCAATTTCTTTAGTGTACATAAGCTTTTTTTTTTTTAAGGATATAACCAGCTTTAGTGTTAATGTGGAAACAAAAAAAATCTTTTCTTTGTTAGTGGGAATGTAAATTAGAATAAACATAATGGAAAACAGTATATAGATTCTCAAAGGATTAAAAATAGACTACTGTTTTATTTAGAAATCACATATCTAAAAAATAAAATCAATATTTTGAAGAGATATCTGTGTTTGTTGCAACATTAGTCCAATAAAGAAGAAACAGAGTTATACTAAGTGTCCCTCAATAGAAGAATGAATTAAGAGAATATGGTATATATACAAAATGTATTACTAGTCAGTCTTAAAACATGAAGAAATCCTACAATTTTCAAATAATGGGTAAACATGAATGACATTTTTCTAAATGACATGAGCCAGGCATACAAAGACAATTATTGCATGATCTCACATGTTGCAACAGATTGAATGCATTCTACTAAGTTTCAGTATTGAAAACTTATTACTCAACATATCAGTGTCTAAGGGTGGGACTATTAAGAGGTGAATAACTCATGACAAAGTAAGTTTGTTATTATAAATTTGGATAGTGCTGCCCATGCTTATGGAGGGTCTCCATTTTACTTGGCTATCCCACATGCCAATCACTCCTAGACACACCTTCATTGACACATCCAGAACCTATCAACATATCATTGCCATCTCTTGTTCCAATCAAGTTGAAAATTCAAATAAACCATTATAACCCTTGTCAACTTGATATCCAAATATCACTCTTTACATCATACTTAATCTCCAAATAAACACAGTAACAAGGTCATAATTTCAATTAACATAACTATCCTTCCTACAACCGAATGCACTAGTTCTTTCCCCAAAATAAAAGAAAAAACAAAATCATTACTGATATTAAGTCAATTAACATTACATTATGTGATGAATAACAGGAGAGTAACACACATTTCCTCTTAATGCATCTGTAAGTATGCCCACACATATTCTTAATGGAATAGGGAAGAATTATCAATGGCAATTACAATCCTTGTTTCTGTAACTGGTCACATGGCCATAGTTGGTATTTATGACTACCTCCTTCTACTACCTATTTTGTATTTCCTCTACTTTCAACATGCACCTCAGCAGGTCTTGGCTCTTTACCTGGAGTGGAGACTCACACCTTCATTCCTGAAGGGTTTGAGACATTTGTTGTCTTGCCAGGATTGGGTTGTCGTAGTTTCCCATTGACCTTAATAACAGAACGGGTTAATACCAAGAGACTCCCTAAGGGATCACCTGCACTCCAGGAATATCCTTTCTTACCTCCATCACCCTTGGTAATCTGGATCAACGATCCCTGCCATCACCATAACTCCTTTATTAGCATCTTGACTCAGAGGCATGAAGAGCCCAAAGTGACAAGGGGGAAGCCTTAACTTCCAGTTTAATAAAATTATTGTTATCTCCAGTCAGAAGCATTCCTCCTTCTGGGATTAAGATTTCTAGGCCTGCGGAACATAAAATTGTAGAGACAGAAGAAAAACTGTCCTAGTGGGTTACTAGGGGTAACGGTGAGTGGTACCATTCCTGTCTTCACCCTTTGGTTCCTAGAACCATGAATTCTAGCAATAGGACCATATGGTGGATGCTGATTCAGAGTACAAACATCCTTCTGAAGAACCTTGCCCAAACCCTGGAATGTCTTGCCACCTAGCTGGTACTGTAACTGCATCGTCAAGAGTCCATTCTAACATTCTATGAAACCAGCTGCTTCAGGATAATGGGGGACATGGTAAGACCACTGAATCCCCTGAACATGAGACTATTGCCTCACTTCTTTGGCTGTGAAGTGAATTCCTTGGTCTGATGCAATGCTGTGCAGAACACTATGATGGTGGATAAGGCATTCTGTAAGTCCACAGTTGATTTTTGGCTGAAGCACTGTGTGCAGGGAAAGTAAATCCATACCAGAATAAGTGTCTATTCTAGTAAGCATAAACTGCTGCTCCTTCCATTGATGGAAGTCATCCAATATAATCAAACTGCCACTGGGTTGCTGGCTGATCTCCCCAGAGAATGATGCCATATTGGGGGCTTAATGTTGATCTCTGCTGCTGGCAAATTGGAGACTCAGCAGTGGCTATAGCCAGGTCAGCCTTGGTGAGTGAAAGTCCATGCTGCTGAACCCATGCATAATCTTCATCCTTGCCACCAAGACCTTTTTCCTTTTACACGAACCTGTTGGGCAATGACAGAGATGGATGGGGAAGAGGTTGACTGCTATCCACAGATGGGGTTATTCTATCTACCTGATTATTAATATCCTCCTCTGCTAAAGTCACCATGTGGTGGGCGTTTACATGAAACACAAATATCTTTACATCCTTTGTCCATTTGGAGATGTCTATCTACATGCATCTTCCCCAAATATTCTTGTTGCCAATTCTCCAATTATGTTTTTTTCCAGTTCCCTCACCAGCTAGCCAAACTGTTGGCTATGGACCATGAATTCGTGTACAGTTGCACATCTGGCCATTTTTCCTTCTAGGCAAAATGCACAACCTAATGTATTGCCCCAAATTCTTCCCATTGTGAAGATTTTCCTTCACCACTCTCCTTCAGGGTTGTTCTAGAAAGGGCCAGCAGTGCTTCAGCTGTTCACTTCTGGGTGGTACCTGCATATTGTGCAGAACCATCCCTGAACCAGGCCTAGTCTTCTCCTTCTCTGTTAATTGATCATAAGGTACACCCCATGAAGCCATAGGTTCATGCTGAGGAGCAGAAAGTACTGCAGCAGGAGTAGGAACCATGGGCAATTGGACCACTTCTTCATGCAACCTACTTGTACCTTCAGGTCCATGCCTGATCACATATGTACCAATTCCACTCGATAGTGTTGCTGCACAAGTCCAGGTTTATGGCTTGGTGGGAAGATAACACCCAGTTTATAATAAACAGCTCCAGTCACACAGTAACCTGGAGGCCCTTGGTTAAGCATTCAATTTTCACTAAGGCCCAATAGCAGACCAAGACGCGTTTCTTAAAGGAAGAGCAGTTGACCCAGGGCCTTGCACCAAAATCCCACTTGCCTTCTCTGATTCACCAATCAGGGCCTGCCCAAGGCTCTGGACAGTTTCTATATCTGCCATTGACACTTCAAAAACTATTAGGTCTGCTGGGTTAGATGGCTCAAGTGGCAGAGCAGCCTGCCCAGCAGCCTGCACCTGTTGCAGAGCCTTCTCCTCTTTTGACTCCACTCAAAACAAGAAGCTTTTCTAGTCATCTGGTATATGGGCTCAAGTAACACAACCAGGTGAGGAATGTGCTGCCTCTAAAATCCAAGTAGGCCCACCAGGTGTTGTACTTCTTTCTGAAGTGAAGAGGCCAGATGCAACACCTTATTCTTCACCTTTGAAGGAATACCTCAGCAGGTTCCACACCACTGGATTCCTAGAAATTTTATTGAAGTCCCTTGAATTTTAGTGGTATTTATTTCCCATCCTCTGATATGCAAATACTCCACTAGCAAGTTCAAAGTGGTTGCTACCTCCTGCTCAGTTGGTCCAATACACATAATGTCATGGATATAATAGATCAGTGTGGAAGAGAAATGCAATCAAAGTCTTTGCAAACTCAGCTGTGACACAGTGCTGAACAGTTGACATACCCCTGAGGAAGAACAGTAAAGGTATATTGCTGGCCTTGCCAGTTAAAGGTAAATTGTTTCTGGTGGTCCTTATGCACTGGAATGGAGGAAAAAACATTTTCCAAATCAATAGCCATATACTACGTACAAGGAGATGTATTAATCTACTCAAGCAAATAAACCATATCTGGTACAGCAGCTACAATTGGAGTTACCAGCTGATTAAGCTTATAATAATCAACTGTCATTCTCCAAGACCCATCTCTCTTCTCCAAAGGCCAAAAGGGAGTTAAATTGTGATGTGGGAATCACTACCCCTGCATCCTTCAAGTCCTTGATGGTGGCACTAATCTCTGCAATCCTTCCGTGAATGCAGTACTGCTTTTGATTCACTATTTTCCCAGGTATAGGCAATGTCAGAGGCTTCCATTTAGCTTTTCTCACCATAATATCCTTCACTCCACAGGTTAGAGAACCAAGTTTTGCCAAGTACTAAGTATATCCCAATTATACATTCTGGGACTGGGGAAATAACCACTGAGTGAGTTCAGGGGCCTGCTGGACCCACTGTGAGTTGGAACTTAGCCCAAACTCTATTGATCACCTGACCTCCATAAGTCAGTAATTTTACTGAAGGGCCTCAGTGATAGTTTCGGTCTCCTGGAATAAATGTCCATTCAGAGCCTATGTCTAATAGTTCCTGAATGGTCTATTCATTATTTCCTTTTCCCCAATGAACAGTTACCCTGGTAAAAGATCTTAGGTCCTTTGGGGGACGAATGGGAGAAAGATTAACAGTAAAGAGTTTTAATAGTATCTCAGGGTCCTTCTTCAAGAGGACCTGGCCTCTCCTCATGCAAGGGGTTCCATATCTGTAAATTGATTCAAATCTGGAAAGTGGTTGAGGGCCCATGATTCTCTGGCATTATGATCTGGGGCAGACTTTTGTACATTTGCTGTGGAATTTTTATACTTATATATGTCAAGTAATTTGGTGGGTTTCCCATCTATTTGGCTTCTAGAAAAAACATGATGATTAATTAGTCAATGCCAGAGATCAACACAAGTCAGAACATTGTGTCCATTTCTTCCCCTTTACTGTTCATTATAGTAACTATGACCACTCAGTCTTTGGTAATTGAGAGCTATCATTTGGTCTCTTCTGCCCTGAGATTTAATCATCCTCATCACATTTAAGTCTTCCAATTGATTGACCGTTGCTCTCACAGTAAGATCTGGCATACAAAGAAAAACAATAGAGCTCTTCAAGGATGCAGGTACTCCCCTCAGATTTGTTTCTTAATTTTGGTGAAACGCACACCTTCTGGACCCTGCAAATATGAAGGAGAAGGTCGTTTATAACAGATCCACTCCAGCATTCCAGTCTCTCTGAGCCTCTGAATTTCCCCATTAATAGTAAACCAAGGGATGTCAGGCATTTTCAGTTCATTTATAGTAGGCCATCTTTGGACCCATATTTCAGTCAACCAGCCAAACAAACTATTAATATCTTTTTTTTTAACACTGTGAGCTATTACATTAAATCTAGAATCTATGCTTAATGGGCCAATATCAATAAATTCAATCTGATCTGTTTCTTTCACCATTATCCTACACCCTTAAAATTTATTTCCACAAGTGTTCCCCAGACCTCTATTTGTATGAATTAGAAAACTCAAGAAGTTCCTTTGGAGTCTAACATACCTACTTATGGGTCACACTCTGTACCTCACCTCTAGGGGCCTGCTTATATTTGGATATAATTATAGGCCTGGAGGCAAAAGTGAGTGGTGAGGGTGGGTCTTGAGGAGTATCAACATTTTTATTCTGAGCAACTGAATCACAGAAGGTTTTTACTGTTTCCATAAGCAAAAAAGGATTAGTTTCATCCAGGGAGGGTGGGGAGCCAATGCCACAGACACTGGGGAAAGGGATGCCTCAGTCACAGCTAAGGATAGGGACTCAACTTCTGCAAAATAAACATCAGAATATGGGAGTTCAATGATCCCAGCCTCTTCAGGTTCCTCCCATACATCACCATCCCAACTTGCAGAATCCCATTTTTTTTCCAAGCAGAGCCCTCACTTTAACCACAGATACCTTCCTAGGTTGAATTAAACTTTCTTCTTAATTCAGCAAATTGCAGGATAAGGGTTTGTGTTTGGTTTTTAGCAACCTCAGCCCTATGACTCCAAGAGAGAAGAATCTCCTTCAGAGCACACTTATCAGCTTTCAGATCACTTATGTACATCTGTAGCTGAGAAGCAGAATTTTTGTGCTCATCATTCTCCTTTGTTACTTTGTGCAGTGAAGCAACAAGCAACTAACCGACATCATCATATTTATTAGTTTTCCAGAACTGTTCAAAGTTATCGTGTATAAAGGCATTAAAGATCTTGCTTTTTACAAGTGGGGAATTGGGGCATCAAATGCATTTATTTTATGAATCTCTTTAAACAGTTCACACTATGAATTATCAACACTCTTCATAGTGTTAGTAGGAGAGACTTTAGGTCTAATCAGTTTAGACTGCCAACTCCAGAACCCACAAAACCAACTAAGGAAATTCATCCTTACATTTTGTTTCTCCAGAGCCACTCCTGGTACCAATTTCTGTATTAGTCAAGGTTCTCTAGAGGAACAGAATCAACAGAAAGTATAATTATAAAAAGGGGACTTATTAAGTTGACATATGAAACCAGTAGCTGGATAGTTCAAAATGGCTGTCTGTAAGCTGGAGAGTTGGAAGAACCAACATCTGCCCATTCCAAGAGGCTAAAGCCTCAGAACAAGAGGGATCAATGGTTGATCTGAGACTGAATGTTTCTGGAAATTCCCTGGACAATCTCTAGAGAGTCCACATTGGAAGAGCAAAGAAGTGAGAACCTGTTCAAGAAGAATTAAGCTTGCATCTGCTGCTGCATCTTTGTTCTTCTAACTTTTTTTCCCATCCAAGCCATCATCCTATTGGATAGTGCTGCCCATGCTTAGGGAGGGTCTCCATTTCAGTTGGCTAACCCACATGACAATCATCCCTAGGCACACCCTCATTGACAAACCCAGAAGCCTCTTAATCATTGGCATCTCTTAAACCAATCAAGTTGAAAATTCAAATTAACCATTATAATAGGTACAATTAGAATGCTGGTAAAATGGGTGGTAAAGGCCACTTTGACAGGTCTCAGATGGAAGTGAAGAAAAAGTTACTGGGAACTGCAGTAAATTTCATGATTGTTAAATGGTTGAAAGAATCTGGCAGAGTTGTGCTCATGGACTTTGGGGAGGCAGGTACCAGTGATGCATAAAAATGTCTTATTGAAGAAATATCCAAGCAGGAAAGTATTCAAGGTACTGAATGACTCACTTTTACTGCTTTCAGAAGATGAGTAAAAAGAAAAATATTTTAAACTTGATATTTATAATTAAGTGGGAAGCGCAGTAGAATGATTTGGAAAACTCTGAGCATGGTCTTCCAGGGAATAAAAAAGCATGTTTCAGAGAAAATTCAAAGATTGTGCCCAAGCAACCATTTGGTAAAGAGGCCATATACACAGAAGGAAGCCAGATGCTGTTTATCAAGACAATTGGAGAATGACTCAAAAGGCATTTCAGAGATGTAGGAATAAGGCAAAGTAAGACCTAGAAATCCAGGTTTGCAGAAGGCATTTCTGTGAACTTGGCTTCTGCTGCTCAGGCTGCCTCAGGACTTTGCTCACCACATTCCAGCCTACCGTTTCTTGGCTGCCCCAGCTATGAATATTGTGCTGTCACACAACAGCATAAACTGTAAGCCTAGATGATGCCAACTTGGTGTTGGCTCTGTAAGTACACAGATTGTGTAGGTAATGGGGACATAATGGGCTTTATCTAGATTTCAAGTGATGTATCTAATAGCCTGGACACCTGGGAAAATACTTGTCACACAAGGAGAGCCACCACAAAGAGCCCCCACTGGGATAACCAATGTGCAGTGGAGCCAGAAGAGTAAAGTCACTGGTAGAGTTCCCACTAGATAAATTCTCAGTGGAACTTTGGGGTGGCATAGCACTTGAGACCTCAGAACTGTGGGTTAACCTGTATTTAACTCCAGCCTGGGTAAGTGGCAGCCATGAGACCAACTTGTGGGAGCTGCTAGGAGGGCAGAGCCCAGCAAAGCTAACATTCTGGGACTGCCCATGACCTTGGGTGCCCAGTCTTCCCACACTGTTGTGCCTAGAATATGGGACATAGAGTCAAAAAAGACTGCCCTACCTCTTTAAGACTTAATGTTGTTTTTACTGTGGGGTTTAGAACTCATTTGGGAGGAGTTGCCTCCTTTTTCCTTATTTTTCCCTTTTGTAATAAGAATGCCTATCTCATAGCCATTCCACTGCTGCACTTCAGAAGCATGAGACTTGTACATTCCATGGACTTGGCTAGAGAGGAATTTGCTTTGGGGTGAATCTTGCCTCAATTCTCACCAATATCTGATTCTGATGAGACTCCAGACTTTGAATTTTTTAGTTGGGACTAGAATGAATCAAGACCAAATGTCTAAATTTTGAATACAATGAATACATTTAGTGTATAAGAAGTACGTACACCAGATGAATTTCATGGTAGTTTTTTTTCTATTTCTATGAGGAATGTCATTAGAATTTTGATCACAATTGCATTAAATCTGTATAGTGCTTTTTGGAAGTATGGTCACTTTGATGATATTAATTCTGTCTATCCAAGAGCAAGGTAGATTTTTCCATCTTCTAAGGTCTTCTTTGATTTCTTTATTTAGGGTTCTGTAATTTTCATTATATAGATCTCTCACCTCTTTCTTCTGCTATAGTGAAGCAGGTGTCATCATTATACCAAACCTTAAACTATACTACAGAGCAATAGTAACAAAAACAGCATGGTATTGGCACCAAAACAGATTGGTAGACCAATGGTACACAATGGATGACACAGAGACTACCCACAAAACTACAATTATCTTACATTAGACAAAGGCACCAAAAACATGCATTGGAGAAAAGATAACCTCTTCAACAAATGGTGCTGGGAAAAATAGAAATTCATATGCAACAAAATGAAATTAAACCCCTATCTCTTACCATGCACAAAACTTAACTCAAATCCCTCAAAGGCGATTACAGAACTAGGAATTAAACCAGAGACTCTGCATCTAATAGAAGAAAAAGTAGGCCCTAATCTCCATCACGTGAGATTAGGCCCCAATTTCCTCAATAAGACTACTGTGGCACAAGAATTAAAATCAAGAATCAATAAATGGGATGGATTCAAACTAAAAAGTTTCTTCTCAGCAAAAGAAACAATCTGTGAGGTTAATAGAGCGCCTACATCTTGGGAGCAAATCTTTACTCCTCGTACATCAGATAGAGCACTAATCTATAGGTTATATAAAGAATTCAAAAATCTAAGCACCAACAAAACAAATAACCAAATCAATAAATGAGCCAAGGACCTGAACAGATACTTCTCAGAAGATGGTATACAACCAATTAACAAATACATGAAAAAATGTTCATCATCACTACCAATTAGAGAAAAGCAAATTAAAACCACTCTAAGATATCATCTCACTCCAGTCAGAATAGCAGCTAGTATGAAGACAAACAACAATAAGTGTTGGCAAGGACGTCGGGGAAAGGTATACTCATACACTGATGGTGGGACTGCACATTGTTGCAGCCAAGATGGAAAACAGTATGGAGATTTCTTGGAAAATTGAGAATGAAACCACCATTGGACCAAGCTATCCCTCTCCTTGGTCTATACCCAAAGGACTTAAAAAGAGCATACTACATGGACACAGCCACATCAATATATATAGCAGCACAATTCACAAAAGCTAAACTGTGGAACCAACCTAGATGCCCTTCAATAGATAAATAGATAAAAAAAATGTGGCATATATACCCAATGGAATATTATTTAGCAATAAAATCATGGCAGTTGCATTAATGCATTCATGAGGGAAAATCCCCTTGAGCTAATCATTCCTACCTCTCAATATTGATGGAGTTAGAGAAGATAATGTTAAGTGAAGTTAGCTAATCCCAAAAAATGAAGTGCTGAATGTTTTCTCTGATATAAGGAGGCTGATTCATAGTGGGATAAGGAGTGGAAGCATGGGAGGAATAGACAAACTCTAGATAGGGAAGAGGAGTTGGAGGGAAAGGGAGGAGGCATAGGATAATTAGTGATGGTGGAATGTGATGATCATTACTATCCAAAGTACATGTATGAAGACACGATTTGGTGTGAATATACTATGTATACAACCAGATATATGAAAAATGTGTTCTAAATATGTAATAAGAATTGTAATGCATTTTGCTGTCATGTATATAAAATTACATTTTAAAAAAAGAAGTACACCAATTTGCAGAGTCAGGAGAGGAATACTGTGGTTTGAACGTGTCCTACCCAAAGTTCATGTGTTAGTAAATCCCCAGTGCAACAATATTCAGAGGTAGGAATGATTAACTCAAGAGGATTTTCCCTCATGAATGGATTAATGACAAATATCATAATAGTTGTCCAATGACTCCAGAGTAAAAGAATGAATTTTGGTCTTCCTTTCTCTTCTCTGTATGTCCTTTTTCCTTTCTGTCTTCCAAAAAAGGCCTTCGGTATATACTGGTCCCTCCATCTGGGAAACTATAAGAAATAAATCTCGGTTCTTCATAAACTACCCAGTCTTGTGTATTCTATTATAGTAGCACAAAACAAACTATGACATATGTGGAATTTTAATAGTTATGCTAATACAAAAGAGTAGAATGGTGTTTACCAGGTATTTTGATGAGAGGAAGGAGGAAGTAAGACTGGAGAGCTGTTGATAAAAAGTAGAAATTTCATGAATTTTCAAAATTTAAATGTTTTGGAGATCTATTACATAGCATAATGAACAATATATTATATATTTAAAATTACATGAAGTTAAAAAAATGTTCTCACCTACCAAAAAAACAAAACAAAACAAAAAACCCCAAAAAACAAAACACTAAGTTGTGAGGTGATGGATATATCAATTACCTTCATTTAGTCATTCCTCAATACTACATATTTCAAACCCACTAGAATATAGCCTAAGCATATGTGTAATTTTCATTGTCAATTAAAATAATCAATAAATTTAAAAGTATTATCTCGCCCATATCCTGCAAGGGCAATGGAATTTGGGTTTCCTCCAGATGATGCAGGCTGGCTGCAAAATAAAGCAAAGCAAAGACAAGACAGTGAGGAAACCACACTACACAGGAAGTAATTTTGAAAAGTGAGGGTGGGACTGTTGTAATGACATCAGAGGTCCAGCTTCCAGACTGGAAAGAGTGAGCAATCCCGTGTTTGGTTTATTTATACAAGGGAACTTCGAAAGTTTTCTAAAGAATGTTTTTCTCCAAATAAGGCAGGAGTTGGGCTGTCCAAACCCAATGGGTTATGCCTAATTTCAGAGCTACATGAGCTGTCCCATGGTAGACTGAGGGCAGAGATCTCATGCCTTGGGGCATTAGACAGTCTACACACAGGAATGTCAGGATCATTCCTAAGGGGATATCTAAGTCCCTCACGGCTCAGTACTGAGTAAAAGACTACTCAAGTAGCTACACGGGTGGCACACCACAGGATTAAAATAATACAAAATATATTCTCAAAAGAATATAAAATTAAATTAGAAATCAACCACAGGAAAGAAAACCTAGGGATTACAACATTTGTAAATTAAGTAAACATGTCTAAATAAATATATATTATGAATGTTTTAAGCCATAAGTTATTTATAGAAATATATATAAATATATATACATATTCATATTATATATATATATTTATTTATTTAAATATATATATAATATATATTATACATACATATATATACATATTCATAATATATATATATGTATTTCATATATATATATTCATAAAATATATATATTTTGTCCTTAACTATAAAACTAGGATGCTGTACAAAAAAAAAATAATTAGAAATATTCTAACTAAATCCTGAGCAAATTGTAAGATGTATTTAAGGAAATAAAATTGTCATTACTAGTACTATTTATTTTCAGGTTTTTTTTTTTTTTGTGTGTGTGTGTGTGTGTGCGCGCGTGTGTGAGAAAGAATGAGAGGGAGAGAGAAAGACATTTTTCACTTAAACACCACCTACTTAAAGCTGTATGGTTTCAGGATGTGTGTGAAGTTTATAAACTAGTATATCACTTAAGACTACTTTTAGAAAACTTTAGATGATACCTTTCACAAGAACTAGCAAGATAAATTTTTAAATTAAGAAAAATATGAAATTAAAAATGTGTTTTAGACCATTTTGCCATTCTGTTTTCTAATTTTGAAAAACAACAGCAGTACTTTTCTGTGTGTTATCAGTAAAGACATTAAATAAATTTATATTAACCAACAATAAGATTTTTACAACATTCGTTCTGAAGTTAACACACTGGATATTAGGAACATCTTTAAAAAATATAATATCTGTGCGTTTTTCTTCTGCATCGATGAAAAGTGCTACAAAAATCTCTTACAAATAGATTTTGCTAACCCCAACCCTTTTTAGCATTTCCTCAGACTAATAGAAAGATCATGACATATTAACAGCAGTAATGAAAGATGACACTGAAAAATCTTTTAAATGTTAGTTAGTACCATTTAAAATTCATATCTAGAGGACAAGAGTAGGATTTCTGTTGGTTCTCCTTTTCATAAATCTACTATGTAAATGTGGTAGTATAACATTTTTATGGAAGACAAGTGTGCAATCTTATTTTAAATGCGTTCTCCTTAAAATAAATAAGGACACATGCTGAGAGTATGCAATTTCATCCATCATAATGCTCTTAAACTGCTTAAGAAGTAACTGTAGTACGAAATGTATGCTATGCTTTTGGCATTCGACTAAGTGATTCCTGACACAAAATATTCAGCTTTTCAATTAAACATACAACAGTTTTACAATAGAGTAAAGAGTACTTTGTAACTCTTATCTTATGTTTAGGAAGTTGAGATTATTTTAAGTGGTGCATATTTTTATTTCTGAAAGCAATTTTATTTCTGAATATAATTCTCCTGAGGGAAAAATAACAGTCAACTATGGGTTATTGATTAGTGTATTGACATTTGGATTTTTGTTTATATTAGAAGTCAATGTGAACATGTAATATAAGAACATTTGAAAAAGTGGTTCCATACATCTTAAAGAGTAGTTATCATTTGATTATTAATAATATTAACTTTTAATAATTTAAAGTATGAACTAGGGAATACAAGATTAGGCTATGCCTGTCTTCTAGTTCAGTCAAGCAGGTCTCTTATTTATTCAAATATATGTATATGTACATATAGATAGGATATATCCTATAAAGGTGTAAAACCAGTTAAGAAGTAAACTCTATGAGGCCATGGAGTTGTTTTTTAATCTTTGCTTGCTGATGTAACTCCTACTCTATTGGCATTTCCTGGCCTTCTTCCCTCCTTGAACAGTCAGTATTTACCAAGTGCTAAGAACTGATCTTACAAGAGCATATAAGTATGAATAAAATGCATATCCTGTATTAAGAGCTTAAAGGAAATAATCAGATAAATTTGATATGTAGCAGATGTTATTTGTATCAGATTCACTGGGAATGTAAATGATAAGTTTTAAATGTGTGGGTCAAAGGAGGAATACCACAAGGCAGTGTAGAGGAGCTAACTTGCGTAATTTTCAGGTTTTCCTTAATTAAGTACACAAAATATAATTTGAATCTCTGTAAAAATATTTTTAGTGTTTACCGCAGATGTGTTAGTTCATAAACAAAATAAATTTTCTACCCATGACATACACTTTAATTTGCCTAAAATGAACACCATCAGTCAATTAGGTATCAGACAGGTAAAATAATTTGCAAGTAGAAAGCATATCACACAAAAAGTAGGAATAGAATTGATGTTTGAAAAATCTGTTCAATTTCATGAAAGAAAACATTCTTAGTAATAGAATGTTTATTTTACTATTTATTTATTTAAGGTACCAGGGATTGAACCCAAGGGCACTTTACCACTGAGCCACATTCCAGACCATTTTATTTTTTATTTTGAGACAGGGTATTGCTAAGGTACTTTGAACTTGCAATCCTCCTGCCTCTATCGCTAGAGTCTCTGGGATTGTAGGCATGTGCCACCATGCCTGACAAGAATGTTTATTTATTTTACATTACTTATTATATTATAACATATATTTATATATGTTATAAGTGCCTAGTATAAGAGAGACAAGCATATTTTTGGAAAAATAGCTTGAATCAATGAACATCTGAGCTTTGTATAGAATACCTTTTAAAATACAGATATTCTAACTTAGGAGTGATACTTCCTAAATGTATTGTGGTTTTAAACAATCATCTTCTTTTCCAGTGGGTTTAAAAAAAAAAAAAGTACACAGAGGTTCAGCTTTATTCACAAGAACAATTCTGATGCCTAGGTAGTTGATTTGCTGAAGGAACAAAATAATTTGGAAGATAAGCATCATGTTCTCATGTAATTTCCCTTACATCAGTCTCAGGTAGCACACTTACCCACTCATAGTCCTTATACCAAGTGTCATCTTGGACTGGAGTATCAATGAATTTGAACATTACTACTTCAAATCCTTTTTTGAACCAGTGTTTGAAAGTTCCTTCAGGCTTCTTCAATTGTATAGCCTGATACAATAATTTATTGTTTTTCAAGGATAAGGAAAATTTTGTACTATAAACCTTACCCTCAATGAAAAGAATCTTTTATATTACAGCATGTCAATATCTTTAAATATACATATGTGGATTCTTACAGCATATGAAATTCACAAAAAGTACACGAATTAGGCCACATGGTAAAACCTCTTTAATTTATTGCTTTTTTAATATCTAATCGATGGCAATATAGTGTACATGCTTAAAGTGTATGATTTGATAAGTTCTGACTTAAATATACACCAGGGAGAGAGGATCACATCAACATAATTAGCATGTCAATCACCCCCCCCCCAATTTCCCTTGTGTCCTTTGAAGTTTCTTTGTCCCTCTTCTCCAGGAAACACTGATGGGCTTTTTGTCATTATAGTTTTATTACAAAGTTCATTTAAAAGGAGTTAGTGACTGCGCAGGAAAACATACAGAATATACATAGTAGATTAAAATACTAAATGATATTCTAATTTCATAATAGTTTTAACTTCACTGTATTTACAACTGGAAAACATTGGTATAAGAATGTGTGGTCATCTCCCTAAAGCCTGAAAGATTCTTATTAAGGACCACAGTTCTATGAAAGATGATGACCCAGTGAAGTGAGGTTAGGAAAGTGGAGACTGCAGCACTCCAGGAAATAGTTTAAATCCCTGCATTTCAATTTATTCCCAGCCTGTTTTGCCTCAAACCTCTGACACTCTTCCACATTGACTTATAGTTGATGGTTTTGCTTCGTAATTCAGTTAAGGTGGACAGATTTATAAAAATTCCATTTTCTTCATTATCCATATGTCAATCCAATGAAGCTCTATTTTCAGTTTTGCCTTCACTGCTGTGTTAATGGATGAAGTAACCTTGGCTCAATCAAAAGCCAAACCTTCCATCATTACTTTTGGATCTATGTTTCCTCACATTTTCAAGGACATTCTTAGAATTAAAGCCTCCTATCCTTTTATGGTAGTGGTATTTGATCCTCCCCAACAACCTTGCTCTCCATCCAGATAACTTCCAATGCATCTCAACAGTATCTTCAGGTTCTGATTTTTGCTTACTTTAAAAATTCCTTCCTTAGCTGCTCTTAGGTACCATACATTTTTAAATAAATCTCTGCAGTTTGAAAGGCAACCATGATTTAATCTATACTTTATATATATATATTTTCATATATTTATATATATATATATATTCATATATATATATGTTTTCATATATTATATATATATATTCATATATTTTATATATATATATATTCATATATATATATGTTTTCATATATTATATATATATATATTCATATATTTTATATATATATATATATGTGTGTGTGTGTGTGTGTGTGTGTATCAGCATTATTTTAACTATCACTGTAGCCTATAATTTTTATTTTTTAAAATACTTTGAGAAAGCAAAATAAAAACCTTAATATATTTGTTCAGGAAGGAATCACCATACTCTGTGAAACATAGTGGAAATCTGTGGTCTTGGCTACTCAGATCTAGAAATGTTTAACATGTGATTTGTGTGTGGCCTACAGCTTGTGGTGTCATTCCAGCCAGATCTGTAGTACTCATTGTGTTTCACGCCTGCAGGCATGGGTGTCAACTATGGTCATGTCTATCTCTAAAATACATAAGCAGAAAAAGAGCAACACAGCAGTGAGGTGATGAGCATCTTTTGAGCTACAAGGAAATAGATGCCTTTGTGGTTTATTCAGGAAGCTTAATTGATAGAAAAGGACCATAGCTGAATACATCTCTCTGTTGCTATTCATTTTCATTCTGAGTTAGCATGGCCAGTGGGAAATGATTGGTGTCAAAGCAATCTCAAGTGACTCACCATTCCTGTTATCTCTCTCCTTCTGGGAAGTTAATGCACTAATCAGCCCTTGTTCACAAACTGACCTGTGAGAGATAATTGGCAGGTTGGAAAGTGTGGTGTCTGTAGCAGAAATAACAATCTCCCCTTTGTGTGTTATCTTTCTCAGGGCAACCACTGACATCATCCAACTTCCTTTCACAAGATACCCGTTATGCAAATGCAAGGACAAAGGCTATTATCTGATGATTTGATAAAGGAACAGGTACAAAGATAGAAACAACCTCAAGGTTACCCTAAAGATGAACATGTGGAATGCTTCTTGATTCCACTGTTTTGTGCCTTCTATGTATAGCTGCTAGAGAGATCTTATCAAATCCTAAATTTAATTACATCACTTCTTTAAATGACTTTCCACTTGAACCTTAAACACTTTTTCATGGACTAGAAGGCATTATGAAAACTGGCCTCCACATACCTCTCCATACTTAATACTTCTCATTCATTACCTTCTGGGATTAATGATTTTCAGATTTTCCACAATTCTGACACACATAGAACAAAGGTAATATTTTCATGGTACACAAGGGACAATTAGAGACTATTCATGGCTAGTGAATTCTGGCCCATAAGTGTGGGTCATGTATACCATGCCCAGGTTTGAAGACTAGAGAGTATGATATTGCTATACATTTACAGCCATTTGTATCATGATATTGTGATCTGGCCCCTTGAGAAGCTCTGCCCTAGTTACATTGTCCTTTCTGTTCCCCAAATATTCTGGGTTCTTTTCTCTCCTTGGTGAAGTATGTTTACTTGTTTTCCTTAAGCCCTGCACACTTACTTTCTGGATCCTTGTATACTTCTGTATTAATTCAAGTCTCAGGTAAAATATCAGCTTGACAGAGACTTGTGTCTCAGTATGAAAGAACCCCTCAGTCATCCTGCACCACATCTCCTGCCCTGCCTTTCTTTCTTCCTACTATTTATGGTTGCCTGAGTTTATCCTGTGTGTTTTCTTTCCTCATTTGTCATTTTTCCCTCTCTCCCATAAAATGTAACTGATGAAAGATGGAACCTAGTTTCTCTTTTTCACAGCTATGATCCCAATATCTATTATATTTTCTGTCAAATAAAAGGTGCATGCCATTTGTTTAATATATTACAGAAACTCTAGGCTCTCTAGAATTCTTGCTTTAAAATTCTAATCCTAATCTTTTTCTAATATTTTAGAGAAATTACCATAAGGTTAGTGAACAATGCTATAGGTTCTCCACTGAGTCCTAACAGGGATGGATTATTGTATTTCTGCATTGAGATGGGTTATTTACTATGCTGTTGTATCACAGATCATAGAGTTTGCTTGAAGAATACATGGAACAATCCATCTTTCTATGGGAAATAAATGTTCTGACTCTCCAGAACAAATTCACTTTCCTGTTCTGAAGTCTTAAACACTTCCAGAGGAAGAATTTGTCTCCCAATTTTGTTAGATTACTTGACTCTGATGTGAGTCCCATACTCCTTCCATATTTCTCACATAATTTCAGCTTTAAGAAAACATGAAGAATTTATATCAGTACTGTGGGCTATGATAGGAATAATATTGCAATGGAGTCAAGATTCTTAGGTACTACTTCTGGCTTTGTTCCAATTAGCACATTGGAAGAACAATTTAAATACACTCCATCACCCAGAGGCTCAACTTTAAATGTAGTGAGTAATGTACTAAATAGGAATGCTGTGATGAAGAAATTGAGTGTATAGAAATGAAAATTCTATAGCTACAAAGGAATGAAATGCTATGAAGTGCAAGAAAAGCCTTTCTTACATAAAATAGAACAGTGAGAGAAACTATAGTCTAATTAGATATAGGTAAAGTTCAATTGTATTTTAAATTTTGTCCCACAGCTTCATAAGTGGAGATGTAACTTTTTTTCTAAAATGTTTAGAATAGTAAATTATTTCACTAAATTCTAACAAACTTGTTAAAATAGTTCATGAAACCAACTGAAAAATATCAAATAATATCATTAAGAAAAATTTAAAATACAAAGTAGCCTTCTCTTCATCTCCCATCATGACTTAGGTTCTAACCTCTTCCCCACCATACTATGCCATTCTTAAAAGACAAGCATAGCTCTTTTACTTTTAACTTCATATTCATTATTAATTAGTATATTGCTATGTCTTGATCATGAATTTTGAAAAAAAATTAATGTCATACTATGACCTAAAAAGTATTTACTACTAGAGTGGACCTATTATTTAGCATTACTCTACATTAATTTCCTTATCTGTATACATTAACTTTAGCCAACCTTTTTATGTAGATGAATTAAGTCAATATATAGATTATTTAAAATTATGGAACTTTTGGTTCATCAGAGCGTTTGTTTCATTATTTCAAACTGACTTACACCTCCTTTCTATGGTTTTCATCATTCCAATAGTTCTTCTAACTTATTTTGGTTAAACAAATTATTTCCTTTATTATGATGAGGGAACTATTCATTCTTCTACTAAGTAGTATACTAAATGCAGTCCCTTTCTCATACAACTTTTAGGCGTTTTTTTTCCTGGAGTTAATTTCTCTTTCCTTTGCCTTTCCTTATTTCTTCTGCCATCCCTGCTTCCTTTTTTTAATTTTTTCAAGAAAACATGAAATAAATATCCAATAATTTTATTTTATTTTTTTTTCAATTTTGATACTTCACAGTTTTTTTTTAAATTTTTTATTGTGGGTTGTTCAAAACATTACAAATTTCTTGACATATCATATTCCACACTTTGATTCAAGTGGGTTATGAACTCCCACCTTCACCCCATACACAGATTGCAGAATCACATCAGTTACACATCCATTGATTTACATATTGCCATACTAGTGTCTGTTGTGCTCCACTGCCTTTCCCATCCTCCACCCTCCCCCTTTTGAACTCTATAAAATGATTCTGAACTTATCCAATAACATGCTTCTATCTTCCTAATAATTTATCAGATTCCTTTGCTTTCAAGAGAGGATCCATTCTGGATTCCTTTGGCCTGGAGCCTTTTGAGAACTGTTACATACTGTTGTCTTGGGATTTCCAATATTAATGTCATTTTATGAACATTCTTTATCTCATTCTTTTTTCTATATCTTGTCTTCTATTTCTCATTTTCCCTTAGTCATATTGGAGCACACAATCCACGATCTCTGAAGAAAAATGATTGATGTTTACATTTTTTCCCTTTTGTTTGAAAATGCCATTAGGGCAGAGGTCCTCACTATACTACAGTATCAACATAGGTCCATACAGATATTTCTATAATAGCTACCTTATTTTTATTCTGATTTGTTCCCTAATTCTAGGTAAGTCCAATTTTGTTGTGGTGAAATTTTTACTCTTGTTTTTGAGTAAATGGGAAACTGCAGAGATTTCCTGTTGTATTAAAAAAAAAAAATTCCAGTTTACTCGTTATCTGCTTCATATTTCATAAATAAACTTTTATTTGCTTTATCTCAGCCCATGTTGAGGTGTTCTAAATTGTTTTTTTTTTTTTAATGTTTGTCACCTGCTTTCCTCTGCCAAACATTTGCTTATAAGAATGGTTGTGACAAGAATATGGATATATGTATATCTGCATGAGTATCTTAAACCTGTTTTTGAAAAAACACAGTAGTTTCAAAGATTTATATACTCATCCAAGTGACAAAGGAAACTGTAAAAGTATCCCTGCCTAAGAGCTTTCTTCTAGTTGTATTAGAATTCTCTTATTTTTACAAATGAGAATTAAATGGTAAATCTTTGCTGTGCCCTCTATTCAGCTGCCCTTCTTTTATTAATGTATATTAAATGTACAAATTAATGGGATTTGTTGTGATAATTCCATAAATACACAGCATGTATTGATCCTCTCTAGTTACCCTACTTCCAATCTCACCTCCCCCCACCTACTAGGTACACTTCCCAGTCCCTAGAAATCACTCTTCTACTTTCATATTAACTTTTTTTCTTTTTCTTTTTTAAAAAATACTTTTCACAACATGTGTACCTGCAATACTTGTCTTTCTGTGTCTGCTTTATTGGGCTTAACATTACATCCTCTGGTTCCATTCGTTTTGCTGAAAATGACAGGATTTCTTTTCCTTTATGGTAAAATATGCCACTGAATAAAGAAGGAAAAGTTTAAATTCGTAGTTTATCCTCTTATTGAAATAGAGTCTGTGAGGGTAGTGATTGGTTAAGATTAGAATCCCCTGGCTGACTTTTAAAGTCCAAATGCATAGGATCAAACTGAATATTTTGAATCAACAAATATTTCAAATATTTTTTTTTCTATGGCAAGGACAGATATCTATACTTTTTGAAATCTTCCTGTACCCATGCTGCCCAAACATTTTACTGGCCTATTTTATATATTCACTGTTTTTAGTCATTACGGTTTAATAACCATAGCCTGAACTCCTACTCATTGACTATTCTAAAAAGTCACAAATATTTTAGAGCCAAAAATGTTCCTTGTACAAGCTTTGGTTTTATATCATCTTAGCTATGCTATTTTAAAGTTGAGTAATCAAACAATATTAGTTTTTTAGAAGAAATTAGAATCACATTGATATATCATCTACATTTTATACAGATATGAATTGCAGAGTACATCTTCTGATTTCCCAAGGCTAGAGATTTGCATTTGAAATATATGTGGTTGTTCCATCCATAATCAATGAAGAGAATAGTAAGTTGGTTGGTTTGGTTTTTGGATATCCAGTGTCAATGTGATGACTTCTGTTTTTCTACCACTTTTTATTTGGTCATATGACATTCCTAAAGGGAAGACATACTCCGCATATCACATGCTATTTCAGCATATTCTTCTGCACAAATAAACTTGGTTTGGTAACTATGAAAAGTCAATCAACAATAGAAAATAAAAGATCTTTTTCCAGAAAGTAGGATTTAAAACTCATTAAAAGTTCAGGAAAAAAATTGAGTATGAATAGGTTCTCTTAAAGATTATAAACTATTTTTAAATTAGCATATCTTTTCTAGTTACTTTCACCTTCCCTTCATGAATTTCCAGCACTATGCATTCAGAGACAGTAAGAAGGATCTCCTTTTTTACTCAGTTGACTGAAGAGGGGAGCTTCCTGCCTCAGACAACTTCCAATTCCTTACTAAGTATCAGACAAATGAAAGAGCAGCTATACTCTGAAAACCCATTGTAAATGTAGATTTATGAATCTCAAAAAAGTAAGTATGCCTAAAGAAGGAAGACAGCACAGGCCTAAAGGGTACCAAATCTACATTGTTTAGGAGCTACCATGAAGAAGTGCAAGAGGCAAATGATGTTTTGAGAAGCACATTAAAGGAGGAAAGTTAGAAAAGCACAGATTATTAAAAAAAAAAAAAAAAAAAAAAAGAAAATTAAAGTAAAAATAATTCCAAATGGCCAGGATCCATGTCTTTTTAGATGTACAGCATCTGATGGTGACTCACTGGGAAGTTGACACAGAATAGATATTGTTTTAAATATTATAGAATCAGCAAATGATTCAAAATATATGTTGATTAACTCTTTCATGGATGAGTTGCTTGGTGTCATTTAGTGATTAGGTGAGGAAAATGGACCAATACCCTTCACCATCAATATCATTCTCTATTTCTTTGTCCCTTTTGAGATATTCTACTCTACTTACCTCATACTGACAAAAGATATAATTTTTTTCAATTTCACAAACCATGTCAAAGCCATTTAAGAGATAGCTACTTATTGAAAAATCAATTATTTAATGAATGGAAACGAATTTTCTTTTGTTTTAATGAGCTGTGGTTATTGAATGATAAATACTATGATTAGATGATGTCTATTTTTGAGCTGATTTTATTTAACAGTATATATTTAGTTATTATGAGATTAATATTCAATACTGTAGCAACTTTCAAAAATTACATTTTGCCTAATATACCTATATTTCAGATGTCATTAATGATATTATTACCTTCTTCATGGAACAGTTTGTGTGTGTCTGTGTATATGTCTGTGTACTTATCCCATTTACCAGATGAAAGTCATATAATTAAAATTTGTAGTTATTGTAATGATACTAAGTACCATGCACTGTGGGTACTAAAGTTGGACATTTAGATCACAGCTCTTATAAAATGTAATCTATAAATCAAATTTAATACTTAAATTGTGAAAATGAACCAGATTTCATAGGCAAAACTCTATTTTTAGTTATTTAAGATCAGCACCATTCACTTTATTTTCAGATTACAGTATGGATAACTGCTACTGATAACCTTCAGGGTTTGAAAAGACCAACAGTACCAAGAAAATACCCTAGGCAATTTGGGGGATGGGGCAGGGAGCCCTTCAGGCAAATTCTTTTTGTAGAAAGAAAAGTTCATGGGACTTATTTATAACTGCTTTGTCAGGATAATTTCTCAGGACTGATCAAATAGAATTCATCCTAAAATCTAGCCCTGTTGAGGAAATATTAGAAGTATTATTAGTAGAATGATAAGCATACTGAATGGATAATTATTTAAAAAAAAATAACCATTTGATTACACTGGAGATTACATGCTATGATTTGAAAATGGTTTGAGTTTGTCCCCAAAGGGTTTGTGTGATGGAAGCTTGGTTTCCTTTACAGCGTTATCAGGAGGCGATAGGACCTTTAGGAGGTGGGACCTAATGGGAAATAATTAGACCACTGAAAGCATCTCTTTCAGAAAGGATTAATGCTGGTCCAATGGATTCAGTTTCCCTCTGGAATGAGGGCCGATTTCCTGAGTCTCTCCAACTTTTCGTCTCACCACCTCATCTCCTCTACACATGTTCCACCAGCGTGATGCTATTGGCTCTGAAGCCCTTACCAGAGCTAAGCAGAAGCTTGTACCTCCAGAACTGTGGGCTAAATTAAACTCTTTCTTTACAATCTACTCAGCCTCAGGCATTTTGTTTTGTCAATGGAAAATGAGTGCACCATTTAAATACAGAAATTTCAAGTAATTTATTTCAAAAATTATAGAAAATAGACTGTAAACATCTGTGAAATCACATAAAAGTAAATTTAATATTTACATTGCCCTAGTTTTCTTAATGTGTCCATTTTCAGAAATGATTTCTGACACTGAAATTATTATTTTTTTTTTTTTTGGTGTTCTCATAACATCCCCTTACCATTTTCCCATTTGTTGATTATACAACCTTAAAATGATTTTCGATATAGTTATACTTCATGTGCTTAAATTAAATTGTCATCTTACTCTACTGTCACTTAGCTAAAATATGTAATTGCTACCATTTTAAAAATGGATTTTGATACTTGAAAAATTCTTATTTACTAAATACTGATTTTCAGTATCCATAGTTTATGATCCTGAATGTCTTGTGACTTATGTAAAACCTAGAGTAAGTAATTCATGACAATTCTAGGACCCAACTTGAAAGATAGGTGTGTGTATGTTGTGTGTGTGAGTGAGTGTGTGTGTGTGTGTGTGTGAGAGAGAGAGAGAGAGAGAGAGAGAGAGAGAGAGAGAGAGAGAGAGAGAGAGAAATATCAGAAGGAAAAGGAAGACTAAAAGAAGAAAATAACAAATGATAGTTCTGGTTCTAATAGCTTTATTTAATTGTTAGAGAAAGGTTTTATGTCATACACAATGCCCCTTTCAGGTAGTGTAGAGTATTCATGGGTTACAATGACTTACTTTGCCTTGGGCCTTCCCAATTCACACCTATGTTCTCAAAATTATTAATAGTATCTATTTTCACACTCGAAATGGTTTCAGTTTATATGAAAAATTAAGTAACTTATTAGGTTCTAATAACTATTAGATTTTAATTTGTGAAAATTGGACATTTTGTAAATGAAGACACTTTGTATTCAACTTATATCCATGTGCTGAGTAGTAATGTCTACATATTAACAAATGAGAATAGTATAAATAAGCAACTATTTGCCACTATTTAAAAAAAATATGTTTAGAATAAGTGGTCAGTCCTCTATTGTCATTGTCACTGGCTTTAAATAGATTAATGCTTGAAGATAAAAGAATATTATGTATTTTTAAAAATATTTTAATATTTTATTTAGGCAATAATCTCAACATAAGGGCTATTTTAAAATAATGAATTTACATGTGCCTATCACCTCTTATCAGCAATTGTCAAACAATGGCCAAACTTTATATTCTTCTTGCCCTGTTATGTTGTTTGCTTTACTGGAACATTTTAAGGAAAATCCTAGGCATAATGTAATTTCATTCATAAATATTTTAATATGCATTTCTATTTCAAATAACTTCTTTATATCCAGTTCAATTAATGAGACAGTAAAATAAAATCTTGCAAAGATTTTGCACAATTTTAATGTGCTAATGTTTCCTCTAAGACATGTTTTTACCCATACACGGAAAATAGTTGTTTGCACAGAAACATTTATTAAAATGTTTCTGCTTTAATCTCTATAAAATAGCTAGAAGGCAAGTACTAGATCAATTTTATTTTATCCTAGGTAGAAAAGAAAGGGAAAGTGTATGTTCTTAAGCTTAAATTCCTGTTCCTAACTGGCCCACATAATACTTTCTAAAGTAAGACTTAAACATTCACATTCATGAAGAACCTTTAGCATGTATTATATCCAATCCTTAACTCACTTTGAGAGGTGACCATTTTTAGTTTCATAAATGGTGAAAACTAAGGCCAGGACTTCCACCTATGGGATGTCAGAATAAAGAGTTCTATGGAACCCTTCCACAGCAACACAGGCAAAGTTGACAAAAACTATTTGTTAAAACAAAACAAGGATTTCAGTTCTTTCAAAATTGTCCTAAGGGAATGCAGCAAAATAAAGAAGCAATTTTTCAAGAAAATCTAATAAAACTCAGTATGGAGAACAAGTGTTTGTGGCAGTCAGCTATGGTCCTCCCCTGCTTGCACAGCTCAGCTTGACAGAGGCTGCTTTCTGGCTTTAGGTGGATGTGGCCAGGAGACTAGAACCTCTTCTCCTCAGCATTCAACTGAGGCTTACTTTATTTCACCAGAAGAAGCAGGATGCTACCACTTCTCATTCCTCTAGGTTGAAGAGAGGACATTCCTGGTCAGTGTATTTGAGAGATCAGGAGCATCCTTCCTCTTCCAGCCACTACCCATAAGACCAAAGCTCTGGCCCAGAAAAGACCAAGTGAGAACAAAGAGACCATGAGAGGCTAATCTAGTTTGCTCATGACAATGCTGTAGCTTACCGCCCTGTTCTGCAGTTAGAGTATTATCACAGTGTTACTTACAAAACCATTCTACTAGTAGAAGTCCACAAGAAAGAAGCCTCCAACATTCTCCCCCAAGGAGTTAACTTCACTCTGAAAAAAATCTGGGGAAGATGAAGCTATAAAGCACTCTTGAAAACAATAGCTCTTCTCAAAGAAGAGGAATCAGCTCAACTGGAGGTCAGCTAGTTCTCCAGACAGAACCAGGGAAAGAGCTAAGAGAGACAGGCCAGAATGGAAAAAAAAAAAAAATCAAAGATTGGCCTCAATAATGGTCTTGGTCCAAATTTAATTGGATCAGACTGCTGAGAAATTTATGCTCCAGGGCATTGTCAAAAACAATAAAGCAATTAGCTGATAATTAGGGGAGACTGCTGTGTAAAGTATAATATCAACTGAAGCAGACAACTTAATAGAGGGATGGTCAAAGAGAACTGTGTTAAAACTACTATCCTTCCAGGGCACTGTGCAAATACCCAAGGCTGAGGCCTCTGATGAGTGTCACCAAAGGCTTCACAGCACTAAGAAAATGTGTTTCAATGACACAGTCCAGTATGTCACTAAGCAAGCATAGCAAGTCATAATAAAAACATGTCCTAAGTGTTCAGTTTTCAACTAAATAATGAAACACTGAGCCAACAGAAATATATGACCCATAAAAAGAGGCGATAGTCTGATACAGACAAGAGAGTAGGATACTGCCTGTGAGATGGACTAGACAGACACCGAATCTATAAAAGACTTAAAAGTAGCAGTTATGAGTATGGAGAAAGAACTAAAGGAAAACCTGCTATAGAAGTGAAGGAGGTATGAAAATAGTGTATAATCAAATACAGACTATTAAAAAAATACAGAATTTACTAAAAAGAGCCAAATTGAAATTCTAGAGTTGGTATGTGCAATTCTGAATAAAAAAAAAAATTCACCAGAGGTGCTTAAGAGTAGATTTTTAACTGGCAGAACAACAACAAAAATAAGTGAACTTGAAGACCTCCATGGTAATGCAATATGAAGAATAGAGAAAACAGAGTGAAACAAAGTCAACAGACTCAGACACATAGGATCCCTTTAAGCACACAAAGAAAGACATAATGGAGAATAAAGAAAAAGGAGCAGAAAAATTATTTAAAAAAAAAACTGGCTGAAAACTCCTCAAATTTGATGAAAAGCATTAACCTATACCTTCAAATAGGATGGGGACAGTGATTCACCCCCAGACACATCATAATAAAAAGCTGAAATCCAGTACAGAGAAAAATCTTAAAGCAGCAAGAAACAACTCACCATGCATAGGAGAAACCCAGTAAAACTAACAGCTGACTTCTCACCAGGAACAGTGGAGACCAGAAGACAACTGGGTGGCATATAAGAATGAAGGAAGATATGGTTTACCCAAAATAATAAAGCTATGAAAGTTTAGAAATGGTAATTAAGCCAGGTATGGTAATATATCCACACAATCCCAGGTACTTGGAGGTCAAGGCAGAAGGATCTGAAATTCAAGTCCAGTCTAGGAAACTTAGTGAGATCCTGTCTCAAAATAAAAAGTAAAGAGGGTTTGGAATTAGGCTCAGTAGTATATCACTTGCATCCAAATCTCTGGGCTTTAATCTCCAGTAGTGGAAAAAGAAAATATATTGTGAATGGAGTCTATATTTCTTTACTGTTGAAGTAATTCTCTGAGCTCTGATGGGCACAAAATTTACCTAAGGCTCTTATTCAAAAGGCAGATTTCTAGACTACAACCTTATAGATTCTCACGAATTTGGGATGGGTGTTAGCAGTTTTCAAGAAGCATTTTGATGTGGGTAACCTCAGAATTACAGTACAATAACACAGTGGGTTAAAGGAAAGAGTGAGCCTGGAACTTCGAATCCCTATTCATCACTTAACTAGGGTAGGATGTGGAGCCCCTTGCTGTTCTAGTTGTTTTTAGTGAAAAATTAAAAGTATAATATGTTGTAGAATTACTTTAAGCATTGATTTATAACAAGTTGACTCTCAAATCACTAAAGTCCTTTCTTTCCTCTTATTCCCTACTTTATCTTCACTTCATTTTTTTATTCCTCTTTTCTGACACTACCTTTCCATAAAATCCTAGTCATTTTCACCTATTCATCTAAAATTCATCCTTCTGATATTGTGTCTATAATAAAAAAAATGAGATCTTCAACTAATATTATCTGCTGTGGTTATTGAAATACAATCACACATTTTGTCTGTTTGGAAAATATGAATTTTTTAGGCTGAGAACATTTTTATGGAAATACAAATATTTTTGTTCTTTCAATAAGGATAACATTGGCAAAGCTTGTCTCAGCCAATAAAAGCCAACAAATTTGTGTTATTGAAAACAGATCAAATATTGCCCATGATTTTTCTTATGTTTAACTTGAGCAATTTCTTTCAACTTGAGCATGGTTGTATGTGGGTGAGTGTACAGATACATATATGCTTGGATTTGTGGTGGAAATTATTATCATATAAAATGTTATATTATGGGTCACAAAAGGATATAAAATCAACAAAATCAAAGCTTTCTGTCAATAGGGAGGATATCACCATTTGTATGTTGCCTTCATGGAAAACTCCCAAGGACTGCAGCACTGGCCCTCCAGGCTGTCCCATACAGGTAACCAAATCCTGGGCTGTCCCCCATGGTCTGCACTGTTGGTTTAAACTCCCTGTGTGATTTCCTCTGCTCTTGAGTGTGTGGGGTACCTACAACTTGCTTCTACTCAAAAGAAAAGAGCAAAGATGACAGAATGCTAGTGAATAAAGGAAATTGATTATTTTTCATAGGATATTAGCACCCATGTTTCTGGAGTATCTGTCTCTCCTACTGATTTTAAAGATGCAAATTCCTATATTGTGGACTCCCCGAGATGAAATGGCCACATCAGGGAAATGCAAATCAAAACTACACTGAGATCTCATCTCACTCCATTTAGAATGGAAATCATCAAGAATACAAATAACAATAAATGTTGATGAGAATTTGAGGGAATAAAGGAACCCCTACACATTGTATATGGGAATGTAAATTGATATAGCCAGTATGGAAATCGGTATGAGAGTTTCCTCAAAAAGCTAAAAATAGAAATACTGTATGATCTAGCTATACACTTCTTGGTATTTATCCTAAAGAATTAAAGACAGCATACTTTAGATATACATGCATACCCGTGTTTATTGTAGCCAAGTTATGGAGCAGTCTAAGTGTTCTTCAACAGATGACTAGACAAAGAAAATGTGGTACATATACACATTGGAGTTTTATTCAGCCATAAGGAACAGAATTGTGTTATTTGCATGTAACAAATGCATGACAGATCATAATTTTGGTGAAGTAAGATTTCAGAGAAGAAAGTATAATATGCTTTCTCTCATATATGGAAGATACAGGGAAAACATCAGGAGAAAAAAAAAAAAAGACTGAATGTTCATAGGAGATCACTAGGGTGGAGGAAAAGGATGGCAAGGAGTAGAGGAGTTAAAAGGAAGGTGGGGAGGTATCTGGGAGTAAAATGATCAAATTACATTGTTATATTTATCTCAGTGAAACCCATTATTCTACTTAAATAATATAAACCAGGGAAAACAAAAGATTTTTGTATGTGTATGTATGTATGTATGTGTATGCATGTATGTGTATGTATATATATGACAGGAGGCCCAGGTGATAAGGAACTGCAGAGAGAAACTTATGGATCACAGCCAGCAAATGCTGAGGCCTCCATTCCTATAACCACAAGGACATAAATCCAGCCAACAACCTGAGCAGCCTTGGAAGAAGCACTTCAATCAGTTGAGCCCGTGAGACACATCCCCAGCCACCACCTTGATTGCAGCCTTGTGAGATCCTTGGCAGAGGATTATGTTAAGCTGTGCCAGCTCCTGAAGCTCAAACACAGTGAAAAAATTAAACATGGATTGTTTTAAGTTGCTAAGTTTGTGGCATATACTAAGCAAGTGAGGATTGATACACATTTATGTTTTGTTTTCCTTCTCCATATTTGATTAAATATATTCACTGAAGAACAGACCATGTCTTCTTTACCTGCACTTGTTTTTATTGGTTTTCAAAGTAAGACTGAGAATATAAATACAACTATCACAAATATGCACCTACACCAATATATAAATACACATGCTAATGTGTGCATCCTTGACATTTTATCCTCCAAGTGCGTTAACATATATTATCTAATGTAATACACATGTCATAGAGTAAAGGCAGAATTATGTTTGCCTCACTGATTAAGAAAACTATGATTCACTAATTTAGAAGGAGCCCTGCTGCAGTCACCTGGAAATTCAACCATGGTGATAACAAAACCAGACATTCAGGCCAGGTCACAGGCTGGTCTCTAAACAAGGACTGGCTGAAAAAACACCTTGGGCTCCCTGAAGATTCTTTTACTTTGTTTAATATGAAACTGTCAAACATGCAGTAAAAGTATACAGAATAGATGAGAAAACAAATGAGTGCACTAAATGCTCCAATAAAACCCTAGTTCCTCACAAATGTGCACCCAGCCTTTTCAATCAATACAGCATTCTCTGATTAAGGATCCCACCAATATAAGATAGCTCAAAACTGAGGTCTCTGCCTCAACACCATTAACCTAGGGTAGTTGCCATATGAGAAGCAGGCATCTACTTCCATACCCCATAAGGTATTCCTTGCTTTAGAGTATTGCATATCTTTGGGTTCTGCTTTCCTGGATCATTAGATTTTAAAAATGCCTGGGCATGGCCTCTTCATTCAGTTTCCATTTTTGTTTTATAAATGTAAATAGTATCAGTGAAATATTATGAAAGTATATAAACTTTTTAAGACCAAATAAAAAATTAATGCCATATCGATGTCTATATTTCATTTTTTGAACTATAACTCACACTGAACACTGCTTGTTTTTTTTCTCAGTAGTTTTGTGCATATAAATGTTCACCTAAAGAAGACTAGCATATGCTGGGTGCAGTGGAATACTACTGTAATCTTAGCAGTTTAGGAGACTGAGGCAAGAGAATCATGAATTCAAAGCCAGCTTCAGCAAAATAGCAAGACCCAGTCTCTAAATAAAACATAAAAAAGGGGATGTGGCTCATTGGCTAAGCCCCTTTAGGTACAAAAAAAAAAAAAAAAAGTAGCATAAAACAACAATAAAATTAAGATATTTCAACTGAACAAATTTTATTTTTACTCAGTCTCTAGATTTGGGAGATACTTGAGTGGGGGAAGTTGTAAATGCTTTTTATTGACTCTTCCATCTATGAACTAAGTGAGCATATTTGGTCAAATATAAATAATTCATTGTGCTTTGTGATGGGCCACCTTCGGTACTTGTGGTTTGTAGGAGCCAGTCTGAGGCCTCCCAGTGGGGGAGTCCTGTGCTGCCAACAGAGGCTGTAAGCCAGTCAGTGAATCAGCATGGTGCCATTTTTAAGAATGTGTGTGTAATCTGTGAACTTGTTATGGTTTAGGTAAACAAGTCAGGCACACAGCAGGTAAGAGTAAATTTCCTTTACTCTGTTATTGCTGAAGCTACAAGGCAGCAAGGGAGAAAAAGGAGGACCAAATATCTCAAATGATAAAAGAAACCATAAAGGCCTTCCTAACTTTTCTAGGTTGTATTGCTACTCTGTGTGAGTTATATCTAAAACAAAGCAGCTTCAACATGCTGTCTCCAACTACTCCAGTCTTTCTTTAGCTAGATACTTCAAATAAGTTCTGCTGAATTTTATGCAATATTCCTAAAGCATGTAAAAATTAGAAGGCATATTGTGGTTCTATGTCAATTTCTAATTTGATAATAAGTTCTTGTGGTTCACTGAATCAATCATTTACTACTATCTTTCAAACACCTATATGAATCAAAATCAGAACTGGAAACATTGAAAAAGCTCAACTAAATAAAATCATGGTGTTGGGATGTCTGACCTTGAACCCTGAGCCTCCAGTGTGAGATGTAGATGTTTTTCCAGTTCTACTATACTGTACGTTTGCTAAAACATGCTAAGTGCAATTAAAATGATATAGCGCTTAGTTGAGATGGAAGAAACATCTCCTGGTAAAATGTGATAATAATGTCTACAAAACACACACACACACACACATATAGGCATATGTAGAAATATTTTTTTTATTTCTTATTTAAATACCTCTTCAATTTGTTGTATTCAATTCCCTTCAAATTTTCTTACTTTGTGTTTTCTGACTTTTATAGCATAATAACCTTAAGAGTCACCCAAAACATAAAATTAATGAACAAAAATCAAATTCTTTATAGTTGAAGATGTAAATGAAAATAAAGTTTGTCATTGTGTAGCTAACAAAAGTGTTATATAGTTATTTTGGAAATTAGCAGTTATCCAACCTTAAAGACAGACTTAGGTGCTCAGCCATTGAAGAGTCTGTGACTCTGAGCAAGTCTGGGATCTTAAATGATCATTGCCCTGTGTCTTGAAATACTTTACATTTGAGAATCAGTTTTGTTTGTTGCAAATGAAGGGAACATGCTGAGAAAAAGCTGTGGAAATGTTGGGACTGTTTTTCAAGGTGTTTCAAGCACCTAAAGAGACAGATGAATAGGGAAAATAAAACAATTAAAAACACAGAATGTAAATGAGATGAATCATGATGATCTTTTCAGAGGAAAAAATATGGGAAGAACAGCAGCAGGGAAAACAGAACTTGAGCTTCATTATCTTTTTCAACCTCACATTTTCACTCTTCCCAACTCCAGAGACATGATGACCACTTTGGGGAAAGTAAAAGGGGAAATAATATGTAGAATTATGTATAGAAGGAAAAGAATAAGAAAAAACAGAAGTTGACAATACTTGCTTGGCTTTACCTATGCCTGTTAACAAGGGCTATCATGGATAAAAAATTCTGAAGAGATATCTTCAGGTGGAAAAATGTAAGAAACAAAGAAAAGAAACAAAACCACAAACACACTCACACAAAACAAAAAGCAAACAAAAACAATATTAATAACATCTACAATGTACAGTTCACATGCATTATTTGCAAGATAACCAAATTGCAGAAATTTTTCTTCTTGTTTTTATATAGGAAAAGTGGGCCTCGAGAGATTTAATTTTGTCTATCCTAGGTCATACCAGGAATTCATTTCAAATCTATGTTTGTCTAATGACAGAGGAAATACTATCGCTCAGCAAAAGGGGGACCAACTATCTCAAATGCTTAAATGGTTGGTCAAAACATTCAGTACTCAATCTGATAGTTGATCATCTACATTAAAGGAAAACAAATGTTTAAAAAACAGCAAAAAGTCATAAATATTGTTGGGGCTCAGAAAAAAAAAATGCCTGAAAGTCTGGTGCTTTGATATGCTGAGCAGGAGAAATAATCTCAAGTCTCAGATCTAAGGTTTCTCTCACTCCCTTCAATTCTCTCCTGAAACATAGGAAAAGATTCTCAAAGTTCACTTGTCTGAGGGAGGATACTTCTTTCAAAAAGAAATGCAACTTCCTTAAAATTCCTTTTTAGGAATCTTATTCATTAACCAAGAAATGTTAGTCAATAGAGAGGAGACAAAATCCTCACCACGTGGCCAGACTTTCCATGTGTTCTTCCAAGGGTAGCTCTGACAGATGATGTAGCAGATGATTATAGAATGACACAACCTTTGTTCCAATGTACTCTGTACCTCACCTGCCCCCGAGTCCAGAGGAACTCTTTCACTATTGTATGTATGTACTCTGGGACCATTTATCTAAAAATCATTCACTCTCTCTATAAATCATCCCTGTTTCCCTCTCCTCTGTGAACAATATATATAAGTTTCTGAATTTCCTTTGGTTATCAAGTAATCATCCTGTGATGCCCTCAAACATGTATATTTACAAATTAATAAGTCTTTTCTCATACCAATACATCTATTGTCAGCTTATTAAGCATACCGAAACCTTCAGAGGGGTGAGAAGAAATTCATCCACCCCGAGAATATCAAGACTTAAATGCAAGTGGAACATTCCACATGTTCTGGCAGGCCAAGGGAGAGGTTGATGTATTTGACCGCAATGTTTCAATACAAAGGATTCATGGATAAGTAATATAGGTAGATAATAACCAAGAAAGGACCTAATAATGAGTCATGTTGGTCTGGACTTGTGGACAGAGCACAGTTAAATATTTATTTTTAAAACCAATAAATTAAGATATTCAAAAGCTAACCACAGTTTTACAGCTTTTCCTTTAAAAAAAAAAAAGGTCTAGAAATTCCTTTATTCCTTCATAAATTAAAATTTTTCTGTTCATGAGAACATACTACGTGACAAATTCATGCTATCCAACTGGAGTTTAATCATGATTAAGAAAGGTTAAGTTGTATTACCTTTGACCTAAACTAGTCATCAACATATTTTAGGCTTGACCTAAAAGTTTATCCATATATAGTAAACTGTAATGTAACTTTGACATATAAACAGATTGTATCCTGCTCTTATAACAAGCAGCTGTGTCTCAGTCAATAATAATCAGTCAACTGCTTAAGGCATATTTAAATAAAACAGATATAAGCTATAATCAATCCAGCTATCTCTGTACCTCACTTCAGAAGTCCCTTCCTTTTCTCTATGCCATAAATATAACCTGCCCACGTGGTGGAACAGAGCATGTCAAATTATTTTTGGTACAGACTGTTGCCTCATTCTACGATTGTAAATAAAGCCACGTAACACCTGTAAAGCTAGATTTGTCGTAATTTTCTCTGAACAGGGCTAAGGCTAACTAACCATCATGAACACACTATCTAGTGAGGGTGATGGGCAAATTGAATTATTATGAGATGTTCTGAGTGAAACAGTAATCTGAGTCCACCAAGAAGCATCGATTCATTTGTAGAAAGTTAGGTACCATTTCAAAGGAATGTACACTCACACACATGAATATCTTTCTTTTCCAAAGAAATTAAGCATCAGTAAAATAATGATGATGTGAAAGAGCATTCTAGGGAAAATTATGAGGAGGATCCTGGAGAATTTTGAATGAAAAATGCTGGTGTGATTTGAATCCTCCCTTACCACTGAGTAACCTTGAAACCTTGAGTGAACTTAACTGAAGTATAGGCTATTATATTTGC
This sequence comes from Marmota flaviventris, assembly GCF_047511675.1. NCBI lineage: Eukaryota > Metazoa > Chordata > Mammalia > Rodentia > Sciuridae > Marmota > Marmota flaviventris. Next base: position 84,240,916 of record NC_092506.1, read on the forward strand.
TATTTCATAATGACTACTCTGCATCCATTTTGCTTCTATACATTTAAGGTCTTGTGAACCTAATCTTCAAAATTGGTCAAGGAAGAACATACCTATTCTCCTAAAAATTTACTAAAAAATTCTATTGGCTACTTACTGCTATGCAGAATGAATTATATTTCTGACTCAGCATGATAATTCCTTAGCTCTCCAGCCTAAACTTCTAAGTCCATTAGATCCAAGTAATAGCCTGGGTGAATGTTTTACATGTCATGTACAAATAACCACATTACACACAGGTTGTTTAACTTTAGCATTCCTATATTAAGAAATGCCACAACACACCTACTTTGCTTCTGGAAATGGTTGTTGTGACAGCTGAGGTACATATATTCTGAAACAAAATGAGAAGCTTATGGTACTCATTTGCATGTCAAAACCCAAATTTCATTTCTTCCTCATTTCTGTTGACAATGATTGTGTCTAACTAATGGAAGCAACCTGAAAGACTTGTGCATTTCAATGAATTCTCTTAATGCTTTGCTATAGTAGAGCCTGCAAATTAAAATAAAATTTTAATTATGCAGCCATCTCCAAGTGCTGGAATAATAATAATGATTAAGAACCTTAGTCTGCTTTTTGTTCTACAAAAGGAGCCTTGACATCCATAGTAAAAATGGAAAATCAGCCCTTTAATTTCTTTATTGGCAGTTTTTATTGAAATCCTAGCATGTTAGGAAAACCTGAAAATCTGCCCACTTTCTTTATATTCAGGAGTACATTTTAAGTTTCACAATCCCCATGGACATGTTACTCTTGAGAAAAACAGATCTTTATAAAACTTCACCTAAAAGTGCTTTGTTTATTTTATGTGTTAATTTTGAAATTATATAATTACATTATTATGAATGAGTAAGTTAAAGAATACTTACATAATCCCCAAATCCAGCACCCAGCCCAAATTTTGCTATTATTTAAATATCTCACTAAGCACAAATATGGGAATTTTCCCTCTGTCTCAGCATCTATGCTATATACTTTAGTAAAATGATCTACCTCCTTTATCTATGTCAATAATCGTTGTATACTTAAAGTGAGCAGATGCATATGGAGTCATTAAATTTTGTTACATGCTATAAAATATACTAGGCTTAGTTGATATCTTAAAATCAAAATAAATACTTATTTGTGGTAATTATAAAATATAGTAAATGTAATATAATGCAAAATTTTTGCAGCTGTATCAGCAGTCATTTCATAGGGAAAGGTAAAAACTATAGATAAAAGTTGGACCAGGCATCCTCATTGATAGCAGATATTAAAATTTATAGGTCAAGTTAAAATTTACAGGAGAAATAGCTCTCCTGTAATATTCATGTTTTTATAACAGAATGTTACTAATTGGATTGTGGTCAGTTTTTACTTGGATCCTAAAACTTATAAGTTCTGCAGTAAAGCTTAGTGACATTTTCTCAGTCCCTGTGATTTGGATCCATAGATAGTGTTTATATGAGTTTTGAAAATTGAAATCATCTACTCTCAAGCAACTTATTACCTATATTAGTATAACTTCAATTTTGGGCTATACTAATTAACATTCTTTTACTATTCCATCATCTGTAACAACCTGACTTGATTTTAGAAAAAAAAAATTATCAGAAAGATTAAAAGTTCCCAATAACCTTACTATCTAGTGGAGAAATCACCCTCCCCTAAATTAAAACAAATATATTTATAAATAAATATTTATATAAATATATGTGCGTGTGTATGCACGCACGCTCGCACACTACAGATAATTTCAAAAATTTCTATCATCCCAGGTCTCCAAGAAACTCTGTTTCAAAATCATTGTCTTTCTGTGTTCATCAATCCCAAACTACTCTTATGCTCTTTTATCAGTCCTAAGTAAGCCTCCCTGGTGGAAGACCTACCTTATAGTCTGAAACCACATAAATTTTCCAAATTTGCCCATGCTTCTCTAGGAATGGCCAAAGGTAATTCTCTCCCTTTCTGTACTAAAAATAAGCTCAGCTTTACATTATTGGCAAATAGTTTTGGTAGACTTTGTGAGGGTCAACTTTTTTTTTCTTTGTACTAGATATTGAACCCAGGGGTACTCTACAACTGAGCTACATCTGCACTGGTGTACCACCATGTCTTGCTAGGAGTCAACATTTAACGATTTTATTCTCACAAAAATCTAATAAAGGTCTCAGCTATGACCCAATACCAAATTTCAAACAGTACAACCCTTAGAGGCTCCTTGAACTTAAGACTCTTATTGGATCCAAGCTCTGATCCCTTCCTTCCTTCCTTCATTTCTAATTATCATAAAGATTTCTACCTATATGAGGGATCTGAACAAGTCATTGGGATTCTGACTCAATCTCATACTACTGTCTCCCTTGACCCACCTTTGTAATAATATCAGTAGCCACAGCCATTAAAATATTAGATCTGTCAACTTGATTTTGAAGTTTCCTTTAAGATTCATGGTCCCGCATGCTGTGTCTTTGCTGCTTGCTAAAAATACATGTTGTTTCTCAACGAATAAACTTACTCTTGATAAAATTCTGTTTCATTCTTTCTTACATGTATTTTCACTGGAATATTTTAAGTCCTGCATTTCTTCTTCCATTGTCTGGTAATCTGGTAATTGTCTTGCTTCTGCTTGTAAGCTATCTAAGATCCAATTAGATACTCCTTTAGTTTAGCTAGATTTATTCAAGCTTGCTAACGCACCACATTTTAAGATGGAAACCAGAAAATATTAGTAACATGTCTTTCTTTAACTCTAAGATAATACCTCTTATTGAGTGCTAATCTGCCAAGATAGTAAATTCATGGCACTAAGATTTTTGGCTAGAGTAAATTCATGGCACTAAGATTTTTGGCTAGTGTATCAGTCTGGTTTCAATTCAAAGGAAACCGGGGGGGGGGGGGGGGGGGGGGGAGGGGAGGAGAGGGGGGGAGGGGAGGGGAGAAGGGGGGGGAGGGGAGGGGAGGGGGGGAGGGGGGAGGGGGGTGGCAGGACAGACAGACACATGGTCTTAAGTTGTTCAGGCTGACCTCATATTTCTCCTGCCTCAGCCTCCTGAGTACCTGGGATTACACACATGCGCTATGCTACCATTCCTGCCTATGCTTTTTTGCTTTGTTTTTTTGAGAGTCATGTAGCTTTCTTTCATAGAATACTTTTTTAAAATCAATCATTTGGTTTCTTGAGTGCACTAGAGAGGCAACATTTTAGATGAGAAACACTACAGTTAGTGAGGAAAAGCAGAAATCTAAAACCTCTCTGCTGTGTTATAGCTAGAAAAAAAAGGTTCCTTTCTCCACTAAATTAATACTCAGTGCCCTTTTGTGGAATTAGCTCATGCAACAGAACCTTCACAGAAACAGGAATTGAAGAAGAGCTAAAGTATTCTTCTATCTAAGTATTCTTCAATTGTGTTTGGGGAAGCTCTTGTGATTTTACAAATCTTAAAAGCAAGATGTTCCACTTCTCTCTGCTTTAAATATAATAAATGACCTCAATAGAATGATTTTCATTGCCTGGTACTGGGCCACTCTTAGAATTTTGACAAAGAATTAGAATACTATTTTATATACCTCCATGGATTTTAGCTAAAACTGGATTGTTGATGTCCCCCAAAACGAATATGCATTTACAGCACAAATCTGGTTTTGGTTACCGGGTACTACCTGAAAACTGAACATATAATTCTTATCATTGCAAACTGATGCTTGACTTCAGGATGGCATTTGATTTGCCAAAAAGCATAGTCCAATTTGGCCATTAGCTTTCCTCTTAAAGTGTCTGTTCGGTAATCAGAAAGAAAAACTAAAATTGAGAATCAAAATCCTAACCACTCAAGGTGAGTTCTGGAACTGTTTTTCCTCTCCTGAAGACATTTGTACTTGATGTTTTATTAGAGGCCCAGAAAGAGAGATAAAACATGTTACCTGGAAGGGTATGTGAGAGAATGATAGGAGATCTAGAAAATGACTACAGAGTCACTGAGTTCTTCAAACATGAAATTCATGAAATGAGATGCTCAGTGTTTGAAAAGAGTCATTTTAGACATTTTATTACCCTCACAAAGGGATACATGTGGTATTTTAGAGAAGAATGTTTTTATATCTTTGAAGATCTCCATGGGATCTTTATTACTACTAATGTATCTGGAAATAAGATATGAGATTATTTAATAAATTATCCTATCTGATTTTGTGGACTCTATATTGGAGACAGGATTTATTTTTTACTTAGTATGGGTACTGTTGGATCCTGCCTAAGAAAAGGACAGCACATTTTGATAATTTTTCTTTGTGTATTTGTTTTACAGAGTCTTTGTGTGTGTTCTCAACTTCAAATACTGCTGTGTAGTCTTCATGTCATTATCACATGATCTGAAAAATGATCAGCCAACAAAATAAAAGGAAAATAACGCGGTGGAGGCTGAAACCATCAGCCCTCCGGAAAACTTGACACATGGTTATGCCATTTTATGTAGTAATAAAGATCTGGTTTGACAATGTGTACAGATACTAATTATCTAAGTTTAGCTCAGATTGATGGAGACCATGAAACATAAAACCATCTATGCCCATAAAACAATACTTAAGGTAAAATATAGTTATACACCTATAGTAACATAGCCTTCATATTTGAGTGTCTTTACAATCCTCTCAGCCAACTTTAAAACTATTTTGTCTTTCTTGGAAAGATAAAAATTGCAAATCACTTTGTTATTCAATTCAGAAACTTCCACAATAAACTTTTACATGAAAAATAAACTATTTTGCTTTTGAGTAGATATCATCATACCACTGTTTACTTCCCCAAACTCTTAGGAACACTTATTTCAATACTCTTATCTTGCTATTTCTCCTCTTCAACTATTACATCATTATCCTTCACCAATACCAACTAAGCCCCTAGAATGACAAAAGACATACCTTAAACAAGCATGTAAGTTTCATAAAATGCCCCAACTTTGCCTTCCAGAGTCAGAGATTCTACTAAGATTTTATCAAGTCAGCACTTTCCATTATCTTGGAAAGAATCATTTTAGCTTTGCATTTCCAAGAGCTGAATTTTCAAAAATGGGAATTCCACAGTATCCTGACTTCAGTAATTTATTGAAAGTGAGTGCAGAGATGATTAACATCAGATTACATGGGATTATGAGCACAGCCCAGTCTTCACACATTTGTACCAGACTTTTAGTCTGTTACCAACCTTTATTTAAGCGATTTTCACATGACCATTCCCCAGTACTTCCAGTTCATACTCTCTCCCCATTCTCTATGTATACATAAGTGTGTGTACTCATAAAAAGCTTCCAATATCCTCTTCCTTTACTTTTACATTAGTAGATTATTACTCAGAACCTCTCAAGATATTTAACTTCTGACTCCCACCATTAGATTATTAACTATAAAAAGATACAAACTTTGTTTTATTCACTATATAACTCTAGCATGTAATACAAGACCTCAAGAGAAATTATTAATAAATAATTAATAAAAATTCTGTGGTAAATGGGAATTAAATAAATGAGTACATTGTGAAGAATTGTTACTAAGGAGTAGTGGTTGAATAGGGACAGTCTAAAGAGGGTGTCAGACCCAAAGAAATATTTAGGGTTGGAAGAAGATTTCTTTTTTTTTTTTTTTTAATATTTTTTAGTTGTCAATGGAACTTTTTTATTTATTTATATGTGGTGCTTAGAATGAAACCCAGTGCCTCATGCATGCTAGGCAAGCACTCTATCACTGAACCACAACCCCAGCCCCTAGAAGAAGTTTTTTTAAGGATGCAAATAAACACTTTTGGGAAACAACAGATGAGGAGAATAAGATACAATTAATAGAGTGAGACAACCAAGAACGCTGAAGCATAAGGGATACAGAGCACAGAAATATTTTGGTTGCAATAGAATCTATGAAAATGGTAGGTTTAGAAGCAAATGGATTGTGATAACTAAAAGTTTATGGGAGAACTCACAATTTTTGTGGGAAAAAATTTAATAGGAGAAAAGGTAGATGTATGCAATAAACTCTGTTTATCAAGTTGGAAATAAGGTCATATTCTATAATTAAATAGGACTGGTGGAAGATTAACAGGATTAAAAAGAGTGGAGATATGCTGTGATAGAAAATGTGACGAGCATAAAAGAACTAACTAGGTATATCTTAGAAGATAGCAGAAGGCAATGAGAAACTATGTGAACTGAGGATCATAAATTTCCAGTGTTCTAGTGAACACTCCTTATTCAACAGTAAATATAGAGAATCACAGTAGAAAACTCATAGCAATCATGCTTGTTTTTAAAAAATGATTAACCTATATATTAAGTTAATAAATATATCTCAGTAGGTTAACATTAGGTAAATCCTTTAAGTCAGATGTGCCAGCTATTAGGAATTTCAAGGCTTTAATAACAAAGAGAATTTTAGTTATCAGGATCCTATGCAATTCTGGTTGTGTCTGAACTTTCATGCTATTTTTAATTTTTATAATTGGAATATTAATGTTATATTCATTTATTGAAGGAAAACCAAGAAAGCTTAAATCCTTAAAGCATTATTAAAATTCTGCTCTGTCCTTAAAATAGATTATCAACAAAAGTTTCTGGTTAAGTTATATTTTATTAATTAAATCAGAAAAAAAATTGAAAGTCATATTTAAATCATTTTTGTTACATTCATGTCCTTACAAAGACTGAATTTATAATTAAGAGGAAATAAATATGCCCCTTTAGCAAGTGTCAGCATAAGGGTCTAACACACACATTTAGATATACCCTCTTCATCTTAGCAGACTCAGAAAGATAAACTTATGGGGGAAAAATGCAAAGAGTCATTGTGAAAATTAAATGTGTATGTTGGGTACATGAAAATGAGCTAACTAATAGATTTCTTTGGTTTATATGATATTTTTTTCTAAGTAGCATAATTCAGAGAGTTTCAAATTTAGATGTTTGACTACTATAGCTGTGATTCATTCTTTCTACTTTGACATTGTATATATGTTCTTTATTAATTTCTCATATATGACAATAGTGAAATGCGATCATAATTATCCATTCACAGCCCATTTTTTGTAACTCTGAATATAAAGTATGTTCACATCAAATTATGCCATTATACATGAACTCTCTTATTTTTTTTGCATTACAATTCTTAATATACCTTTATACAACAATCTATCATATCTATTTTTGTATATAAGTTATGTTGACACCAAATTCACATCTTCATACATGTATTTTGTATAATGATGAGGGTCTCCTTCCACCATCCATGCTATTCCTCTTCTCCCTTCCTTGCCCTCCCACCCCTATTCCCTATCTAGAGATAATCTTCCTCTCTTGCTCTCCCCTCTCAATCCCATTTCATGCCACCCCCATTATAATCTCTAGGGTATATAAAGAGCTCAACAAGATAAACACCAAAAAAAAAAATTCAATCAATAAATGGGCCAAGGACCTGAACAGACACTTCTCAGAAGAAGATATACAATCAATCAACAAATATACAAAAAAAAAAAAAAAATGCTCATCATCTCTAGCAATCAGAGAAATGCAAATTAAAACTACTCTAAGATATCATCTCACTCCAGTAAGAATGGCAGCCATTATGAAGACAAACAACAAGTGCTGGCGAGGATGATGAGTGGGGGGAGGTAAACTTATACACTGCTAGTGGGACTGCAAATTAGTGCAGCCAATTTGGAAAGCAGTATGGAGATTCCTTGGAAAGCTGGGAATGGAACCACCATTTGACCCAGATATTCCTCTTCTCGGACTATACCCAAAGGACCTAAAGAGAGCATACTACAGGGACACCGACACATCAATGTTTATAGCAGCACAATTTACAATAGCTAAACTGTGGAGCCAACCTAGATTTCCTTCAGTGGATGCATGGATAAAAAAAAAATATGGCATTTATACACAATGGAATATTACTCAGCACTAAAAAACAATAAGATCATGGCATTTGCAGGGAAATGGATGGCATTAGAGAAGATTATTCTAAGTGAAGTTAGCCAATCCCATAAAAATAAATCCAGAATGTCTTCTCTGATATAAGGGGGGTGATATATGTTCTATTATAACAATTAAATTCTAACTTTATGTGCCATTAGTATATGAATTCTTGTTGAAAGAACAAGGTTCTATTCATAATTACATAATTGGTTCCTAGAATAAGCTTAGCACCATCAGGCATTCAATCCATGTTTCTGTTTAGAAGATGAATTAAGGGAAGAAAATTTCACAGATTAAATTATGGTGGAAACACTTCCCATTAAAGATGTACATTGTATACAAAACTCATTAGGCACATAACACCTGTCAGTTTTCACTCACCAGAATGAAAAAGAGTTCAAATACTTCTAAGAGGAATTACAAAAAAAAATAAATAAATAAAATTGTACAATATTTTGGTTGTCAAACATTCAGAGTTATTTACTGACAAAGGACTGTGAATAGTACAAAAAAACTGAGCAATTATTCCAAAAAACAAAGTTGTATCAACCTATTACAATCCAGTTGCCATACCAAAATTTATGTTCTGATAAAGCTGTAAACTGTTCAATATATGAATTTTGAAAAAAAAAAAAGTGCTCTTAATAACAACACTGACAGAAGTCCCAAAAGACTTTTCATTTAAATTCTTTTCTCATATTTATACACATAGTTAAACACATAACTAAGAAATTATTATGTATCAATTATTTTTTATTGTGGAAATGATTGACTAGCTTTTCTGGTTATGTAGCAATAATAAATCATTTTTCAGTGCTAAGCCTGTCAACTTCAGTATCCAAATGAGACACTGTTTACTTGTAAATGGATAAGGACAGGCTAATTTTCCTTCTGAACTCAGAGAATATTTTATCATTGCATATTATCAACAAATATTTATTGAGCATGTACATTTGAGGTGCTACACCAAATGCTGCTTTCCTAATATATCAGTTTTATTTTGCTAAAATAGATCTTACACAGAGCTATACAAATTTATAAACTTTATGCTTTAAGGTTCAAATGTATTTAAGTCTGTTGTTAATAAACTGACTTCTCTCACAGTAACTCCCAATAAGTCTTAAGGAAATTGTGTATTTTCAAGTAAAAAATTGATTATTTTTTGGCATTTTGTGGTCTTTTTTCATAAGTTTTTATTCTCTCTCCAGCCTATCAAGTATGACATTCAAGACATGAAACAAATTCACATATTTGAGCTTTGATGAGATGGGAAATGAACTGACATTAAAACTAGCTTGCATTAATGAGCAGAAATATTTCCAAGTTTTATGGCAAAACCACTCACTAAACAAAATAATTTCTTTTTCAACAACCTGTTTTATGTGAGGTATCATTTTTAAAAAAATTGTTTTGCTAAATTTGAAAACCTTACATAGATGAAAATAGTATGGTTAAGACTAAATTGATGAGATACAAAGATAAATTGGAATTCTACCTAAAATAATGTAAAAATAGTAAACTTGAATGTGGATAGCTTTCCTATATTTAGATGTTTCCAAAAGCTGTTATGAAGACATGTTCTTCATAAGCATACTCTGTGCCTATTTCATGATAGGCCATTAATTTCATGATTATAATATCTTACATTACATTCATATCTTCATATTTTTACAAATTACTTCACTTAAATTAATTATTTGTTTAGTAATATTTGATTATCCTCATAAATACAGTACTTTCTATTCTCTAATATTTCTGATTTTCAAAATCAAGTAAGTTGTTAAACCTACCTCTGGCAGAGAAACATAAACCTAAATCAAAATTATAGAGTCTCCTACTTTTAAAAATATACTTTATTTTTAGAACAGTTTTAGTTTCAGAGCAAAGCTCAGTGGGAAGTACAAGAGTTCTTGTATGATCTTTCCACTCCCTAGACAACACTCTGTCTCAAGTTGGAATGAATGGTGTATCTGATGGACCTATAGTATACATCACTACCACTCAGTATCTGTGGTTTACAGTAGGGTTTACTCTTGGTGTCATGTAGTATGTTGCTTTTGAAAAGTATATAATGGCACATATCCACTATTTTGTAGTGGATAATAGAATCATTTTGCTGCCTTAAAAATCCCTCCTACTTATATCCTACTTGTTCCTCTCTTTCCTGGAATCACTGATATTTCTACTATTTCCAAAGCTTTGCCCCTTCCAGAAAACCATAAAAAAAGCAATTACATAACATGTATCTGTATATTAACTGTTTATAATTCTTTTACTTAGTAATGTGCTTTACAGTTCTTCAATGTCCTTTTATTTATTTATTTTTTTGTTGCAAGAAATAGATTAGTTTTATTACTATTAAATATCTCTATAATATCATTAATAGGGCAAGAAAAATTTAAAAAATATATGAACTGTCACACAATGTCTATAAAAGCAGGACACCACATTGGGATTTTTGCAGAACACTAAAATCACAAAAGTTTCCATATAAATTTAAAGGATAAACCTGGCTTATAGTCAGTGCTCAACTAATATGGAATAAATCAAATTACAGAACTCCTTAGCTATTGGGTATCTTCATGAAGTTTATCAAACCATCATATTACACTGTATTCATTTCCCAAGGTGGTTGTAAAACATATGCCACAGAAAATAATTTTATCACAGATCTGAAGGCCCAGAAATCTGAAATCTTGTAGATTACTACAGATTACCACAGGAAATAAGCTAACCAAAATGCTTGCTGTTATATAGTATTCTAAACTGAGAGACTTGGCCTAAGGACATTGGCTTCTTGCATTTCTTACAAAACAAATGGCTAGAACTTTGTAACAGTTTTCTCCTAATCTTTTCTTTTTTTAAAATTTTTTATTGTTGGTTGTTCAAAACATTACATAGTTCTTGATATATCATATTTCACACTTTGATTCAAGTGGGTTATGAACTCCCATTTTTACCCCGTATACAGATTGCAGAATCACATCAGTTACACATCCATTGATTTACATGTTGCCATAGTAGTGTCTGTTGTACTCTGCTGCCTTTCCTATCCTCTACTATCCCCCCTCCCCTCCCCTCACCTCCCCTCTTCTCTCTCTATCCCCTCTACTGTCATTCATTTCTCCCCCTTGTATTATTTTTCCATTTCCCCTCACTTCCTCTTGTATGTAATTTTGTATAACCCTGAGGGTCTCCTTACATTTCCATGCAAATTCCCTTCTCTCGCCTTTCCCTCCCACCTCTCATCCCTGTTTAATGTTAATCTTCTTCTCCTGCTCTTCGTCCCTACTCTGTTCTTAGTTACTCTCCTTATATCAAAGAAGACATTTGGCATTTGTTTTTTAGGGATTGGCTAGCTTCACTTAGCATAATCTGCTCTAATGCTATCCATTTCCCTTCAAATTCTATGATTTTGTCATTTTTTAATGCAGAGTAATACTCCATTGTGTATAAATGCCACATTTTTTTTTTATCCATTCGTCTATTGAAGGGCATCTAGGTTGGTTCCACAGTCTTGCTATTGTGAATTGTGCTGCTATGAACATCGATGTAGCAGTGTCCCTGTAGCATGCTCTTTTTAGGTCTTTAGGGAATAGACCGAGAAGGGGAACAGCTGGGTCAAATGGTGGTTCCATTCCCAGCTTTCCAAGAAATCTCCATACTGCTTTCCAAATTGGCTGCACCAATTTGCAGTCCCACCAGCAATGTACAAGTGTACCCTTTTCCCCACATCCTCGCCAGCACTTGTTGTTTGACTTCATAATGGCTGCCAATCTTACTGGAGTGAGATGGTATCTTAGGGTGGTTTTGATTTGCATTTCTCTGACTGCTAGAGATGGTGAGCATTTTTTCATGTACTTGTTGATTGATTGTATGTCCTCCTCTGAGAAGTGTCTGTTCAGGTCCTTGGCCCATTTGTTGATTGGGTTATTTGTTATCTTATTGTTTAATTTTTTGAGTTCTTTGTATATTCTGGATATTGGGGCTCTATCTGAAGTGTGAGGAGTAAAGATTTGTTCCCAGGATGTAGGCTCCCTATTTACCTCTCTTATTGTTTCTTTTGCTGAGAAAAAACTTTTTAGTTTGAGTAAGTCCCATTTGTTGATTCTAGTTATTAACTTTTGTGCTATGGGTGTCCTATTGAGGAATTTGGAGCCTGACCCCACAGTATGTAGATCGTAGCCAACTTTTTTTTCTATCAGACGCAGTGTCTCTGATTTGATATCAAGCTCCTTGATCCATTTTGAGTTAACTTTTGTGCATGGTGAGAGAAAGGGATTCAGTTTCATTTTGTTGCATATGGATTTCCAGTTTTCCCAGCACCATTTGTTGAAGATGCTATCCTTCTTCCATTGCATGCTTTTAGCCCCTTTATCAAATATAAGATAGTTGTAGTTTTGTGGATTGGTTCCTGTGTCCTCTATTCTGTACCATTGGTCCACCCGCCTGTTTTGGTACCAGTACCATGCTGTTTTTGTTACTATTGCTCTGTAGTATAGTTTGAAGTCTGGTATCGCTATACCGCCTGCTTCACGCTTCCTGCTTAGCATTGTTTTTGCTATTCTGGGTATTTTATTTTTCCATATGAATTTCATGATTGCTTTCTCTATTTCTACAAGAAAACCCATTAGGATTTTGATTGGCATTGCATTAGACCTATAGAGAACTTTTGGTAATATCGCCATTTTGATGATGTTAGTTCTGCCTATCCATGAACAGGGCATATTTTTCCATCTTCTAAGATCTTCTATTTCTCTCTTTAGGGTTCTGTAGTTTTCATTGTATAAGTCTTTCACCTCTTTTGTTAGGTTGATTCCCAAGTATTTTATTTGTTTTGAGGATATTGTGAATGGAGTGGTTGTTCTCATTTCCATTTCAGAGGATTTGTCGCTGACATACAGGAATGCCTTTGATTTATGCATGTTGATGTTATAGCCTGCCACTTTGCTGAATTCATTTATTAGCTCTAATAGTTTCTTTGTAGACCCTTTTAGGTCTGCTAGGTATAGAATCATGTCATCTGCAAATAGTGATAATTTAAGTTCTTCTTTTCCTATTTTTATGCCTTTAATTTCTTTCGTCTAATTGCTCTGGCCAGTGTTCGAGAACTATGTTGAACAGAAGTGGTGAGAGAGGGTATCCCTGTCTTGTTCTAGATTTTAGAGGGAATGCCTTCAATTTTTCTCCATTCAGAATGATGCTAGCCTGAGGCTTAGCATAGATTGCTTTTACAATATTGAGGTATGTTCCTGTTATCCCTAGTTTTTCTAGAGTTTTGAACATAAAGGGATGCTGTACTTTGTCGAATGCTTTTTCTGCATCTATCGAGATGTTCATATGGTTCTTATTTTTAAGTCTATTGATGTGGTGAATAACATTTATTGATTTCCATATATTGAACCAGCCTTGCATCCCAGGGATGAATCCTACTTGATCATGGTGCACAATTTTTTTTGATATGTTTTTGTATCCGATTCGCCACTGTTGGTTTTCATTCTTATTTTCCATTTCCTCTTCCTGTAATGTTTTGCCAAGGATGTTTTGAAGAGATGGTTTTCTAGCTGCAAATTCTTTTAACTTTTGTTTATCGTGGAAGGTTTTAATTTCATCTTCCATCCTGAAGCTTAATTTCGCTGGATACACAATTCTTGGTTGGAACCCATTTCTTTCAGTGTTTGAAATATGTTATTCCAGGATCTTCTAGCTTTCAGAGTCTGTGTTGAAAGATCAGCTGTTATCCTGATTGGCTTACCCCTAAATGTAATCTGCTTCCTTTCTCTTGTAGCTTTTATAATTCTCTCCTTATTCTGTATGTTGGGCATCTTCATTATAATGTGTCTAGGTTTGGATCTCTTATGATTTTGCACATTCGGCGTCCTGTAGGCTTCTAGGATTTGGGATTCTGTCTCATTCTTCAAGTCTGGGAAGTTTTCTCGTATTATTTCATTGAATAGATTGCTCATTCCTTTGGTATGGTGTTCTATACCTTCCTGTATCCCAATGACTCTTAAGTTTGGTCTCTTGATGTTATCCCATATTTCTTGGATGTTCTGCTCATGGTTTCTTAACAGTCTTGCTGAGCTGTCTATGTTCTTTTCAAGTTGAAATACTTTGTCTTCATTGTCTGATGTTCTATCTTCTAAGTGTTCTACTCTGCTGGTAGTATTCTCAATTGAGTTTTTAAGTTGGTTTATTGCTTCCTGCACTTCTAGGATTTCTGTTTGTTTGTTTTTTATAACCTCTATCTCCCTGTATAGTTGATATTTTGATTCCTGGATTTGTTTGTGTAATTCATTGTCGAAGTAATCTTTCATTGTCTGATTTTGCTGTCTAATGTCTTCCTTGAGACTCCAGATCATCTGTAGCATGTATATCCTGAATTCTTTATCTGACATTCCATCTGCTGCAGTTGTTACCTCTTCTAAAGTTGAGTTGACCTGCATTGCTTGTGGTCCTTTCTTTCCTTGTCTTTTCATACTGCTTGCGTTTCTTTCTGCTTGGTGAAACTGTTGTGTTTTTGAAAAATTTTTCCCCCTATATATTTATATTGCTCTTGTATAGTTGAAAAGTCTCCCTTGCAGGGTCGGGCGGTGGTCTGCCTACCTTGCAGGCGTGGCGGCGGCTCTGCTCTGCCCCTCCTCCAATTGGTGTGATTTGTCTACCCCGCCCGCGGACCCCTGGGCCTATTCCGGGTGCTGGCGAAGGCTTTGCTCTGCTCCTACTCCAATTGGGGTGACTGGCCTACCACCCCGGCCGGCCGCTGGGCCTGTTCCACAGGTCGGTCGCAGGTCTGCCTACCTTTCGGGCGCGGGTGGCGGCTCTGCTCTGCCCCTGCTCCAATTGGGGTGACGTGTGTACCATGCCAGCAGGCCACTGGGCCTGATCCGATGGTCTGTCCCAGGTCTGCCTATCTTGCAGGCGCGGACGGCGGCTCTGCCCTGCCCCTACTCCAATTGGGGTTATGTGACTACCACGCCGGCGGGCCGCTGGGCCTGATCCGGGCGAGGGCGAAGGCTCTCCTCTGTCCCTACTCCAGTTGGGGTGACATGTGTACCACGCTGGCAGGCCGCTGGGCCTGATCCGACGGTCTGTCGCAGGTCTGCCTACCTAGCAGGCGCGGGCGGCGGCTCTGCCCTGCCCCTCCTACCACGCCCATTCAATGTCCTTTTATTATTTGATAGCTCATTCCATTTTTTTTTCTTTTGCTGAATAATATTTCATTGCATAAATGTACCACCATTTACTTATCCATTCACCTACAGGAGATCTTGGTTGCATTCAAGTTTTTAAAAATTATGAGCAAAGCTGCTATAAACATTCACATCTGAATTTTTGTGTTAAGTTTTGACTGTTTTTGGTAAATGCCAAGTATAATGAATACTGAGTTTTATGATAAAAGTGTTAAGTTGTTAATTTGTAAGAAAGTGTGTTCCAAAATGGCTGTTACATTTTACATATCCACAAGCAGTGAATGAGAATTCCTATTGCTCCAGGGTCTTCTACTTCTACATTTACTCTGTGTGTGTGTGTGTGTGTGTGTGTGTGTGTGTGTCTATACGGGGATTGAACTCTGGGCCACTCAACCACTGAGCCATATCAGCAGACCCATTTTGTATTTTAATTAGAGACAGGGTCTCACTGAGTTGCTTAGTGCCTTGCTTTTTGCTGAGGCTGTCTTTGAACTCGCAATCCTCCTATCTCAGTCTCCCAAGCTGCTGGGATTATAGGAGTTGCCACAGTCCGGCTGCAGCAAAATAACCAGGGGGGTGACGAGCAACTTGTGTAGATTGATACAGCAGGAGTGGGAGCCGTTTATTGTAGGACAACAGAGGGGTATTTATACATTCCACACAGCTTATCTTAATTACCATAAACTAGATACAGCAGTCAACCAATAAGAAATCTCCACACTTAATGGCTGGCTGGCGTTACTTCACAAACCACTCCGTCTGGCAAAATGCCAGGCGCCATCCTGACTTGTTTACAGACTCTAACAGGAGTATACCACTATGCCCAGAAGGTCTTCTACTTTTAAAATAAGAAATGTGAAGCAATTTATTAAATAAACAAGTATTCAGTAGGTATATATCGTATATGTGTGTATAGGTTTATATCTATATTTCATGATTTTTAGCACTCTACTCTGTATGTAGAAAATTATCCTATGAGGGTAATTACAACATGATAAATTAGCAAACTATAATAAAATGAGCAATTGATGGGATATTTAAGTAGAGCTGAAATAGTAGGGAAAAATGGGAAAAAAGTTTTTCACAAAAGAGGCCTTGCAATTTTATCTTATTGCATGTGCTATCATGTTTGAGCTTTCATGTTTGAGTAGCAAATGAGAGAAGTTTTCCATAGATAAATTACCATCCTTTGATACTTTTTTGTATACTGACACTAAAGAAAACAGTAAATCTAATGATAATCTTAATTTGCATGTCACATGCCAATTGTTTTTTTCCTTGAAAATAAAATGAAACCAAATCTCAATTACTCATTACTTTTTCTTTCATCCCTCTGTGACTCGGTTACATAGTTATTAAATCCATATCATTTCAGAAATTTTGCTAACTTCCTTACATAGTCTAGTTTTATTCTTACATACCACCGTTAAGTTGTATAGTTATTATTAAAATTTTATAAAGGATGAAACTAAAACATGCAGAAAGATAAAGCAGAAACAAGTTTCACACACACTGTGTATTCTTTGAAAAAATATACTTGAAATTGTAGATTAGCCATTACAGGGAGAACAGGCAGGTATAAAAATAGTGTAGTAGATATATTAGCAAACAACAAACAAACCCCTAACTAACAAACACCCACAAAGGATGAATACAAGGACAAAATAAAAACTGACATTTGGTAGTTCTTTGTACCATGTAATATTTATTGTACCCCCCAAACAGCTTTAATTGTAAAATCTACCTCTTGTGATTGCTATGAGAATTAATGGAAACCCAACTGTAAATTGATTAATATGGCTCAAATGAATCAAAGCATTTATTTTAGTTATCACTGTAGTCACTCTTCCATCTAGTCATGGACTCCGCAAACACTGAATCATTGAATAGCTATTGTATCAGCAATGGCCAGCAGGCTTAGGTTTGAATGTCAGTCACAGTGCTTGAGCACTGCCTAATGTTTGGAAGCAATACTCTGGAAGACATGCAGAGCTGCTGTTCCTCAGATATATTTATCATAGAAATATATTAGAGGACCTAAAGAAGAATGTTTTAACTTAAGAGAGATGTCAGGAAGTCTTGGCAGGAAATGATATCCTTAGTGTACCTTGAGGAAAATGTTAGAAAACTAAGCAAATTAACCATCTCAGGACAGGATCAAGGATGGAGGAGGTTCTTATAGTTTCAGTCAATGACAGATTGCACACATGATGTGGTCCCATTAAGGATTAATGGAGCTGAAAAAATCCTACTGCCTGGTGACAGCAAAGTTGCAAGGCATTATAAAAATGTTTCTAATGATTGAGGTGTAAACATATCAATGGTACCACAAGTAATACTTGCATGTGCTGTACTTTTGTGTTAGATACTTGATATTAGAATCAGAAACTGTATTAGATACAGTTTCTAACACTTGATAATAAATACCATGTTACTGTTGTATGTATTTACTAAACTACAGTTCTTTGAGTGATTAACCTTAGGACATCCTCAGGTAGGTTCTGCAGGAAATAGTCCAGAAGAAAGCTTTGTCCTCATAGTAGATGACAGTTTCATGCCTATGAGATCTCATAGAGAGACAAAGTGCAGAGAGGGAAGATAGGGATATTTATGATTCTGACTCTGTGCAATACTATACTAATGTGTTTGTGCCTTAGTCTTTAACAAGATGGTTTAAAAAGTGAAAAGAAAAAACTTGATAATATAAAAGCTTGTAGAACAATGGCATTAGAGAAGAAAATACTTTTTGTACAGTTGTAAAACATGTTTTTAAGCTAAGATTTAAAATGAGTAAAGAGTTTAAAAAACATTTAAGAAGTAAAAAGGAATGTATACAATTATACAAATAAAAAACTGTTACAAAGGAAAAAGACAAGGTTAGTCTTAGAGAAAGAAACCTTTATATAAATTTAGAGTAGCCTAAAAGTACTATAAAGTCTGCAGTTGTGTACAGTAATGTCTGGCCTTGTGTACAGTAATGTCTGGCCTTCACATTGACTCATCACTCACCTACACCCAGAGCAACTTCTGGTCCTGCAAGCTCCATTCAGTAAATGACCTAGATTGGTCCACTGTTCTTGTTTTTATCATTGTACCATGTTTTGCTGTACATTTTCTATATCTAGATACATTCAGATATATCAATACTGACCATTGTCAAAGCCTTCAATATTCAGTTCAGTAACACACTCACAGGTTTGTAGCCCAGGACCAAAGAGGTATCCACACAGCCATGGTCTTTTTTTATTATTGATTAAAAAAAATGACAGCAAAATGCATCACAATTCTCATTACACGTATATACACCACAATTTTTCATATCTACTTGTATATAAAGTATGTTGACACTCAATTTGTGTCTTCATACATGTACTTTGGAAAATGATGTCCATAACATTCCAACATCCTTGCTAATCCCCTGCCCCCTCCTTTTCCCTCCCACCCCTCTTTCCTATCTAGAATTCATCTATTCCTCCCATGCTCCCCCTCCCAACCCCACTATGAGTCAGCCTCCTTATATCAGAGAAAACATTCAGCTTTTGTTTTTTTTTTTGGGGGGGGGATTGGCTAACTTCACTTAGCATTATTTTTGCCAATGCCATACATTTACCTGAAAAATGCCAAGATTTTATTCTCTTTTATTGCTGAGTAAAATTCCACTGTGTATATATGCAATTTTTTTACCCCTCACACAGACAGAACACTAATCTTTAGTGTTTATAAAGAACTCAAAAAGCTAAGCTGCAGAAAAACAAATAACCCAATCACCAAATGGGCCAAGGACCTGAACAGACACTTCTCAGAATAGAATATACAATCAATCACAAACATATGAAAACATGCTCAGCATCTCTAGCAATTAGAGAAATGTAAATCAAAACTACTCTAAGATATCATCTCACTCCAGTCAGACTGGCAGTGATTATGAAGACAAACAACAATAAGTGTTGGCGAGGATGTGGGGAAAAAAGTAACTCATACATTGCTGGTGAGACTGAAAATTGGTGCAGCCAATATGGAAAGCACTATGGAGATTCCTTGGAAATCTGGGAATGGAACCACCATTTGACCCAGCTATCCGTCTCCTTGGACTATACCCAAAGGACTTAGAAACCGCATACTACAGGGACAAAGCCACAACAATGTTTACAGCAGCACAATTCACAATAGCTAAACTGTGGAGCCAGCTTTGGTTTTAGTTAGCTACACTGTCTAGGTAAGCCTAAGTGCACTCTAGAATATTTTCACAGCAATGAAATTATGTATTTGCACATTTCCCAGAAAATAACCTCATTGTTAAATGACAAATAACTGTGTATATACTATTATATGGATTGATACAAAAATACCTACATAATTTATCTATGTATTTGTATAATAGCATAGAAATTAACATTAATGACAGTATGTCTAATAATGCTGAAGGAAATGATTGTGGTCTTATACAAATACATCATTATTTGTAATTAAGATTAAGATAAAAATGCAATATACATATCTTATTAAATGAGGACTTATTAATAAGTTAATCATTGCTTTAATCAGTGGTATTTGCTCTTAGGAGTGCAAACTAAAATATATTGGTTCTTTGAATCATGTCCACGATTTCAAAGAAATTATAAAACTCTTTGAAAATTAGAAGAAAAAATTGCCCTTCATATAATATGCGATTATTCACAAAATATTGGGATGTAGAAGAGAACTATTGACTCCCGATTAACAGAGAAATGA
Source organism: Marmota flaviventris (assembly GCF_047511675.1). Classification (NCBI taxonomy): domain Eukaryota; kingdom Metazoa; phylum Chordata; class Mammalia; order Rodentia; family Sciuridae; genus Marmota; species Marmota flaviventris. Next base: position 84,260,822 of record NC_092506.1, read on the forward strand.
CATGATAAATTTTGAATGATTAAGAAATATTGGTGGATTCATTTGCTGTATCCATATGAATGGTTAAATATTTGAGGAGAGACATCATTCAAAATGCTGCTATAATGATTTTTCCTCTTGTTCAAAGTTCTAATTCTTAAAATATAATAAAAATGCTTTCTTTGGTTAACTAAAAAAGAATTTAAAAAAATTATTCCTCTTGAAACATATGTATAAGTCTCTCATTAAACTATTAAATAATAAACGTAGACATTGAAAATTTGCTTCCTTTTTAAAATATTTTTGTTGGAATCAAAAGATGGTTGCATGAAATAGGAAAATGGGAAAAAAAGTCAAGACAGTAGATATAATATTGAAACTTTTCTCCTTCAACTAAAGATCTAAAATATGCCCTTGTACTAAAAAACAATCCATATGGATCAGATATAGAAAACAAAGAACAGATTGAAGTTTTACAATATCACCTGTTCAGGGTTGAAGATGTTGCAAACATCCTAGAGCATACTTACAACTGCTTAAGAGGATGGGTCAGGTCCCACCCTCACACAGTGAAGGACTTAGGCAGCACAGTGTACATGCAACTGAGCAGAAGCATAGGGAAGCAAAGCCCGAATTGGTTTTAGACTAATTCACCAGCCTACCTCACACTGTAGCTCAGTAAGAAGCTGTCCTATAGCTGCGGCATGGTGTAATCATGGACTTTTGCAACAATTCAGAAGCAGAAGCTTATGTAATAAAATTTCTTCATTAAAAAAATTGAAAACTATCTAATGACACCATTAATTATAACATTCATATTTTCTCTTTGGAATGCTATAACATAAGATATTATACAATTCCTAAAGGAAAGTGAACTTCTGAAGTCCTAGTAATATTGTACTTCTTGTTATGTATGGATGTTAGGAATTTTTATTTTGGCAAATTCATCAATGTTTGCAATATAAGGCACATTTCTGGATTATTAATATATTAATATTTTTAATCTTTTAAACAAGTAGTTAATAGTAGAAAAAAATAGTAATAACATTGGAAATATAAAATGTAGTCCCTAAAATTATAAAGGCAGTACATGGGATAGAGATGGATGACTAAGGAATTAGCAAAGTAGTTGGCACTTACAAGGTCCATACTAGGTAGCAAACAATATTTTTAGCATCTTAATCATTAATTAACTTATTTAATCATAACCACAAAAAATAAGGAATTAAAGGAAACAGAATTTAAAAGTATGTTCCCTAAATCACTAGATAATTTTAAATGCAGAGTTTGTACCAAGATTCTGATCAAAATACTCTAGTTCCAGAGTCTGTGCTCTCAAATGTGGGTTTAATGCTTGACACATTAAGAAACTATAACTGGAAAATGCATAAGAACACGGCAAGGAGGCATTATACATCTTTTCATTGAACACATACTCATTGAATACCTGCATTATGTCAACCACTGATTTAGACATTACTGATGGAAAACAAAAGAAAAGAAAACCAAACAATCAAAAAAAAAAAAAAAAAAAAACCACAAATGTCTATGTCCTAATGGAATTTATATAGTTTGAAATAAATATGAAAAAGTCATAGAGAGAAATAAATCATTCTGTTGAATAAGAAAACAAAACCAAAACGTTCTTCTAATAGTGTTCTCAGAAAATGTCATAAAGAGAATTGTTGCAGGCCAGCCATGGGCTGTGTACATGAGCTGTGAGCATTTTGAGCGCATGAGTGGACTGGACTGACTTTGCTGCTCTGTCTGGGCTGTGCACAGATGTGTCCTTTTCACTGGCTCTGCCTTTTGATCCCACACAGTACCCAAGATGGATGTGACTTGCCAAGATGTCAATCTACTGACCACAAGTCATCATGAAGCTAGAGTCTCCCCGCTGAAACCTGACCCTTTGCCTTATTTGAAAAGAACATTCCATGGAACCTCCCTTTGTGTGTTCCCCCCATATAATAATAAAGAATTCAGGTGGCTCTCTCTTTCTCCAACAGACCCCTAAGGTCAAGAGCCATCATTGGACATTAAGAAAAAGGTAACCTCTGTCTGCGTAATTTTTTTGTGACAACACAAATTCACCTGGAGTGACCCCGAATGATTTAGTCACATATCATGGCAGAGAATAGTGCAGAAGCAAGCTTTAAAACTACATGAATGTATAATTTTCTGGAACTGAAGAAAACTTCAAATTGATAATTTCTTAATGACAAATTAGGAAAAGATTTAGGCTGCCATTGTCACTTTATGCTTTCTAAATTTCTTCCAAATACTTTCTTTTCATAATTGGTGAACAGTAATGTATATATTAATGGGATACAGTGAAGTTTTGATCTATCAGTTAATAAAGCTAATTAATACGTACATAACCTCCACTATCATTAGTCTCCCTCTCCTAAACATATGATTCCTTTTCCTAGATTTAACTGTCAGTCAGACTCAGGGTCATAAATCACACTCTTTAATTCTGATATGCCTTTCCTAAATGTTTAAATGTATTAAAGTATGATTTACATATAGTAATATGCATTAAATTTAGTAGATATTGGTAATTTTAGACAAATGTTTAAAGCCATAAATCTTCCATCCAATTAAAATAATTCAACCAAAACCTCCACCTTTTAATATATTCACCAACTTCTACTTCTGTCATATATATATATATGATTAATTTTAATGTAGATTAATTTCACTTATACTAGACCACCACATAAAAGAAAACACAGTAGGTATGCATTTGTCTGTTCTAATTATTTTAGACATGATAAAAGTTTATCTGCATGTAGCCTATGGGACATGTCAATTCCTTTTAAGATTAAATGTTTTTCCTTTTAATTAGTGTATTTAGTTCATTGATATTTGATATTGATACGGTTGCATTTAAAAAGAATTTTTATTTTAGTTTTTTTTATCTGATGTCTTATTTTTATCCCTAATTCCTGCTTCCTTATAGCTTGAGTATCATTATTATAACATTTATATTAATTCCTCTTTGTTATAGTGATTAAATCTCATTTTAAATATTTTAGAAATTATTTTTCTATTTAGTATATTGTTTAGCTACAACTTAATAGTATAATTTTGAATGATATTTTATGTAACTCCAAAAATAATGAAATTTTATTTTACTTCATAATTCATTTGTGCTCTTAAGAAAATAAAAATGAATTAAACATTTTATATTAAAAGAAAAGAAAAGTCAAGTCTAGTTGTCTTTGGAGGTATATCTCAATGGTAGAGCATCTGCTCATCAGCACACACAAGACCCAGGTTTGAACCCCAGCACCACACAAAAAAAAGTGATTTTGTAAAAAGTAAAAATATAACTCTCTCATTATCAAGACATGTACCATTTCTAACTTTTTTTTTTAATCTTGTGTGTCAACTTAAGGTATAATTAATGGATAATCTGGTGATCATTTCTCTTTTACTTTCTGAACTCACTATAAAAGTTCTTACATGCATAGGTCCTGACAATAGGTTATGTCACCTTGAGTCCTCATTTCACCCTCATTTTACTTGTCAAAAATTTTGATATGAAAACAAAAGTAATGCTTACAGGGAAATTAACAGCATTAAGTGCATATGTTAGAAAGTAAGGAAGACCTAAAGTTAATACCTAAATGTTCCACTTGAGAATCTAGAGAAAGTAATTAAAAGTAAAAACAACAGAAAAAGCATAACAAAAATGAAACAATGGATAAACCACAGTTTGAAGACTCAAATTGAATAGACAGTTTCTTTGAATACGCTACAAAAATTTTCTACACATAATTCTATAAGGCTTGTATCTATTAAAGTATTTTATTAATGAATAATAATTTTCCAGAATATAAAGAACTGAGGCAGTATGTTTTCCTACCAAATTTTTAAGGAATAAGCTATACCAATACTCAAAGTTCTCTTCACTGAGAACTGTGGCTAAGTAAAATATTTTTAAAAAGCAGCTGGGGATGTGGCTCAGTTGTTAAGTACCCCTGGGCTCAATCCCTGGTATCAACAAAAACAAGCTGTTCTTAGACAATGCCAAGGAAACAAGAATGTAAGTCACAATGTGAGGTAAAACAAAATTGCAAAGACATATCTTCTAAATTGCTGTTACTCAAGTAAACAAACAATTCTTAAAACTTTGCAGAGAACATAACCAGATTGAAAACTGGGCAGAAGATGTGAGCAGATATCTCACCAAAGAGGATATATGTAAATGGCCTTAAACAAACATGTTGCTTGATATTATTTGATAAAGTAAATTGCAAATCACAATAACATCTAGATATAACACTTTTTAAGATGGATAAATTTTAGATGCATGGCAGTATCAATTACTGGAAAGGTGGTGGGGCAATAGAGATTATTTCTCAATCCTGGTAAAATACAACAGATGCTACAATCCACCTTGAAATATAGTGTGCCAATATTTATAGGCTAAACAAATTCTTAACATACCATCCAATATTTTATCTCCTCAATATTTATCCAAATGAAATTAGTATGGCGATTTATCAGAAAACTTAAAATGGCACCACCATCTGACCCAGTTATCCCACTCATTGATTAATACCCAAAGGACTTAAAATCAGCATACACTAGTGACATGGCCACATCAATGTTTACAGCAGCATAACTCACAATAGCTAAACTCTGGAACAAACCTAGGTGCCCTTCAACAGATGAATAGATAAAGAAAATGTGGCATATATACATAATGGTATATTACTCAGTCTTAAAGAAGAATAAAATTATGGCATTTGCCTACAAATATATAGAATTAGAGAATATCATGCTAAGTGAAATAAGCCAATCCCAAAGAACCAAAGACCTAATGTTTTCTCTGATATGAGGATCCTAATTTATAATAAGTAGGTGAGGGGTTAGGGAAGGATAAAGGTACTTTGGATAAGACAGGAAACTGAAGAGAAGGGAGAAGGTGTGGGGGTTAAGAATGATAGTAGAATGAATCAGACATTATTTCCCTATGTGCACATATGATTACACAACGGGTATAACTCTAAATTGTGTTCAACCAGAAGAATGAGAAATTATACTCCATTTATGATATATCGAAATACATTCTCCTGTTATGTATAACTAATTTTCAAATGAAAAATATATAGTTATCCAAATGATTTTTCAGACACAAGATTAATATAAAAAATATATAAAGATTTCAAAAAACAAAACACCAAAAAATATCAAACAAGTTCAATTAATAAATGGGTAAATTAACTAAATAGACACTTCTCAAAAGAATATATAAAAATGCCCAAATTAAAAAAAAATGTTATGTCTATTAACCATTCACCATTGTTTTCTAACATGAAGTATGATTGTTTTACTGAATATAAAGAGATATAAAGAGTAAAATTCATAACAAAAAAATGGCCAGCAAATATATGAAAAAATGTTGAACAGCTTTAGAAATTAGGGAAAAGGAAATTAAAACTACACCAAAATTTTATCTCACTCCAGTTAGAACAGAAGCTATCAAGTATACAAAGATAATAAATGTTTGAGAGGATGTGAAAAAAATAAACACTTTTATCCTGTTGGTAGGATTATAAACTAGTACAACCACTTTGGAAATCAGTATGAAGGTTCCTCAAAAGACCAGGAATGGAACTACTGTATGACCCAGCTATGCCACTCCTTGGCATTTATTCTAACAAATTCAAGTCATCATACTATAGTGATGCATACATACTGAAATTTATAGCAGCACAATTCATAATAGCCAACCAAATTATGGAACCGACCTAGGTGTCCATCAATGGACAAATGGATTTTTTAAACAATGGGATATATTTACACAATGGAGTTTTATTCAGTCATAAAGAAGATTTAAATGATATAATTTGCAGGAAAATGGATAGAACTTGATAATACTATGTCAAGTGAAATTACTCACACCAAAAACATCAAGTATCATCTTTTTCTCTCATATATGGAAGATAGAGGGGGAAAAGGAAAAGAAAACTGCGGACAGGAAGGATTTCACAAAAAAATGAGGAGAGATCAGTAGAGCAAAGGGACCATGGAAGCAGAGTGGGTAGGGAGAGAGGAGGTAGAGAGAAAGGGAAGGAGGCAGGAAGGTAGAGAGACAATACTGAAGAATGATATTGGCCAAATTATATTGTTATACTGTGTACATGTATGAATATGTAGTAATAAATCCCACCATTAGGGACAATTATGGTCCACCAATAAAAATATGGAAAAGGAAAAAAAAAAGATGTGAGTTACCAAACTCAGAAGACATGGATGAAATTTAATACATATTGCTACATGAAAGAAGATAGTTTAAAAAACTGCATACTACATTTTCCATTCTGGAAAAGGAAAGCTAATATAATTATAAGAAAGTTGGCTGTTTACAAGGATCCTACCCAGAGGGGAGACTTGAATTGGTAATGCATCAGAAAAATTTTTAGGTAAATGAAAACATTCTTTATTGTACTATGATGATGGATACATTACCAAGCAGCAAAACTTGTAGGACTTAATAGCACAAACGGTTAAAATTAATGTAAAATTAAAAATAAAAACAATTTGGAGAATCTCACAATTTAATGAAAATTGTAAGAGAAAGGATCTAACTATTATAAACAAATAAATCTAATTTTCTAATGAAAATGGGAAAAGAAGATATTAAGATAGGGAACACATAAAATGACAGGGTTCTGTCAGAATAAATATAGCATTTATCAATATAAAAACTGATCTACATCATAAAGTTCCTTCCACATATGGGATTAAAGATTAATAATCCACATACTGCTGTACTTGCATACTAGAATCAGAATTAAGTAAATGGCAGATGGTGGGAGCCAAGTTTCTCTGTGTTGAAGTGGGACTTTGCAAATAAGTGAAAAATTCCAGAATAATCCATATGGTAATAGATTACATTTAGACACAAATATGATATAGACACAGATGGTTAAATATAAAAATATTTATATGCATGCGTGTATATTTTGGTTAGGATATACACACATATTTCTTATTCTATCAGCTGAGAAACTCTCAAAGCAATGGCAATTCAGTAGAAATGAGCACACATAGAACTTAGATCTTGGTTTCTAATACTATTCTGCAATAAAAGCAGCCAGAATTCCTTGAGATACCTGATTCCTAGACAATAGTCAATTCCAGGAACTGAGCAGAAAATACACATGGTGAGTCTGAAGTATGAAAGTAATGAAATGCTTAACAAAATAACAAACATCTTGGAGATATGTCAAAGAGATATTGGAAGCTACCCACAGTAAGAGGGGAGAGGGGAAGAATAAATAAAATAATGTAAAATTAAAAATAAAAACAATTTGGCTATTTGGGGAATCTCAAAAATCTGTCTTTTCAAAAGATTATAGACAAAGGGTTATGAAGGAAAGGGAGGGGAGATAGGAAAAGGAAAGACAATGGAATGAATCCAAAATAATTTTCCTATGTTCATATATGAATACATCATAGTGAACCACACCATCATATACATCCACAAGAATGGGATCCTAATTAGAATAAGATATATTCCATGCTTGTATCAATATAACTAGATGAATTCTGCTGCCATGTATAAAAAAAATTTAAAAATATACAAGATCAACTTAAAGACCTTAAAGTGTATTCAAGAAGCAAAGCTGAAACAATTTGCAGAACATAAGAGATAGTGTCCAATAAATAGCCATGAGTATTTACTGTAATAAGTAGGCAAATAATGGCAGACAGGAGGCAAATTCCCAAGAATTCCAAATGATTGGTACTCCATGCTCAAGCAAGAGGAGAGGAATTTCTTATGGTTTAAGGGTAGACTGTGCAAAATAACTTCATTACAAAGAATAGAGAATGGAAAAGAGGAAAGTAGGCTTGCAGTAGACTCTCTTAACAAGCAGTATCTGTGGCAGGTGATTAACATTAACAGAAATAGCCATAAGTCAAGTGATAATAAATATCCTTAAAATGATGTGATGAAAATGACACTGTACCTATGGTTTCCCTCCCCGAAATCAATAGCACTATTTCAATCATAAGGAAAACAGACAACTCCAGATAGAGGAATATTCTACAAATTACCTGACCAGTACAAACATGGAGAGTCTAAAATTACCACATCCAAGAGGAGTGAAATACCACATGACAAGAAAATGTGTTGTGGTATCCTGGATGGAATCTTGGAACAGGAAAAGGAAACTAGGGGGGAAAAAAACTAAGGAAATCATCTGGGCATTATGGGACACATCTGTAATCCCAACAGCTCAGAAGGTTAAGGCAGGAGGATTGAAAGTTCAAAGCTAGCCTCAGCAACTTAGTGAGGCCCTAGGCAACTTAGCAAGAACCTGTATCAAACTAATAATAACAACAACAACAAGGGAAGGTTGCTCAGTGGTTAACACTCCTGGGTTCAATTTGCACCAAAAAAAGAAAAACTAATGAAAACTGAAAAGTCTGCACTCCAGCTAATTATAATGCATGAATATTAGTTCCTTGGCTCATTAAGTTTGGCAATTATACTATGCTAATGTAAAACGTTAATAGGAAGAAGATAAACTTGGCATAGGGTATATAGGAATGGTCTGCACTACTTCCACAGTTTCCTATGTCATAAACTGATATAAAAATAAATTGGTAAAACTAAGTAGAATAAAAATAAAAAAATTTGTGTAAAAATACAATTTATTAGATATGTATATGCACTAAAATAGTAAAATTGAATGCAACACTGGTTATATTCATGTGATAAAGTTATAGTCTTTTATATGTCTGTGCATGGCCATTAATATTTGAAATATTAATATTTTAATATTTGAAGTTATTGGAAAGCAAGAGAGACAAAGTAAGGTGGCAGCTGAGTAAGATACTCCAGGGCCCATATTCCCAAAGATACAACAAGCTGAACAGTTATCCAGGCACCAAACTACCTTTAAAAGAAGTAAGGAAGTCAGGAGAAAGACTATAGTGCCCAGTCTTTTAAAGTTATAAGAAAGGTTACAATGAACAGGCCAAGAGGAAAAACTTGCTGTGTCACATCTTCTCCACTCTAAGTAGGTTGGAGAGAAATGTTTCCCTCTTGGAGGAGAAAGAAGGAATTAAGATTAAGGTCTAGACTTGAAACACAGTACCAGATTTACCATGGTGACAGCCACTGCCAGGCAGTGCCACCACAATCCCTACCAGAGGCCTGTATCTGCAGACTGAGCCACTGGAACTTCATTAGCCAGGCAATTCACTGCTTCCACCTTCCCCCCTCAAATCTTAGGAAGCAGAGGAAGTAACCACACTCCACCCGTTGGGTAGCAGGACATAAAAGTGAACACAGAGGAGTTTTTCTTGAAGCTCTGTGCCAGGCCCAGTGTAATAAGACCAAGCTCCAGGCACAAATCAAAGGATAATATAGCCAGGTCAGAATCCACAGAAAAACTCCACACCTGCCTCTGTATACTGCAGATATGTGAATGCTGGCTGGAAAGATTTGAATGTTGGTTTGCATCATTACTAGTCCATAACATTCTCCCATCCCCCAGACCATTAAGATCCCTGTGGCAATGAAACTTGGTGCAACCTATCTTAGCATCAGCCTTGGTGGCAAAGGGAATACCTCTACCACTGATCCCCCAACCATAGACTATTCAGCTGTCACCCGGCCACTGCTCACAGATGGAACTCTAGTCATGTGTTGGCATCAGGCAGTGATTTGTACCTGGGTAGATTAGATTCATATTTCAACCTGTGTCACTAACAGAACCTGTATCACTAACAGGTACAGTTTAGGTCTGCATGTGCCTCTGAGAATATGCAAGTCATGTGGTCAAGAGACTTGGATATAATTCAGCTGACCATCAACTCTGGTGACTAAGACACTGTCTTTAATAATACTATCCCAATAGCAATCAGCATAGTATATAGCAAGACTTCTTTGTTGTGGGTGGGGTAGGACAGGTAGTAAACTACAGGACTTTGCTTTAAAATTCAGTGCTAGGCTTGTGAAACTTATGCTCAAATCCTCACAATCCTCATCTCCATGCAAGTACCTGCACACAGGCCTCTGAAACAGCCCCAGTGCCAAGTGGAAACATGTGGCCCAAGTACATCAGAATTCTATTCAGCCCTGCATTACTTGTAGCTGGTTGTGGTGGCATTGAGTCCATCTCAGTATGTGACACTCTGTAGCATTTGGGTTTTGGTACTATCCAGTGCCTGAAAGCATAGGTAGAAAAGCAAAATGTACAAATGGAATTTTGTCAAACCAAAAAGATTCTACACAACAAAGTGAAACACAACCTATGAAATGGGTTAAAAACTTAGAAACTATACTTGTGACTGTGGGTTAACACTCAGAATGCATAGAAAACTCAAGCATTCAATATTCAAAAGAATAAGTCAATTGAAAAATGGGTGTTAGGCCCAAATAGATTTTTCTCAAAAGACAACAGCAAATGGCCAACAGGCATATGAAAAAAAATGTTCTTTTTCACTATGATTAGGGGAAATACAGCAAAACCACAATGAGATATCAACTTACTCCATCTAGAATGGCTATTATTGAAGAGACAGGTGATAACAAGTGCTGGTAAGGATGTAGAAAGGGAACCATAGAGCTCTTGGTAGGTACATAAACTAGTACTGTTACTAGGGACACACCACAGGATTGCTCAAAATGTCAGAAAGAGACCAGATCATCCAGCATTCCCACTGTTGGAGTTGGGTACGTAGAAAGGAAATGAAATTGATATTGCAAAGAGACACCTCACTTCATGTTTATTGCATCTTTACTACAATAGACTAGAAGCAGAAGCAACTTAAGTGCCCATCAACTGATGGAGAAATGTGGCATACATATGCCATGAAATACTATTTGACCATAAGCCTATTATTTGTGACAACATAGATTGAACTGGTGATCATAATGTTATGTGATATAACTCAGGCACAGAAAGTCAAATACCATATAATCTCACTTATATATGGAAATCTAAAAATTTGATAGCATAGAAGTTAATACAATAGTGGTTTTCAGAAACTTGGGCAGGTTCAGGGAGGGGGAGATGGGTTGAGATTGATCAATGGGTAATAAGTTACAATTAGGCATAAAAGTCTTATTATTGTTGTACAATAGGACATGAATATAAATTAAAACAATGCACTATTATTTCAAAAAACTAGATGAGGGCAGGGCGGTATAGTTCAGATCTTACCCAGCATGTGAAAGACCCCAGGTTTGACACCTAGCACCACTAAGAAATGAGTTTGAATGTTGTCACTTATAAAGAAATAATATATATTTGACAAGATATATGTTTGACTTGATTTATAGGTAATTCAACATAAATAGTCTCTATCACAGAGTACCCCACAAATATGTACAATTTTATGGTTTACTAGAGCAGTAAGAAAATTATAAATTTTAAGAATTTATTAAACATACTGAAAATCAGATATTTGAGCAAAAAGAAAAATACTAAAATGTGTGATTATGTGTAGGCACATGAAATATAAATATATATAGTTACATTTTACATACATTATAGCTGTATATAATTGTATATGTAGTTATATGTATATAGATACAAATATTGGCCTTTATTCAACACTTGAAATCTTGAAATCAAATCTTGAAAACATGAATCAGTGAAATTATAATGTACAATACGTAATCTCCTTCATGAAATCAGATCTATATTAGGTACTGCTGTACCACCTATTTAACAATCTCTGTTACACTGGACCCTAAAATCTAATTGTCCCTTCTCTATTATTCTCTATTTGTACCCACAGAGACAAAGGGAAGTTCTTCTTAGGACCTTAACATTAGGTAAAAGTAATTTTATCAGGATAAAGCAAAGCCTATAAAGTCTCTGTTCATGTTGATATCTGGGGAGAATATGTTCATTTTCTCCAAAAGCCTATATGTTTCATTCTGACCATGTTCTCTAAGTTTCAAACTCTTGCTTCCTAAACATTATTCTCTTATTGTATGGTTTTCTTTACAACTGTAATAGCATTTGATCATTTAGCTTGTTGATATTTCCATAAATTTACACATATTTTTTCATAGCATTTATGCTAAAACCAGACCTTAAATTTCTCCCTGGCATCATGTGATTTTTGAAGAAACATTGTGCATACGCAATGAAGTCAGAAAACATCCACAGGATCCCAATTATCTACAGACATTGCTACATGGAATCATTTTTGTTCTATGTGCAATGGAATAAGTATATATGGTGGGTTATTATGCCACTGATTGTGATACAATTTCTGTTCTTAGATTTTTTCCTCACACTCTCTGGTGTTCTTTTGATTGCTATTTCATTTTAGCTTGGAATAATTCCTCTGATGGGTTGTCTTATGCCTGTTGTAACTGTCTCCATATTCTAAGTTTATTTAGAACTTCATTTGTTTCATCAAAGAGGCATATTGAGGAATTTGTCAATGAATTTAATCAAACGTGAAAAGAAAGCAAGGAACTGGGAGATAGGCAAGTGAGAAATAAAAGATGGAGACCAGGCAGAGATACACAAGAGAGTTTATTTGTCATAACTGACAAATAAGGACACATCTCTCCATAGATGGAGAGAGGCAAAACAGGCTTGAGGTTTGGAACTTTTATGGGGCAGGTTCAGGGATTAGAGATGCACAGGTCCTAATGCAGGCTGTTAAGGGTGTATTTGGTATGAGGAAGTGGTGATATACCCTTAGGCAGGAAATAATGAGGGTTATGAAGGGTTGTTGCTATGAGGGAGGGGTAAACCTTTCTCAGAAATTCCTTTGGGCAGGAAAGCAAACTTTTTCTTAAAATGGGCTATCACTTAGGATGGCCATCTAGATGCTAAGCAAGGACCTTGCAAAATGTATAACTCAAATTTCTGTAGATAGATACATCTAGATAGCCATGCTTTTACATTACTTTTATATGAGAGATACTGATTAGGAATTTCCTAGATTTTAAGAGAAGCATGGTGAGTCCTGACAGTGGAAGATCACACCAAGTAATCAACTAGAGGAATAAGCACAATTCCAAATGTTATGAAGTTAAAAAATACAAATACAAATAGATCTTCATAACAATTAGAAAGAATATATAACAAATCAAGTAATAAAACTATTCAACATGCTTAGGGTAAATAATTGTGCATTGTACAGAAAGATGACTCAGGTATGTTGGTATGTTCAAGCTGGGGGGAGAACATTAATCTTGACTCATTAAGTAAAAAAAAATGTACATTTGTAGGAATTTTTTTAATGTTATTAGGTTAGATTTACTGTGAATATTCTGTAAATATGAAGAATATTTCAGGGACATCAGATTAACAACCATATTTTCCAAATTTCAATTAAAGAAAATGACACCAAAAGAGAAAACAATGTACTGCTACTCTAAAATGAAAATTTATCTTGTAAATATTTCATATCAGCTTCAATTATAAAATAACTGGGATTTTATTTATCACCTCCAATTCTTTTCTAGAATAAGAACTATTTTGTTTTTTATTGGCATTAAGTCAAAATGCATCTTCCACTGGGTGTCTGTCTGCCACTCCTTTATAGTTAATTGAAAGTTATCTAATGTCAGATTTCACAAATAGTTACTTTCACTAACAGTTTGAGAACCAGGAAAAACTGGCAATGTAAACTCAAGTACAGATGTTCCTTCACTTTATGTTGAAACCATTTAATATGAATGTTTCTACTCTAAGCAACTATGGTCCAGAAGATGATTGTATCTTAAAACGAAAAAGAAAATGCTAGGTAATCATAAAATTTTACATGATTATGATTCCTTGCTGTGAATAATGCAAAATCCCTGTGAGTTTTTTTTTTCTTTCTTTTTGTTTGTATGTCTCCAACAGCTGATACAAAAAACAGCACTATGACAACTGGCATATGACATTTTCTCCTTGTCTTTGGAAAACAAAACAATAAAAGATGTTGCTACTATCTTTCCATATTTTTTTTAAACCTTATATAAGTACTCTCCAAGGAGTCCAATTTATAGCTATTTTGAAATGGTGACATTTCAAAATCATAGAGCTTTGTTGTTCTAGGGCTAGATATTATCCTCTAAATAATAGAATTCCAGTGAGCTGGGACAATCTCCTGCAGCTGATGTTTTAGCAAACAGACTTTTCCCTGAAGCACAGTTGGAATTGCATCCAACTGTCAAGGAGGTCCACAGGGATTATAACTAAAGCCTGTATCATAGGTGCCCAGGTAGAAGGGCAACAGACAGTGTTCCTAAGACCTTCTGGTTGTTAATTGACTTCCTCTCTGAGACTGGGAAAGTAGACATCCAGTAATGAGTTAGGTATGAGTTTAGTGTGTTGCCCAAGTACACATTTTAATTGAATTCTTTGATTCAGCAAAATGGACTTAAAGATCAGTGTGCCCGTGGGCTTCTTCTAAATACTAAATTCCTTAAGGTTGAAGATGAAATATCAGAGAATAGAGGACCATTTTAAGAGATGTGATACCTAGGATACAAGTATTTGTTCTAGAACTAGACAAATTTTAAATGTTTTCAACACCAATATCTTATCTATATTTGGACTATAATTCAAGAGTCTCATAAAATGAGATACTTAAAAGACAAATCAGGACCTAGAAGATACAGCTTTTCTGTGAATGATTATCTAAAATAATTGTCTTATTAATTATTTCAAGAACTGTCAAGGTCCTGTTGTCGGGTGTCACACATGCTTTTATCTATAAATATTATATGCACTGTCACAGACTATGTGTAAGTCAGGGTTTCTAATGAAGAATGTTGATTTTAAGTACAATTTCATGATCTAGGGTAAATGATGCACACATGATAAAGGCAGGAGATGGGAAGCAAACCTCAGATCAGCAGGCTTTTCTTTATTCAGTACTCAATGGGGGAGTCAATTGGTGGAACACTACTATGGCTCATTTTGGGGGCAGAAAATCTTGGCGGACTGAAACAAGGGTCTTGATTATATAGGCTCTGTTCAAGGTGGGACAGAAGGGTAATTCCTGGGTTTCATTGTATTGGAGTCCTGCAGATCCATTAAGGTAGGACAAGAATGTGAATAGGGAATTTCCTAGGGCTTATTGTATTGAGTGACCCATGTGGGGGAGGGTGGTCAGGTGCCATTCTGGTGCAAGTCCCTTTTGTGTTCCTTAGCTTTGGCTGAGGCCTGGGATTTTACATGACAAAACTTATGGAAAATGTTTTCCCTATCCTTCAAATTGATCATGATTATACACCTAGATAATTCAGATGATATGTACAGGCTCTGTATTGCAAGCCTACCTAACTTTGCTTCTTAGGAAGTAGGGAAAGTTTTCCTGAGTGAATAATAATATTTAAGATGAGTACTGAAATAGAACATAGGAAGTGATCCCATAAACATCACTGCAATAATCCATGAAGAGAGATTAAAGCAACCAAAGAAAATGTTTTGTTAAGGCAGGAAGTAAACTGGGTCAGGTGAGCTGGAGTAGGGGGTGCTTACTGATGCAAATGATAAAGGAGAGTGACAGGTCAAGGTTAACACTTTCATATATTCCATTGTCTCATTATTATTGGTAGAATAAGAAATATAGTATCATGCAAAGAGGAACAGTCTTGAAATAAAACACGTATATATTTGACTGCAGCATCTCCTCCTTACTAGCTTTGTTACCCTGGGAAACAGTTGACTTCTCTCACCCTCTGCAAAGTTACAGTAATAATGGACTGTTGGCAGGGCTGGTGTGATTCGAAAGAATGTGAATAAGGCTCTTTGACAGAAATAAAGTGTTCAGTACTATTTGATAGAATTAATGATGCTATTAGTATTTTTCGATCTTAAGATGGCACTTTAATTTAGGGCAGGCTAGTATATTGAACATTGGAGATACAGCTTGCTGCTCCTCTGTTAGGGGAGTTTAAGAAATTAATTCATTTGAATTCTTTTCCCACAGACCTCTATGCACAAATATCATTTCAGATATATGAACAAGAAAGAAAAGGGAAAGTAGTCTAAGAATTGCCCTTTCAAAATTAGATATTCACTGTGTTCCCGTTCATTCTTGTGTATGTAGACAGGAAGAAAGCAGAAAAAGTCCTGGACCTTCCTTTCGATGAGTGATTTTGTAAACTCCATCCTCTTACCCAACTGTGGACTGGTGATTAGTTTTGAGAACACAAGTCTGCTTGAAGCCAGAATTAGGCAGACAGTATAGATAGGTAAATCAAGTCAGGTCAGATCAAGGAGGACAATTTGAGTCTAGGAAGTTGGTGACTGCCCCCTGAGGACTTGAAATGCCTTCAGAGCCCTTCCTCCCCCCCATCAAGATAACCAGCTCCCTCACCCCAACCTGTTACTAAGGTAACCTGTCCAAGGAATTGCCCCTCCCTACAGGGAGTTTGGCCCTTCCCCTTATCCATCTGCTTCTCACCTTTTGTCCATCCCAGTGAGCATCTCCTGAGCAGGCAGGAGAGATATAAGGGGGAAAGAGTCAGAGAACAAAGGAAGCCTAGGATACATAAAAAGCCCAAATGCTCTCACTCCTTGGGATACCAGGATACAAGCTATGGCCCCCTTCTCCCTCTCAGGAGAAGTCTATGTTACTCTTTTTTAAATAAACCTTGTTTCTATGCTTGCATTGTCATGCTTCTCTACTGTTATACTTCACCGTGTGAGGGAGAAGAGCTTGATAAGTGATTGTATCACACTTTTCAAAATGCACATATGCAATACACCACCAGAAGCCTTGAGATAATTCTCTAAAAAAACAGCGTACCAATTAGAACCTTAATTGATAGGCAAAAACTTTTAAGTAAGAAGTACAGATTTGGAGGAAGGGAAATGACATGTAATACCATATATCATTTTGTTTAAGAGTTTCTATGAAAATACCAGTGTGACAATTTGGTAAAGATTGGTTAAAAAACAGCTTCAAAATATGATACTGATGATACTCTTTCTTATGAGGTACTGAGAGATGTTATGACATTCTTGTAAAGGAAAATAAAAAATACAGCTATAGTCAGCCTTCAACTCCTAGTATGTGAGACTAAAAAGTGGTCAAAAGTGTAAAATAAAGAATTACTACATAAATGCATTCTATTGTCATGTATAACTAATTAAAACAAAAAAAATAAATAAAAAAATAATTACTGAGTGAATGCAGAATCAAGTAGTAGGAGAAAATATTCTTTTCAGACTTTCTTTTGGTGTTTGAACTTTTGCTAAAATGTTTCCAAAGAAGCAGTTTAAGGGAATAAGGCTGTGTGTAACATGATACATGTGCAAAGAAATGCAAGCTTCATTAAAAGTCTATGGCTTTAATTTATGAGTATCAGAATTTTAAATTTACCTTAAGGATACTTGGTTTTCAAAGACTCAAGATAAATTAATGCTTCATCATGCTGATTATTTATAATCAAAACTGACATGTGTTGACAGTAGAATCTCACATAGAACTACTTACTGATAAAGGAAATTTATTAAATTCACTGAGACAAGGAAGAGCATAAGTTGATAGTGATGTCTCAGAAGTAGGCAGGGTTAGTGCATTAATAGGTATTTTTTGCGCTTATATTCAAGTGATTTAAGTCGGGTGTTTTAAAGTGAGGTGCTTACAGTTCATGTCACAATTGTTTTGGAGAAAAAAATAAGCTCTTGAAAATTTTACTAAGAAAATACATTTACAAATAATCCTGAAAATATTTCTTTCTGAAAATATTTCTTGAATTATAGTCTCAAATAATTGTGTCTACTTTATTTTTTTAAGGATTTTGAAAGTATGAATATTGTTCTTTGCCCGTCTTCCCTATCTACATCACTCCCTGAGATTTTATTTTTTCATTTCTTTGTGTTATTTTCTTTCTCTTGGCAATTATGTCCATGACTTTGATTATCAACACTTATTTTGAGGTTATGCTGTGCATCATAGTTTTTCATTTCTGAGGTAATTGTCTTCTTTAGTTCAAGTCTACATTTCTTCTATTTTGTATGCTTCTGGTTTTAATTTTTATACTTCTGATTTCTAGTTTTCTTTCATGAAGTCTGGGTTATTGGGTAGGCTTTATTTGTTTCATAGTGGTGGGGAGAGTTGCTAGAGTCCCAATTTTATCTTTTTCTCATCTTTCAGAACTGTAATTTCCCAATTTTTCTTATTTTTTACCATCATACTCAAACTGCCAAAGGATCATTTCTGCCCTCATTTCACTTTCATTTTTGAAATATATTTTCACAAGGTATGGATTTCTAGTTTGATAGCTTTCATCTTTTAGTACTTCAAAAAAGTTTTTAAATATCTTCAGCCTTATTAAATGAAGAGACACTTGCTGCCACTTTGATATTTGTTCCCCTTTAATGAGTTTTCCTCACAGTCAATTTTCTCTTAGTCATAGCTTTTAAGCAACCTGACCACAATTAACTGGTGTGCTTTTCTTCATATTTATTCTGCATGGGATTCATTCAGCTTCTTGAATATGAAGGTATACAATATAAATCAAATTTAATTTCTTTAAACAATTACTTTAAATACTTCTGGTCTCCACTCCCATCCAACTTAGAAACTCCAATTATACATACAGAATGTCACTTTAAGTTTTCCACAGATGATTAAGGCTCTCTTTTTCTGTCTTTTATTCTTAAGTGCTTTTGAACTCCAGTGATATAAAAGGAGATGATGGGATTAATTTGCACATAGCATTAGAAAGTATATTTTTCACTGTTTCTTTTTTTGCCTCATTTCCCTACACCTCATTCCCCAAATAATTAAATAATTTAAAAAAGTAGAATTGCATGAAAAAAGGGATAGAGGGAGGGAGGGGAGGGGAGGAGAGAGAGAGAGAGAGAGAACAATGAAAACATCAAAGAATATTACCAGTCTAAAGGACCTCCTAACCTATAATCTTTTGGTTTATAGACCAGTGAGACCCAAGTTACCTGATGACCTGTGGACAACCCTGAATCACATCAGGAGAATTGATTATGGCAAGAATTTAACAATCATTCTGTGCCCACCTGGCTGTGGCTAAAATTAGGCTCCTGAAAAACTCCATAAATGCTTATGCACCTGCCACTCCTGATGAGATAGTGTTTGTGTGGCAGCCCTCCATCCTCCACCTGCTGGCTTGTATTTCTTTTATCACACTGTCTTTTGAGTCATTGGCTTCATCAGGCAGCAGCATAACTGGATTTTTTACAGTTACACTATATCTTCCAGTTTACCAAACTTGTTTTCTGCAATGTTTAATGGGCCAATAATCCCTTCCAGGGAATGCTTGCACTCACTCTTCCCTACCCCAAATCCACCTCACCTTGATCACTGGAGGTTCCACCTATAAAGTTTTGATTTCAATCCTTTTTGTTTATACATTTTTTTCAGAATTTTACTTAATATTTCAACTTTTTCCATGGCATCTTGGGAAAATGCAAGTTATAATAGTTATTTACTTTTCTTGTTTACCAAATGTTATTTGTGTAATTTTTAGATTGACCAATGGATTGGGTTTCTTTGTCACTGGATAGTTCTCCAGGGATGTTCCATAAAGGAAATATTTTCTAGTTGTTTCTTAATATCATAGCATTGGCTTTCCTATTCAAACAGTTTCCATTCAAACAGTAAATAAACTATTACAAGAACATACTAGATGCTAATTGAGGGTGGTAATTGAAATAAGTCCATCTGTAAATGTTTGATGGGTCCATCAGTGGTGAAAATGCATCATCAGAAGTTTTCGTTGTTCTCCCAGGATTATAGGTTTGGCAAACAAAAAACTGATTATAAATAATTTTAGCAATTTTAGAACAATTATTCCACCAATTTTTTTTTTAGTCACTTGGACCCAAACCACATTGATCACTTATGTGAGTGATCCTCTGGCCAGAAGCAACAGCAAGTACATAGTGTCTTAAACTTGCTCCCATTGTCCCCTAAGGAGGAGCAAAAGCATTATAGTGATAGTAGAAACACATGGGACTCCATTTTGTTTTATGACTTCATCCTGTAAAACAACCGTGTCAATGGGCAAGATGTTCTTTTCCGTTTGCTATAGAAACCTTTAAGAACACGGAACTATCTAATGGGACATTGTTTCTGTAACTAGGGTAATGGGGCTCTGTTTCTGTAACTGGGATGATTGGGCTAACTGTGATTGGTTAGGTTTCCCGCCGCTTGACTACACTTTCCTGCTTCTGTAACCTGGCTTACTTGCATTGAACATTCCTTTTGCAGTTTTCAGGCTTATAAGGAGTGTTCTTGCAATTGTTCAGGGCTGATCAGGGGAACAGCTTTATGTTCTGGTCAGCCACCACCAGTGTGTTTCAATAAAGGCTTGATTGGATTATATGTGAGTGGTCTGGAAGTCAGTTTATGAAACCCTGGGACGAAGTTTTAACTATAACAATAAGACAGAGTGTGCTTTTTCATCCGGTTGTCTGCAGCAGTAGAAAGGTTGGGAGCTTTTGAAGTGATAATTCTAGAACTAAAGAAGTTTGGGTTTCTCCAAACAGAACCCAATTTGTTTTTGGCATTTTTCTGAGGTTTTCAAGAAAGCAGAAATTTCACTGGCAACAGGACAAAGTAAAACTATATTATTTGTGAATTGTTTATGTCAGATATTGTTATATGTAGTTTCTTGGATATAATGGAGACCATCCATAAATGCTCAATCAACTACTTCTTAGGTGAAACTTGTGTTTACTATTTCATATACAAATTATCTAAGTCATGATTAATTGTTGAGCCAATTGGTAACAGGATGGGACACTTACCAATTAATAAACTGGCAGAGTCCTTAAGATCTGGTCTACAATTAATGTCACAAATGGGTTAAATCTCTTTTGAACGTGTTTAACATTGTTTTTAATCTTTGCAGAAGAACCAAATGTAATACCAAATAGTACATCATATGCAAATTTGCAGACTGATACAACTTCAGTTGAAGTTAGTACTATTCTACCCTCTGTAGTTTCTTGGGGGAGAAAATAACTGTGATGTTGCTCATCTCAGACATAATGATGCAGGAAGATCACCTTTTGACTACTTTTATGTTAGTTTTTTCTTAATTAAGATTTCATGCTTAATTTTTGCATACAGTTAAGTTACTTGGAAACACTTTTTGATTTTTTTTTTAAACTTTATCTGGAAGAACTAGAGGAGGGTTTTGTTTAAGGGTAACGTGTTATTATTTTGTCTAAATCTTACTGAATACTTTGTTCAGTACTTAGTCACTTAGGATTTTTGGCTGTGTCTGGTGGAAACAAGATCTCTTCCTATCTCTGTAGGACTGTAAGGGATTTTTCTGTACTGTTTCTGGGTGTTCCTTTCTCCAATTCACACAGTTTCATTACAGAGTTGCAGAGATTACTACCAGCTGAAGAATTGTGGGGTACCCTTTTCAGGTCTCTGAAGGTGTCTCTTTGTGAAGTCACCACTAAAATTTGAGTTATGAATGACAATTTAGATGGCTTTCTCCATCATTACTGCAAAAGACCAATCCGGTGTTCACATATGATTTTTATTATCCTACTTTCCTCACTTTAAAATAAAATTAAATTCAAATCGTTTGATAAAGAGTGTTGTTCCTCTGAATTAAACAATGAGTATCTATGTGAAGTGTGTTCCTTATATTATACTTGAGTGACAGCTTTCATACCAAATCCAAAGTCTCAATTTAATTATTTGAATTCTACTTCAAAACATGTTTTCTATTTTCTGAATTCTTGTACTGCTAAGTAACCATCAGAGTAACTCAGTTGTTTGTTTCCTCATATAAAAAATATGACATTTGGTTTTGCACATATAGTTCTTCGTATGACCATCCTCTAAGATACATTTCACAGCAGAGCCTGGAAATCTTAAAAATATATATTTGCTAACTCCTTTGAAACTAGTATTCTATTTAATTAGAACCTTCTAATTTTAGAATTGAGTTGATTTTGGAGGGAAAACTAAAATTAGAAAATATTTGATATGATTTTTTAGTAGATAGTTAAAATTGAAAATCACCAAGGTCTTTCCTATTTTTATCTTTTGAATCATAACAAAGGTTTCATCTCTTTTAGGTTTGGGGACCAATATTTGATTTAGTTTCCTTCTCCCAGTTACAAAAGTAACTGGTTAATAGTTCCCCAAATAATAGTCACTCCTAAGAATAAGTACCATTAAGCTATCTAACTCTGTGATTTAACTTTCATTGATACTTTCCCCTATAATAATCATACAGTAGAATTCTGCTACAAGGATACTTTATTTTACTCATGCAGTTTCTCCACTAGATTTCAGCTATGTAAACTTGAGATAATGGCTTAAATTCTGTAATTTCCTGTGTATTTTCCCTTATATAATAAATAGCCCTTTGATCAGGGCTGTTTTATATATTTTCTGGAATTGCATGGAACAAAACTAGACAAATAGAAATCATGCTAAAATATTTAGTTATTAAAATCCTTAAGTAAGTGTTTCCTAAAGAAGCTGAGGAAGGTGACCAAAGCCCTGTTGTTTTTTCACTTCCTACCTGACCCTAGAGCTGGGTCACTGAGGCTGTGGCTTTCATGGGTATGGTTTGTCCCCGGGCCCTCCCTCTTCCTTTCTCTGCTTCACAGCCATCATGAGGTAAGTAGCTCTGCTTCGCTACCATCTTTCCATCATGTTTTGCATCACCTTCAACCGAGAAACAATACCCACGTCATCATGGATTGAAACTTCTGAAATTATAGGCCAAAATAAATCTTTCCTCATTTTAAGGTATTTTTCTCAGACATTTTCTCATAGTCACAAGAAGCTGACTAACAGATTCAGATGTTTAGTTCATATTATATTATGGAAGGAACTTAGAGGTGGCACTGTATCCCCACATCAAGAAAAAAGCTTAAAATGAAAAAAAAAAAGTAATTTCTCTTGCATTCATCAAGGAATGGAAGTTACAGGGCAAACCATTCTACAAAAATTAGAAACACAGGCATATATGAAAGATAGCAACTTAGGAGCAGAAACCTCTGTGGGAAAGCATGAACTCTGACAAATCCCAAATTCCTGAGATTTGAGAGTTAAAACAAAACAAAACAAAACAAACCTCCAAGGTATCTCTCAGCTATTGGAATCCTGAATCATTTTTAAATTTTACTTTGAGTACTTCTACCAGATTCCACAAGGTGGAAGAGAAATTAGTAGCTTTGAAATATACCACAGCATTCTGTTCTTAACAAGACCTGCCCTCAGGGAAACTATTTTACCAGCCACTGATCTGGAAGGTAAGTGGCTATATCAAGCTGGCTCCAGGATCTCATGAGAAGAAATACCCAGCAAAAGTTCCCTCCAGTAATTCTGTCCCATTAAGATGAAAAAACAAAAACACTGAGATGCACAGATGAAGTTCAGTCCAGGGGCACAGAGGCAACTAAAGATTGGGGCCTCCTCCACAGGACTGTAGAACATTCCCTTCCCACACTTAACACCACACTAAGTCAGACTGTTCATCATGATTCCTTTACATCTCAAGGTTAGAACAAGTAGAGCAAAACAAATCTAAAACAAGCAGAAGAAAGTAACAATGTCAATATTAGTATAAATCTATGAAGTACAAAATAGCAGAACAATTAAAACATTTAGAAAAAATAAACTTTTGTAGAATTGATTTTAAAAAGACACAATTATCAATATCTGGAATGAAACATAGGGCATTAGTGCAGATCCCACAGCTATTAGAAGGGCAATAAGTGAATTTCATAAGCACCTTATGTTCCCAAACACTCAACAACTCAGGAGAAATGAACCAACATCTTGAAAACAGCACAAAACTAAACTAAACCAAGATGAAATAGACAATCTGAATCATCCTGTAGCAATTAAAGTAATTGAATTTATAATTAAAACACTGCTGAAAAAGAAATTTTCAGGCACAGATGGCTTCACTAGAGAACTCTACCAAGCATTTTAAGAATTAACTTCAGTTTTAAAAAATCCCTTCCAAAGGAAAAAAGTGAATGCTTCATAATTTTATGAAAACAATTACCCTGATGCCTAATCAGAAGCATAATATAAAAATATAAAACTACAGATGAAAATTTCATGAATTTACAAAACAAAGACATTATACATGCATAAAAATCAACTAAATACTAGAAACAAAATCCAACAGTGTACAAAAAAACATATACACCATCAACAAGTAAGATGCAGGTCTTGATCATGACTTGATTTTTAATCAGAACAATTTACCTTAGTAAGAAATTAAAGAAAAAATCATATAAAATGAGAAAAAATTTCACAAAATTCAGCTTCCATGAATAATACTTTTGGCAAGGTCAAAATAATGGGAAATTATTTGAACATATCAATGGACATCCTTAATAATAACAGTAATGCATTCTGTGAATAAAGGACTGATGGCTTGCCCTCAAGATTAGGAAGAGGAAAGAATGTGTATTCACATAACTTTCATTTATTATAGAAGTTCTAGCCACTACAATAGAAAGGTACACATATTAGTGATAAAATTTTTTCCCATATGTATATCTCATCATGATTTATGAATATAATCCATAGAAATCTAGGTCACAAAAGCATCTTAGACAATTTCAACAATGACACTAGAATACAACATCAACCCATAAAAATCATTGTTCACAATTGTATATAATCACAGTGCACATGCAAAAACAAAATTTAAAAACAAAAAACACAAAATTGAAATACTTAAAGATATATGCAAAACACAACATATCCAAGACCTATATATTGAATCTTATAAAATCTTGAAAGAACTCAAACACCAAAATAAATGTATACAGAATAGGGTGTTCATTGATTAGAAGACAATATAAATGTGATTTTTCCCAATTTTCTAAAACCCTAATGCAATTCCTATTGAAATCCAGTAGGATTTGTGTGACAGACTATCTTCTAATGTTTCTTATAGAATAGAACTTAACATAGTATGAGAGAAGGTGGGGGGTGGGAGACAATTTTGACAAAGCAGAATAAAGTAGAAGGAATCTACCAATCATTCAGGCTTACTAAATATCTATAGTAATTAAAGTGCAACTTTGGAAGAAGGATAGATGTGAATTCCAGTAGAGCAGAAGGAAGAACTTACAAAGAGACCCACTTTGCAACAAATGGTTTCTGGATCAGTTAAAAGTGTGTAGATCAGTCTGACTCTTAACTTTTAAGATGGCCACATTCTTCCTAGAAAATCTCTTTCTTATCTTACTCCCTGAAGCATCACTTGAGATTGTCCCCATTCTCCCTTGAATATATATCTACTTTCCTAGATAACCTCTGCCCAGGCACTTGGCGGGTGGGAGAAGTGCACAGGCAAAAAAAAAATCGAACCTTGATCTAAACCTCACATCTTAGGGAGGGGGATAGGAATAGGAAAGACAGTAGAATGAATCTAACATAACTTTCTTATGTACATATATGAATACACCACAGTGACTCTCCACATCTTGTATACCTACAACACTTGGATCCTAATTAGAATAAGACATACCCCATAATTGTATAAATATGTCAAAATAAACTAATCAAAAACTAACCAAAAAGAGTAAAATTTAAAAACTTCAAAATGAATCAGACTAAAATGAAAGTATAAAACACTTAGAAAAAAAGCAGAAGTTATTTTATATCTAAAGACAAAAATTCTTAAAATTGCCACCCAAAATGTGGTTCATAAAAAGGAATAAATGATGCAACAGACCTCATTTACATATAATTTATATAAATACATTTTTGTAATACATATTTATAACATGTACATCAAAATTATATATATTTTATGTCATAAATGTTTTTATATATCATATATAAATATGTAAACTTTTACTATATCATGTAAATATATTTTCATATATCATGAATTTATAAACTTATATGTATAAATTTATACAAACATAAATTTAGCATATATATATTTCTTTGTGTAATACATGGAGAAGAAGATGAAAACACAAGTTTCATTTAGGAATGGAAGACTGGTAAGTATTTGCTCAGACAGGGATGGAATAACAAAGGAAGGAGGTAGGAGAGATGGGTCTGGTTATGAAAGGACAACATAAGGGATCCTAGCAGTGATGAAAGTATTCTATATCTTGACTATGACAGGGGATAAACAAATCTATACAAACGATAAATTGTATAGCAATAAACACATGCAAAAATGCATGAGTACAGGTAAAACTATGGAAATTAAACTATAAATGGTTGCCTGTATTAACATCAATATACTGATTGGGATTTGCATTATAGTATTCCAAATTGCTTTCATTGGTAGAAGCTTGGTAAACTTTTTTAGGATTACTTCATATTTCTAACAACTGCATGTAAGTCTACAATCATGATAAAATATCAATGAAAAATAACTATATAGATAGGTCATTAGCACAATACAAAGATTCTTCTGTCTAGAAAAATTCAATACTATAAACCATCCTTTCATAAAACACATATGAGTACCTAACAAGAAACAACCTAATATATTTTTGGTGGGAAAAAAATTAAGGAACAATCCATAGAGACAAAATTCATGAAGGATGAAAAAATCTTTTGTTATTAAGCTGATGATGCTGGTCAGTATACAAGTTTCTGTAATACACAGATTTTTTTTTTTTTTTGGCAGTTGCACAAGTCCAAGAAGTGAACAGATAGGTAATAAAAAATGGGAGTGATAATTGGACTCCAACACGAAGTTAGAAAATACAAATACATCATTATAAGAATGAACTAAAACAAACTAGTGCTTAAACAAAGACAAAGAAGAAACTTGGATTATGAACCTTTGTTCTTGGTAGCAAATTCTTAGAATATATACCTTGTTAACTGCAGATCTTCCCTTACATGCATATTGTGTTAAGTATATACTAGTTTATGATCCAGAAAATTTCAAGCTACAACAACTACCCCAACTAGCTAAGTTGTTTTGATTTGGTAGAATCAAGAATAAATAAAAAGCCCCTGCCTAAGCATTGTAATGGAAAACCAGAGAAATTATTAAATTTAATCAAAAGAAAAACTGCTTACAAATAAATATTAAGACAAAGTAAACTTGACTAACACAAAAAACTAAACAATAAACATTTGAAGTATTAAAAATTATTTTAAAGAAGGTAGTCTGTTATACTCTCATTTGAAACATATGCTATTTTCTTAAGTTTAAATATATTAACATTAAAAGGTTTTCTTTATGAAATAAAAATGGTACATTTTAAGTTGAGTGTCATATCTGTCCCAAATATATACAAAAACTACGAATATTAAGGCTTTAAAAATTCATTAAAAAGAGTGCACAGAAACAACTTGCCAATATTTATAAACATGAAGGTTTTAGTACCAGTAACTAGTGAATTTCCTCCCAGATAGTAAGAGGGGAATGAAAGAAAGAAGAGGTAGAAGATATGGGTATGAAAAATGTCTCATATGTGCAAAAGATATATTTAAGAATATTCCCAACAGTTATTTAAAATATGCCCTGCCCACAAAAAAAAAAAAAAAATATCAGTGCTTTTTGTGTTACCATTTATGTGAAGTTTCAAAATATGTGACACAATATATGTGTGTGTGTTTTCAGATACATACATTAACAATAGACATGTAATGATAAAAACTCCCTTCAGGGACAACTTTAGAGCAAGAAGGAAAATTCCGTCACTTTCAACACATAATTAATGTTTCTTTCTCTAATTTTCTAACTTTTGTCACTGGTACTTTGTTCTCTGTTGGACTATCTATATATGATATGCTTTAAAGTTTCATACATTTAAGATTTTTAATTTTCTTTTAAATATTTTGTTTGCTTTTACTTGAATAAATCAATGATTAAACACTGTTGTATAACTTCTCTAAGAATATATGAGGAAACATGTGATTGTAAACACAAGTATGTAAGCACAAATTAAAATTTGTGGTTTATAAAAATAGCTATTATCTAAATTACTTATGGTTTGCAAATTATCTACAAAATGATGTGATTATGTTTTTACATGTTTAGTTTTCTCGGCAAATATTTTCATATTATGAGTTTCTATCAAACTCTAAAACTTCAGGAAATTTAATAGTTAATGCTCATACAATGAAAAAAAATGCCTTACATTTTTTGAGTAATTTTAATTCTTATGTTTTTCAAAATGCACTTTATTTGTCACATTGCTATTATCTTAACTGGATATAGAATTAAATGATTTTTTTCCATTTTTCTCATGTATGTGCAGATAGCTTTCTATTGATTTTAGTATCCATAATTTCAGGTAGAAATCAGATGTTTAGAAGAGCATTCTTTGTAATTTGTTTTTTCTTCTTTTTGAAATTATAATACTTTGTTATCTCCACTGTTCAAGAATTTCAATAGGATACTCTAGATTGAGTCTTTTTATAAAATATTAATCTTCTCTTAGAGAGATCAAGCCTTTCAATCCATATACTTCTAGGGTGAATTTTTTAATCCTTAATTATTTTAAAATACAAATTATATGAATATCTGAAGGATATAATGATTAAACCATATCTATGAGAATTTTTTTACTAAGTAGAAAAATTAAGTAGTATTACTATTTCATTATGTTAACAAGTATTAATTGTTTCTGTTTTAAGTGTTCTTTTCAAACCATATTATACATATTGCTTTTTGTAATCATATAAGGATAAAAGAAGGAAATCCTTAAGTAATTTAAATGGGGGAATAGAGTCAGAATTGGGGAGGCGGGAGGCAGATCAGTGATAGAGTTCTTGCCTAGTAAGGTACATGGCATTGGATTTGATCTCCATGACTGCAAAATAAATCAATAAATAAAATGGTGAGCACACTTAAGGCATGACAAACTAATATTAAAATTATATTTGAATACAGATGATACCTAATTGGCTATGATTAATCTTGGCCCTTCTGCAGCCCAGTTTTGGCACTTGATGCAATACCACTTCTAACTCAACCTCATAGCTCTCTGTGGCTTGTTGACATCCTTTCAAAAGGCTAACATTCCCACAATACATATTTCCTTTTCTTACTTGGAATAAAATCCACATAGATTTCACAACCTACAATGTGAATTATTTTCCTTAAAGTTTTCTATCTCTGGGACATGACATTATCTATTTTTAAGTTGTCTTTAAAAATGTAGTTCATATTTTTTTAAATTTATTTTTATTCTGATTTGTTACATATGACAGCAGAATGCATTACAATTCATATTGCACATATAGAGCACACTTTTTCACATCTCTAGTTGTATACAAAGTATATTCACATTTCATACATGTACTTTGGGTAATGATATCAAGTTGTCTTTAAAAATGTAGTTCATATTTTCTTGAAATTATTGTATAAAAAGCTTAAATCAAGAAAAAATGCCAATGCTAAGTAGTGTGTTCAAATGGCTGATTTGTGCTATTTGTAGTGGATTATTTGAGAAGACTGGTAAAGAAATGTTAGTGTCAACTCAGGGCTGCTTCAGGTCTTGGAGGTTAAAGTAAAGATGAGAAATCTGAACGGGCTTTTGGCGATTTAAGACATGTGGTTTGAAAGTCAAGAGAAAATTCATAAATCCTTTTAACAAAATGTTTGTATTTGAGTTATTTGGATAGATTAATTTAGTTGTGTATTTTCATGGTAAAAATAAAGTTGACACAAGTGAATGTAACAGAGAAAATATGTGCATTCATGTTTATATAAATCTGAATATAAATTTTTTATTTCTGATCTGGGAAAGGTAAGGAGAGAGTTCAAATATACAATATTGATGCTTCTGAATTTTAGCTTCAGTCAAAGGATTATTCGTCCCTGCTGAGTGGGCTATACTCCATTACATATTAAAGCATGATTTAACATACTTATGTGAATATTATAAGTTGTTATTACTGCCAGAAGAAATGGCAGGTAAGCACAGAAAACATATTAAACTAATATTTTAAAGCCCTGAGCCAGTTAAGCAAGCTTGGGTAATTGAAGCACCAGTCAGGTCCTAAGAAATGTCCTTTGCATGACATACATAATTACTTGGTATAACATTGTTTTGTTTTCCACTTTCAGTGAGAACTTGGAAAACCCCCAGTATTATTTTAAGGATTTCCAAATAAAAATCCCCAGACACAACTTAAGTTCAGCTATATAGTAGAGAAAACATGGACTACCAGGCCCCCAAACCTCTCCTCCCTAGTCAAATGCATATTAAACAAGGTTCTGTTTTCTTCTTAGTAGATGTTGAAGCAAGAGGTCCCAGTGGGAGTTCAGGGAGGTTGCAGTGACATGCTTTCCAGCTTGCCTGGATATAGTCTTCAAAATCATCGTAGCAAGGAGTGGGTCTGTGCAAAATTTAGCCCAAAGAGACTATATACTGAGGATATGTTATATACAAAATATGCTGTATACCTAGAGAAATATAATTATGTGTGTGCTTTTTTTCCTGAAGTTTAAGGCCTTAAACTAGTCAATATAGACATTTGATAATGTGTTGAGACATACTAATTGATCTAAAAATTAGCAATAGGAATATGGAAATATGATCTAGAATTTTTTATTTATTTATTTTTGGGGGAGGACTGTGGATTTAACCCAGGGATACTCTACCACTGAGCTACATTTTCAACATTACTATTATTATTATTGACAAGGTATAAGTTGCTGAGCCTGGCCTTGAACTTGCAATCTCCTGTCTCAGCCTCTGGTCACTCTAATTATAGGTGTACACTACCATCCCGGCCTAGAAATTATTCTATAAATGATCTTAGGCATGGATTAGATCTATAAGAATGGGAGAACTTGATTGAACATATACAGAAGGACAAACATAGGGGAAAACTCATGGCTATAAAGATACTCAGGTGAAATATTTAGAGGATTTAAAATTGGGACACATCACATGCTTGTATATTTTTATCAGAATAGATCCTACTGTGTGTAACTAAGAATGAATAAAAGAAATAAAGCAAAGATCATTAGAATAGACTACAGAAATACAGCCAATAAGTCAACTGTGAAAAGCTCCTTATGTGTGACATAATCTTGGAAATTATGGATCTTAAGGATTTTATTTTCAGAATGTATAATAACACAAATGATAAATGGTAGGAATGTAGTGATGGAAGCTATGAGGAAAGAAAGGCATTATTATCATCACAATAGCAATTTAGGGGAAGAACATACAGAACTAGAAAGGTTGCATTTTAAATTAGTCAGCTGGTGGCAATTGGTATTTAAACCTGGGTCAATGTGAGTCACACCTGCTCTTCCTTCTACCACATCCAGCTGTCCTGAGGAAACTACCACAGAGCTTGTGTAGAACCTGCTGCTGTATCTTTTCCACTTTGGAAAGCTGAACCCATAATGACGAGGTGCTACTTTAAGAGTCAAACACAAATTTCATACAAATGCATGTAATACATACACTCATATACTGTAAGGACTTAGTTCTGAACTAAACCTGTTGAGGCTCAGTACACAACACTGGAGAATGACTGTACCAGAAGATGCAATGCCAAATATGTCTCTTTGTCATTACAATTATTTTGAGAAACTGCAGACAAAGAAGTAGCCCTGGAACACTTTACATATGTAAAAGAAACAACTTTAAAAGAAATCTCTAGTAGTAAAAGAAGTTGTATCACCTGAGAGACACTGTACATAAAAGGGCAAACCTTTATTCACCATGCTTTTCTTACTCTTATTCCCTCTTCATTTGCCTTTACATCCCCCAGAAGCCCCAAGTCCTTGTTTGTCTCTAGAGCTTAAGGTGCTATATAAGTAACAATTATTTGGCACTTAAATATTTGAGTCGCTTTTTTTGTGTGAGACTCTTGTGCATACAGGCATAATTAAAATGTTCTTGCAACTATTAATTTATCATATTCCAATTTAATTTGTAGTCCATGCAAAGAATCAAGATGTGTGGAAGAAGTCAGTTTTCTCTGCTCTACATTTTTTTTTTTTTTGGTGGGGGGCTGACCAGGTTCCAGGGGTCAAATTCAGGGTCACTTGACCACAGAGCCACATCCCCAGCCCTAGTTGATATTTTATTTAGAGATAGGGTCTCACTGAGTTGCTTAGTGCCTCACTTTTGCTGACGTTGACTTCGAACTCATGATTCTCCTGCTTCAACTTCCTGAGCCCGTGGGATTACAGGCATGCACCACCAGGCCTGGCTCTGCTCTACATCTTCAACATATATTTACACTATAATATTGTTTAAATTGTCAGTACTGTATCACTTCATAGAAATCCTGAGACATGCCTGTGATTGAAAACTTAGGTTTTCCAGTCTGTTCAGCATTCTGAACTTCCCAGAGCCAAATGCAGGCTTTTTACAATGTTTCTTTCTTAATTTTACAAATGATGGTATTTTTCCTATAGTAAAAATTGTGTATACAAAATATAATTTTAAAAATATATTTAATTACCTAGAGATTCAACCTCCCAGAGAAAATTTTCATCTGTTGATATATTTGGTTATTTCTACTATTTCATGCACACAGGAGACCAACAAGTAATATATTTGAAAACATTTGATTGATTCTACTATTTTCAAATATTTCCATTTGCCAAAATCCCTGTATGCTTGATGGCATGACTGGTCAATAATATATTGTTTCAAGGCAATTATAGCTCTGAAATATAAGGAACTCAGAATTCATCTTTTTCATTTTTACAACAATAACAACAAAAATCCTGGATGAAAATCAAAAACTTTTCTTGTACTCACCAGAGAAACGAGTATTGAGGGCAAATTGTCACTCCAAGAAAGAGGTGGATACAAAGAATCTCTGTGGAGGTTTTACATACCTGAATCAAAAGCTGCTGAAGCCATTAACTGGTAGGAACGCTTGAAATGCTGCAGGATGATCACAGAAAACAGTGAGAAACTCCAGGACTCACAGTCTTAGTTAGAGGTTTTCCACAAGGCACTGGCCCCTTGAGAGGGAAAAGAACCATTTTGAATACCTCTTGCAGAGTCTCCAAAATAAATACTTACTCCCCAGGTGATAAGATTTTGAGAGCCTTATCAGACCTGGAGGGAAGGGTATTCATTCCATCTATAGCTTCTCCAGATTTTCCTCTCTCAGGCAAATGGATGTAATGAGAAAAAAATAAGAAACACTTGTGAAGGAGTCTTCACAGTCTGGGGACAAAAAATGTGGTTTAATCCTAAGAGTACAAAAGTTCTTCCTCCCTGAACCTTGCTACCACACAAATGGGCCCTAGTGTATTAACAATGTGTTACCACTGAAAGAACTGGAAGGTGGGTGCTGAAGGAAGGGTTCTCCAGCAAGCCCAAAGTCTAAAAAGAGACAATGAACCAAGAGAAACAACAATCATTAAACAAGGCTGCCTCCAAGCAACTAATTTAGTAACCTCAAATTACCTCAAGTATCTTCACACTAGAGGCCTTTTCCTTAGTTGCAACTACTTGGTACATTATATCTAAATTTTAGCCAAAAACATTTGGGTTGATATATTGCTAGGTGGTAAAGTACTTGCCTGGTATGTACAAGGATGTGGGTTTGATACCTAACATCACATACATTAAAAAAAAAAAAAGTTAAAATGTAATGGAGAAACATCCTGAAGATAGAACCAGACTTGGTTCAATAGAACCAGACTTGATATGACACAAATGTTGGAAATGGAAAACAGGGAGTTTGAGTAGCCATGATTAATATATTATAACCTTTACTGGAAAAGTAGACAACATGCAACAGTAGATGTGTAATTTAAGCTAAGAAAGAATCAAAATGAAATGCTAGGGGGAAAAAAAACACTTTTAACAAAAATGAGGAATGTCTTTAAGATGCTCATTAGTAGCCTGTACCTTACTGAAGATGAATCAGTGGACTCGAACCTATGCCAGCATAAATTTCCTATACTGAAATGTAAGTATAAACTAGAATAAAAACCACCAAACAACAACAGAACAGAACATCCAATAACGGTGGGACAATTTGAAAAGGTTTATGTACACATAAATGGGATATTAGAAGAAAGAGAATGGAATGAATAACATATTTGCAATAATAATGGTTAAAATTTTTCCAAAATTAAAAACAAACTCCTCATAGATGCAGGAAGCTCAGAGAACAAAAAGCAAAATAAATATCAAAAATTCTGGATGTAGGGCTATATCACATAAACCAAATACAAATAGAAAAATTTGAAACCAATACAGAAAAGGGTGGGGAGAGTTGGAAAGAAAACAATATCTTACTTAAAGAGCAACAAGTAACGCAAATTTCAGTGGTTTTCTCATCCAATAGCATGGAAGGATGAAATGAGTGGAGTTGAATATTTGAAATGTGTCAGATGGAGTCTCAGCCTGTGGGAAACAGATTTAGCGTCCTGGCAGGTGAAGGAAGATTCGAGGTGCAGTTGGAACAGTGGATATTCTTTATTCTGGCAACCCCCAGCCTCTAGCTCCAGCCCATAGTCAGTTCCATTTAGTACCTGAGTCCTTCCACTGACCTTTTTATGCAGGCCAGACAAGGCAGGCATATTGCCAACAGGTTACATCAGTGGGCACATGCTCACAAGCAAATATACTAAAAACATGGCTCTCCAGAAGTGTCCGTGAGGAACCTAACTATAGCCATCTTGCTTGGGCCTTTCCTAGAAGTGTGGAGGGAAAAACAGAAAACAGCCAAACTAAAAGTCTATGTCTAGCAAAATTAACCTTCAAACATAAATAAGAAATGACTCAGAAAAACAAAAGGCAAAGGTACCATTTGGAAACCCTTACTTTTAGAAGGCTGGTTTTCTAGTTATGGTTACCAGTCACTTCCGAAATAATTGCATATTTGACTTTTTCCTGTGTTCAGATGGAAAAAAAAAAAAACTTATAAGTTCACCTTTGTTAGTTTCTAAGATAACTTTACCACCCAAAGCTTCAAGAAAGTATAGAGATGAATGTGCTATGTAAATGGGTTTGATAGATAAAAAACAAGATGCTTAGTCAGCTTTCAATTTCAAATAAACAACAAATAATTTTTAGGTTAAGTAGATGCCATGCAATATTTACTACTTAAAATCAAACTTTTATTTGCTGCCTATATGGAATTCAGATATAATTTAACATTCTGTTTTTCTTGACTAAATATAAATCTACCAATAGATCAAATATTTTTCAGCCTCAATTCTTCCCACCTCATCACCAAAAACTGCCCCAAAGTACACCCAAGCAGGAGGCTTTAATTAGGATGATCAAGGTTTCCTAATGGTTGGTGTGGCTTTATATCTTGATATGTGTCAGTTATCATCGGCAAAAGCCTCCCATATTATTTTCTATGAAAACTCATTGTGTTGAGTAAAATCTAGTGTAACTTCAGCTTTTTCTCATGTTAAAACATTTTCCCATTAAATAAAATTATTTTGAAACTTTCTAAATTCTCCAGATTTTGATTTAATTGTATTGCTATCAAGTAGCAGTTGCTCCCCGCCCCCAAATGCCAATCAATGTTGGGATTACATTTGAGGAAGATGTGGTTCTTGGCTTCTTATACTTTTCCCCAAACATGTCTCTAAAAACCTTCGTTTCTTCAAAGCATGTATTGCTTTGAAACCACTCATATTCTCCAGTCTGCCAAGTCTAATACTAAATCCTCTTTAGTTGAAGTTCATAACACCATTCTTGCCATCTTCATTACTGCCTCTATTTAGAGCATCATTCTCCATGTTTCAACACCCACATAGAAAATACATATGACATCTCACCTTTCAGTTTCTCTCACCTCAGGCCAACAGACATTCCCTCTCCTATACCTTAACCACCTACTTCTATGCCCTTAAGGTAGACCAGAGTGTCTCATTTTCTTGCTGTGGAATGGATTGGTCTCATTTTAAGATGCAGTTGTATACCAGATGTTAATCACTGTGTGAAGACTGTGTAGGCTAGAGCCCAGGTTCTGCTATGTCTGAATGACAGGAACCTTATTTGCTGACCCCAGCTATCCATCAACACATATTGACTTTCTGTCTGTACCCTGAAGAAAACACATGTAGGAAGCTCATTATTTTCATATTAGATAATGCATGACTACGCAATATTCATTTCAAGCATCCCACACCCAAATCTGTTTTCTAACAGTTTCTGCTTTTATATTCTAAATAACCTCTCTAACAATTTTCAATCCCAGATAAGACCACCCACCAGTGGAATATACCACATTTATATTTATTGTCATTTTGTCCTCACCAGCTAATGCTCTAGCATCTGTGACTGTCACCACTTGCACATATCTTTGAATACTAGAGTGATTTAGTGCCACTCTGGTTTTACTTACCTTGAAAAACTTCATCTCTGAATGAAATAGTTGAGCATGCCTAAGAAACAAAGTTTAAAACCAAGCATACACGTACTACCTTAAATGTATAACCAGGAGTTACCTCTGGACCCTCAGTGTTAGCAATCTTACATAATTTCCCACTTAGTTTTCCATTTGATTACTCACTTTCTGGGCTACTTCATGTTCCCTACTTTAAAAACCTTTAAACTCCCACCAGGTGTGATGAACATCTGTAATTATACTCAGGAAACCACGGATGGTAATTTAAGACCCTGACTCAAAATAAAAAAATAAAAAAAATAGACTGTGGATATAATTCAGTGGTGAGCACCCCAGGCTAAATTCCTAGTACTGAAAATCAATCAATCAATCAATCAATCAATCAATCAATCAACCAATCTCCCTTCACTTTAGAGATAGCCCAAAGAATGGGAGAAAATATGAAGAACTCAAAAAACTTAACACCAAAAAAAAAAAACCACCCTGAATTAATAAATGGACAAAGGTACTGAATAGCCACTTCACAGAAGAAATTGAATCTATCAACAAATATGTGAAAAAAAATGGTAACATCTCTAGCAGTTTACGAAATACAAATTAAAACTATACCAAGATTCATCTCACTCCAGACAGAACAGCAATTATCAAGAATATAAGTAACAATATATTGGCGAGGATGTAAGGAAAAAGGTGCACTCATACATTGCTGGTGAGACTCAAAATTGGTGCAACCACTGTGGATAGCAGTATGAAGATACCTCAGAAAACTTGGAATGAAAACACCATTTGACCCAGTTATCCCACTCCTCAGTTTATATTCTCAAGACTTAAAATCAGCTTAATACAGTGATGCAGCCACATCAATGTTTAAAAGCAGCTCAATTCACAATGGCTAAATGTAAAATCAGCCTTTGTGCCCTTCAACAGATGAACAGATATACACCAAAGAATACTACTTAGCTATAAAGAGAAATACAATTACGGCATTTGTTGGTAAATGCATGGAACTACAGACCATTATGCTAAGTGAAATAAGCCAATCCCCCCAAAAACCAAAGACCAAATATTCTCTCTGATACGTGGATGGTAATTCACAATACGTAGGGTAGGTAGGGAAGAATAGGTGTACTTTGGATTAAACAAAAAGGAATGAAGGGAAGGGAAGGAGAATGGGAATAGGAAAACTAGTAGAATGAATCGAATATTACTTTCCTAAGTTCATGGGTGAATACGCAACCAGAGTAACTCCAGAAGAATGAAAAGTTATACATATATATATATATATATATATATATATATATATATCTCAAAACACATTCTACATCGTGTATAACTAATAAGAACAAATTTTAAAAGTACTTGAAAGCAGAAAAAAAAAAAAAAAGAAAACTCCCTTCACTTTCCTAACCAATCAGGACCCACATGCTTCTTCTTTGCAATGATTAGTTATTTTATTTTCTGTATTATTAGCCTAGGGCTGCCCTACTGAAGTACTAAAAACTAGGTGAATTAAAATTATAAAAAAATGTTTTGTCTCACTTCCGGAGAATAAAATTCTGAAATGAAGGTGTCAAGCAGGGCATGTTCCTCCTGAGACCTACAGGGAAGATTCCTTCTTTCCCTCTTGTTAGCTTCTGGTGGGGGCTGTTAAAGCTCATGTTCCTTGGCTTGTAGCTGCACTGTTTCAATCTCTGCCTCTGTAATCAATTGACATTCTTTCTTAATATTTCTGTGTATCCAAATTCCCCACTTCTTCTGAGGACACGAGCTATATAGTATCACAGTTCACTCTAATAACCTCATATCAACTTGATGATATTTGTGAAGACCTCATTTCTTTTTTTAAATTATTTTTTATTACTTTTAGATATACAGAACAGTAAAGTGTATTTTGACAGAATGTAATACATGGAGCATTATTTATTCCAGTTAGGATTCCATTCTTGTGATTGTACATTATGTGGAATTTCATTGGTGGCATATTAATATATGAATATAGGAAAGTTATGTCTAATTCATTTTACTCTTTCTTATTCCCACACCCCCTACCTTCCTTTGCCAGTAAATGGATGAATCTGGAGACTATCAAGCTAAGTCAAATAAGCCAATAAGCCAAAAAACTAAGGGTCCAATGTTCTGATAAGTGGATGCTAACACACTACAAGGGGAAGGGAGAGAACATAAAATCAGCAGAATAGATAATGGGGAATAATTTGAAGACCTTATTTCTAACTAAGTTGATATTCCCAGGCACTAGGTACATCTATGACTTAGGACATCTTTTGAGCAGACAAAAAATCCTCCCACAACAATTTGTAATAAGGAACATTCCCTGTACTTTGCATTGAATTTCAAATTCTGTAGGATTGGAATTCCCTGTCTTTAAAATCATATTGGGATAGGATCATATGGTGACATCCATAATAAACTTGTTGATGTAAATATTACCTGTTAATAAATATTCTCCCTTGACAACATATATGCCAGCTACAACTCAATTAGAATACCACACCAACATCAAAATCTTTATAATAAATTATCTGTATTATTTTTCTCAGCATTAACACCTTCTATTATCTCATAAAAATATTTTTCTCCAAAGTAATGTCCAAACCACTTTTGTCTAAGGTCACTAATGTCCTTCATCATACCATAAATTAATTCTCATCTTTGAATACCATTTACATATTTTTCATTCTTTATTTTCTTTCCTGATGCATAGTATACAAATCTCTGTTGGTATAATGAATATTAAATACGTCACTATAGACAGTAAAAAAGCAAGCCTAAAGGAACAAGTGAATATCATCATATCAACAAAGAAAATAACATAAAGTAAAAATTATATTAGAAAAAAAATAACATAAAAATCAATATAAAAAGAAATGCTACAGGAAAAATTTAGACTTTTATTAAGGGCCTTCCCTCAAACTCAGGGGCAAGAACTTTATTAATGGAAATAATTAAGGAGAAAACATTAGTCTTATATATCTAGATGAACTGGATATCTATATGGAAAAATAAAACACATATTCAACATACAGAAATAGATACCACATGGACTATAGACATACAGAAAAGTGAAAATAGTTTTTTAAAGTTTCTATAAAATAACTCCTGATTTATCTTGAAGTAGGGTGGAAGGAGATGTAATATCTTTCACTGGACCCAAAGTATTAACATACTTTATTATATTTAGGGCATACTTCTTTTTGATTTATATATGACAGTGGAATACATTATAATTCTTATTACACATATAGAGCACAATTTTTCATATCTTTGGTTGTATACAAAGTATATTTACCAATTCGTGTCTTCATACATGTACTTTGGATAATAATGTCCATCACATTCCACCATCATTTCTAACCCATGCCTCTCTCTTCCTCTCCAACCCCTCTGCCCTATCAAGAGTTCATCTATTCCTCCCTCTCCCTCTCCCTCTATGAATCAGACTCCTTATATCAAAGAACACATTTGGCATTTGTTTTTTGGAGTGATTGGCTAACTTCACTTAGCATTATCTTCTCTAACTCCATCCATTTACCTGCAAAGGTCATGATTTTATTCTCTTTTATTGCTGAGTAATATTCCATTGTGTATATATGACACATTTTTAAAATCCATTCATCTACTGAAGGGGATATTGGTTGGTTCCACAGTTTAGCATTGTGCATTGTGCTGCTATAAACATTGGTGTGTCTGTGTCCCTGTAGTATGCTGTTTTTAAGTCCTTTGTGTATAGAACAAGCAAAGGAATAGCTGGGTCAATTGGTGGTTTAATTCCCAATTTTCCAAGAAATATCCATACTGCTTTCCACATTGGCTGCACCAATTTGCAGTCCCACCAGCAGTGTATGAGTGTACCTTTCTCCCCACATACTAATTATTGTTTCTATGCATAATACTTGCCATTCTGACTGGAGTGAGATGAAATCTTAGAGTGGTTTTGATTTACATTTTTCTAATTGCTAGTGATTGGGCAT
Organism: Marmota flaviventris; assembly: GCF_047511675.1. Classification (NCBI taxonomy): domain Eukaryota; kingdom Metazoa; phylum Chordata; class Mammalia; order Rodentia; family Sciuridae; genus Marmota; species Marmota flaviventris. Next base: position 84,301,015 of record NC_092506.1, read on the forward strand.
AGTTCTTATAACAAATTAGCAAAGGAGTAAAAAAGCAAGGCAAATATTTAGAAAAGACATTGCAATACATATAGCAGAAAAAGGTCTTACACATGGAATAAAGAATATCTACAAATCAAAAAAAAAGGACAACCATGCCCAAATTAAAATATATATATATAGAAATTATCTACAATACAATATCTTTTGTAGTGTCTTCTAAACCTGAGCATATGCCAGCCCCATCACTCAATAATTGTTCCTTTCGTTATGCATGAAACAGAAATACACTAAAAGGTTTGTAATATATATATATATATATATATATATATATATATATATATATATATATATATATATATATATATATGTATAGGCATCATTCATTATTCATAGCAGTCCATGACTGGAAATACCCTACATTTCCGTTAAAGAAAATTATATCCTATGAACTACTTACTGTTAAACTCATCACCAAATGAATATTTCAGTCATAATATTTACTCATAGAAGCCAGCAACAAAAATCTCACCATATAATCTTACACTTGATTTGGAATTTAAAAACAAGGAAAATTAGCATATTATGATAAAGATTGACATACCAGCTATTTCTTGGAATAGTAACTACTGAAAGGAGACTTCTTCAATATCAATAATATTTGTTATGTTTTAAATAAAAGTCATCCCCCAAAAGCTCATGTGTGAAACAATGCAAGAATTTTCAGAGGTGCAATGATTGGATTATGAGAACCTTAACCTCACCTGTGGATTAATTTCCTTATATGAATTAACTGGGTGGTAACTATAGGCAGGTAGGGTGTGGATGGAGGAGGTTATTCCCTAGGTGTATGACTTTGGGGTTTATATTTTGTTCCTGGTGAGCAAGCTTTCTATCTTCTTCTGACTGTTGTCTTTAGTTGCTTCCTCACCATACCCTTCCTCCATGAGGTTCCACCTTGCTTCAGACCCAGAAGAATGAAGTCACCTGTGTATGGATTGAGATCTCTGAAACCATAGCCAAAATAATCTTTTCTCCTCTGTTTTTCTTGTCAGATTTTTTTTCTACATGATAAAAAAGCTAACTAAAACAAGATTCTATATATTTATCAGATAAGGTAGCCAGATATGATTTCTCTCCTCATTATTCAAATAAACCAAAAGTCCAAGTCTGAGTCCTAGGGCCTATGAATGAATACAAGAAAATGCAAACCTGATTTTCTCATGTTAACTACCCGGCATCTGGAAATACAGAGTATGGGCATCTATGGAGATCATAGTGTTTCTGAGAGACTGGTTTGAAAAGTGAAAGAAGTAGTAGAGCATAAGCCTATCTGATTAACTGGAACATTTTACTCCTGGGGTCATTGTAGATAGCAGATTTTGCTTTACCAGTTGAGAGTGATGAAAACATGCAATTTGATAGTTAGTGCTTTCTAAGTCATAGAGTCTCAGAAGCAACTATATATTACCTTTCAATAATGTGGGAAAATGGACTAGGAGACAAACAGTGAGAATGTCTTATATCATTACTCAGGGGTCCAGAAGAGAAAATCGTATACGCCTCTGTCCTACAAACATATTTCCCTGTCTCTGAGAAAATAGTGTTTCCCTAACAAAGGTTGACACTAAGTCAAGAATGCTTGTTTTATAATAACAATGTGAGCTCTGATTTTAGGTCCCTGCAGATGTTTTGAATTGCCAGTATATAAGTCCCAGAAAAATCTATACTGCAAAAGTAAACACTTTAACAAAAATTACTCTTTTTTCCCCTTTTCAGCTTATAGCGTCTCTCTATTTCCACTTGAAATTTTTTTACTTCAGTTATGGTTATAGTCAATCACCTATAACAATGGTCAGCTGAATATCTGTGTGTTTTAAATAAAAGACAACAATACCAAGAGAAAAGACAATATTTATACTCTCAGGAAAAGAATATCTATTGAGCAAAAATTTCACCTTTTGAGACATATTTGCAATTTTTTTTTCATCTGTAATTATTCTGGGCAGTTCAATTTCATCAAGGTTAAGCCAGTATCACTTACATTGTATTTTGTAATTTAAGGTTTTGATGATTGAGTAGAGATTTAAGAAAAGTGTCATTTTGACCCATTTCTCAAATTCGAATCTGACTGCCTCTCTCTGTGAAGCCTTTCAATTTCTCCTGCATAGCCTGAATGTTCTGTTGTGGTGGTATGTTTAACACAACAGCATTAGATTTTTAGCCACAATATCAAAGTTGAATTTTATAGATGTGCATTTTTAACCCTGGTTTCCCTTTGGGTAGCCTTGTATACTTCTATACCTCTGTTCCTATTACTATTCCTAATTTAGCAGAAGTTCATTCCAAATATGTTTATCTCATGAAGGAAGAATGGTTTCCCTCAAAACTCTCACTCAGGAAAGTACAACCATAAACTGGAAAGAAATTATTTGATATACAGAAGATTGGTCATAGAATATTTTCCATAAGACAATTGAAGATTAGAGGAATTGAGAGACATATCCAAGATGTGCAATTATATATGTAGCAGAACCCTGAATGTACCCTTGTAATGTTCCTTTACCTGACCTTTTGACGTTTCCAATAATTTTATCCTGAAAAGTTGTAAGACTCCTTTCTCCCTTATTCTTTCAGTCATTCCTTTCAATAAAGTTTTCACAAAGTTAATTTTTTAGTTTTACTTTAGTGAAACATTCCAAATGGCATAAGGAATGTGAAATTTTTAAAAAGCAAGTTTAATACTAGAAAAATTCTTATACAATATTATTTTCTACAAGCTTTACAATAATTCAGTATTACAGTCATAATTTTTAAAGACATATAAAAGTTTCAATATTTTCCTGCTGTCCAATAGCTGAATGGTTGGTGGACTTAAAATATCTAAGAATATTCTCAATGCCTATAAAACTTTTAGCCAGATACATGATTCTTTTTTGCTCTCTTATATCTAATATTTGGGTTGCTTAGGTTAATAGTGTATGTTTCATAAGCTTAACAGGGTGATAGACTGGATTTGTGGATTGTTTTTGAAACAATTGTTTTATCAAAATAATCATTAAGTGATTTCCAAGTGTTTAAATGTCCTAATGTAGAAAAATTAGTTTAATAGCTTCTATCACAATTATTTACATTCACACAGAATAATAAGTAAACATCATATAATACTGTTTATATAATAGTAGCATTTTCCTTTTTTTGAGAGTAGCATTTTCAAAGATAAAAATAATTGACTTTAAGTCATTTCCACTTTTGCAAAATGTTTTTAAAAACCATTAATCTGAAGTTCATATGTATTAGTACTCTTACTATTAATAGTAGTCAATTTTATGAATGCTTAATAGTCACTGGAATCTATATAAGAAAATTTATTCACATTTTATTAAGTTATTATAACAAGTACAGGAGATATTTTCTTTTTAAAACTGAGGAAAATGAAGCCTTGGTAGGTGAAATTTCTTGCTCAAAGTCATGCAATAATAAACAAACAAATAAATAAATAAATAAATAATAACAAGAATACAAACTCTGGAAGTTTAATTGCAAGACCAAGTCTGTTTGCCAAATATTAGTTTTTGTATAGACATGGACATATAATGAAGTAAAAGAGCTACATACACCAAACATAAAAGTTATTTCAAAAGTATATACTTACAATATGTTAAAAATGAAAGAGAAATATGACACAAATGATTCCTTTATTTTAAAATATAAAAAGAAAAAAATTGAAAAGAATTGCATTAATAATTTGAGATTTTAAAAACTATTTTAGTTTTCTTCAAATTGTGTAGATGAGATACAAATTATTTCTAAATTGAATACTTACTACATCCTTCCTACAGTAATATTTCCCATTTGAGTTCTTACAATGAACAACTTTTCTGTACTGATGTGTCCATGTTCTGTAGATACATGGACATCTTGCTGTGGCATATTTTATAAGTTGAAAGTAGACAGAATATTTTTAACATCTGCTTCCTACTTCAAATCAAATACTTCCAGAATCTATGTTCATTAAGGTGAAATCAATTTTCAAGGGGAATCTTGGCTACCAGTCTCTGTTGAGAGGACTGGATGAAAGTGAGAAGGAAAATCACTGGGGGAAAAAAACAAAACAACAACAACAAAAAAAAAAACTTAATGTTTTCCTGTATTTCGGGACCTCACTTGAAAAGTATTTTAATGTTGATATTAAATGTATGTTGATATCATACATATTTTGGGATGCTGTAACATTCATTTGGAAATCACTGCGTTCTTGGCATGGCATGGAGTTTGTGACCCTTCCCTCTATTTCCCTTGACCATGTTTCTTCCATCCTGTTTTGAGGGCTTTTCAGTTGGGTCCCTGAAGCAGACAAGTTCATTTAGACATCTGCTTTTTATACCACGAAGCAGAGCACATCTCACCATATCACTGCAGGCTAGTCTGTAGGTTTGCTTGCTCCTTTAATAATAAGCTATATTAAAAAAATAAGCATAAGACATTCTATCGTTTCAATTATGTTTTGAGAAGACTAATACTTGAGGTTGGCATGAGATGGATTGGATTTAGGTGCCATCAAATAATAAGTTTTCATTTGTTGTCAGAAAAAGTTTTTTTCCAATAATTGGGAAAAATTTAACTTAAGAAATTTTTGTTGATACCAGCAAAGTTCTAAGATTTCTAAGAGGAAAAAGTAAGTCAAATATCTTTTTTTTTCTGGTTTTATTTATTTTTTAATTTTTTTTATTCTTTTTAGTTACTTTTGCATACATGACAGCAGAATGTATTCTGACATATCATACATATATGGAATATAAATTCTCATTTTTGTGGTTTTACATGATATGGAGTTACACTGGTCATGTATTCATATATGAACATAGGAAAGTTATGTCCAATTCATTCTGCTGTCTCTTCTATTGACATCTCTCACTTCCATCCCCCAAATCCCAGGTCCAATCCAGTGAACCTCCACTCTTCTTTATTGGTACTATAGAATGTCTGCATCCTCATATGTAAATTCTGTAGCTAATGGAATATTGATGACATATTAAATAACAATATAACAAAAATGTAATTAACTACATAATTTAATGATATATCTCTATGCATATGGTATAATGATGCATTATATTTATGTGTAAATATATATGAGATAATGACATTCTCTCTCTCTTTATATAATATATATATAGAAATATATATATTATATAAAACTAGAGTTAAATCTGTATTCTCTTTTTTAAGTATACATATATAGAAAGAAAGAGTAGTAAAGATAGAGGGATAGAAAGAAAAACAAGGAAGGACTGTTATCTTTTGAAAATATGTAGAGAAATATAATATCTGAATACATGTTTTCTAAAAAAACAAAAATTATATACAAACCCCACTATCTATCATAAGAAAAAAACATAAAGCTTTGCTAAACATATTGGAATGTAACTTGGTAGGCAAACTCATATTCAGAGTCTGACCAAAATGAAACAAAGAGTCGGAAGAATAAACATTTACTGTATCTTTCTTTTTATAATATGGTCTGTGAGGAAAATTTATAGATATTATTTTATTTAAACATTATGAAATGTTAGAGTTGGAAAAACCCTAAATAACATCTAGTTCAGTATCTAAATCAGATGAGGGAACTACAACCAAAGTAGTAACTGAAATCTTGTAGAAGTCATTCTTCTATGTCTAGTGACTTTTTAAAAATTAATTAATTTTTTATTTATGTATAATAGTAGAATGCATTACAATTCATATTACACGCATTTTTTCATATAAAATATGAAATTATAATTATATCTAATATAAAATATGCATTACAATTCATATAACAGCATATATTTTATATAACATAAAATTACAATTATATATAATATAACATGCATTACAATTCATATAACAGCACATTTTTTCATATCTCTGGTTGTATATAATGTATATTCACACCAATTCATGTCTTCATACATGTACTTTGGATAATAATGTCCATCACATTCCACCATCATTTTTTGGAGGGATTGGCTAACTTCACTTAGCATTATCTTCTCTCACTCCATCCATTTACCTGCAAATGCCATGATTTTATTCTCTTTTATTGCTGAGTAATATTCCATTGTGTATATATGCCACATTTTTTATCCATTCATCTATTGTAGGGCATCTAGATTGGTTCCACAGTTCAGCTACTGTGAATTGTGCTGCTATAAACATTGATGTGGCTGTGTCCCTGTAGTATGCTGTTTTTAAATCCTTTGGGTATAAACCAAGGAGTGGGATAGCTGGGTCAAATGGTGGTTCCATTCAGAGTTTTCCAAGAAATCTCCATATTGCTTTTCATAATAGTTGCACCATTTTGCAGTCCCACCAGCAACATATGAGTGTGCCATTTCCTCACATCCTTGCCAACACTAATTGTTGTTTGTCTTCATACTAGCTGCCATTCTGACTAGAGTGAGATGAAATCTTAGAATGGTTTTGATTTGTATTTCTCTAATTGATAGCTATGATGAACATTTTTTTCTTATATTTGTTGATTAATTAGATATTCTCTTCTGAGTAGTGTCTGTTCAGGTCTTAGCCCATTTTTTGATTGGGTTATTTGTTTTTGTTATGTTAGCTTTCTGAGTTCTTTATAAACCCTAGAGATTAGTGCTCTATCTGATGTGTGAGGAATAAAGATTTGCTCCCAAGATTTAGGCTCTCGATTCACCTCAAAGATTGTTTCTTTTGCTGGGAAGAAACTTTTTAGTTTGAATACATCTCATTTATTGATTCTTGGTTTTAATTATTGCACCAAAGGAGTCTTATTAAGGAAGTTGGGGCCTAATCCCACGTGATGGAGATTAGAGCCAACTTTTTGTTCTATAAGATGCAGAGTCTCTGGTTTTATTCCTAGGTCTTTGATCCATTTTGAGTTGAGTTTTCAGCATCGTGAGAGACAGGGGTTTAATTTCATTTTGTTGCATATGGATTTCTAATTTTCCCAGCACAATTTGTTGAAGAGGCTATCTTTTCTCCAATGCATGTTCTTGGCACCTTTGTCTAATATAAAATAATTGTAGTTTTGTGGGTTAGTCTCTGTGTCCTCTATTCTGTACCATTGATCTACCAATCTGTTTTGGTGCCAATCATGCTGTTTTTGTTACTATTGCTCTGCAGTATAGTTTAAGGTCTGGTATAGTGATACCACCTGCTTCACTCTTCCTGCTAAGGATTGCTTTAGCTATTCTAAATCTTTTATTTTTCCAGATAAATTTCATGACTGCTGTCTATGAGGGATGTCATTGGGATTTTAATCAAAATTGCATTAAATCTGTATAGTGCTTATGGTAGTATGGTCATTTTGACAATATTAATTCTGCCTATCTAAGAGCAAGACAGATCTTTTCATCTTCTAATTTCTTCTTTGACTTCTTTCTTTAGGGTTCTGTAATTTTATTATATAGATCTTTCACCTCTTTCATTAGGTAGATTCCAAAGTATTTTTTTGAGGCTATTGTAAATGGCATAGTTTTCCTCATTTCCCTTTCTGAGGATTTGTTACTGATATACAGAAATGCATTTCATTTACGGGTGTTGATTTTATATCCTGCTACATTGCTGAATTCATTTACTAGTTATTGAAGTTTTCTGGTGGAACTTTTTGGTTCTTCTAGGTATAGAATCATATCATCATCAAATAGTGCCAATTTTTTCATATATATATATATATATATATATATATATATATATATATATATCTTTAATTTCTTTTGTGTGTCTAATTGTTCTGGCCATTGTTTCAATAAGTATGTTAAATAGAAGTGGTGAAGGAGGGCATCCCAATCTTGTTCCAGTTTTTAGAGGAAATGCCTTCAATTTTTCTCCATTTAGAATGATGTTGGCCTGGGGCTTAGCATAGATACCTTTATGATGTTGAGATATGTTCCTGTTATCCCTAGTTTTTCTAGTGTTTTGAACATGAATGGGTGCTGCATTTTGTCAAATGCTTTTTTTGTGTCTATTGAGATGATCATATGATTCTTATCTTTGTGTCTATTGATGTGATGAATTACATTTATTGATTTCCATATGTTGAACCAACCTTTCATTCCTGGGATGAATCCCATTTGATCATGCTGTATGATCTTTTTGTATTTGATTTGCCAGAATTTTATTGAGAATTTTTGCGTCTATGTTCATCTGATATATTGGTCTGAAGTTTCTTTTTTTTTTAATGTCTCTTTGCCAAGTTTTGAAATCGGGGTGATATTGGCCTCATAGAATGAGTTTGGAAGTGCTCTCTCTTTTTCTATTTCCTGAAATAAATTGAAGAGTATTGGTATTAGTTCTTCTTTAAAGGTCTTGTAGAACTCAGCTCTGTACCCATTCATTCATTCCTGAGCTTTTCTTGGTTGGTAGAATTCTGATGGCGCCTTCTATTTCATCACTTGAAATTGATGTGTTTAAATTGTGTATATCATCCTGATTCAATTTGGGCAAATTATATGACTCCAGAAACTTGTCAATGCCTTCAATATTTTCTATTTTATTGGAGTACAAATTTTCAAAATAATTTCTAATTATCTTCTGTATTTCTATAGTGTCTGTTGTGTTATTTTCTTTTTCATCAGGTATTTTAGTAATATGAGTTTTCTCTCTCATTCTCTTTGTTAGCATGGCTAAGGGTCTGTCAATTTTATTAATTTTTTTCAAAGAACCAACTTTTTGTTTTGTCATTTTTTTAATTGTTTCTTTTGTTTCAATTTCATTGATTTCAGCTCTGTTTTTATTACTTCCTGTCTTCTACTTCTTTTGGTGTTGATTTGTTCTTCTTTTTCTAGGCTTTGAGATGTAATGTTAAGTCATTTATTTGTTGACTTTTTCTTCTTTTGAGGAATGAACTCCATGCAATAAGCTTTCCTCTTAGAACTGCTTTCATAGTGTCCCAGAGATTTCAATATGTATTATCTGTGTTCTCATTCACCTCTAATTTTTTTTAAATCTCCTCCTTGATGTCTTCTGCAACCAAGTGTACATTCAGTACTATATTATTTAGTGTCCAGGTATTGGAATGGCTTTTATTTCTTATTTTATCGTTGATTTCTAATTTTATTCCATTATGGTCTGATAGAATGCAGGGTAGTATCTCTACTTTTTTATATTTGCTAAGGGTTGCTTTATGGCATAATATATGCTCTATTTTAGAGAAGGACCCATGTGCTACTGAAAAGAAAATGTACTCCTTTTGAAGGATGAAATATTCTATATATGTCAGCTAAATCTAAGTTATTTATTGTATTATTGAGTTTTATAGCTTCTTCATTCAGCTTTTGTTTGGAAGAGCTATCTAGTTATGAAAGAGGTGTGTTAAAGTCACCCCCAAATTATTGTGTTGTGGCTTATTTGACTCTTGAACTTGAGAAGAGCTTGTTTGATGAACATAGATGTTCCATTGTTTGGGGCATGTATATTTATAATTGTTAAGTCTTGTTGGTGTATTGTTCCCTTGAGCATATGTAGTGTCACTTTTTATCCCTTTTGATTGACTTGAGCTTGAAGTCTACTTTATTTGATATACGAATGGAAACACCTGCTTGCTTCCATAGTCCATGTGAGTGGTATGATTTTCCCCAACCCTTCACATTCAGTCTGTGGGTGTCTTTTCCAATGATTTAAGTTTCTTGGAGACAGCATATTGTTGGGTCTCTTTAAAAAAATCCAATCTGCTAGTGTATGTCTTTTGATTGGTGAATTTAGGCCATTAACATTCAGGGTTATTATTGAGACATGATTTGTGTTACCAGCCATTTTTGCTATTTAATGTGGCTTGTTTTCTCCTCTGATTAGATTTTCCTTTAGTGTAATACCTCCCTCTCTAGTGACTTTTTAATACTGTGCTTTTTCTTAACTTGAGTTTCAGAACTATTATTTGTAATAATACTACTTACATATTTTGGACTCCATTACATACTTAATCCTATTGCAAATGAGATTTAAATACATCTTGTAAAGCTATGTAGAAATACATATACTAATTTTAGAAAACCCTTCTATTGTATTTTAAATTAAATACATGCATACACTCTCAATATAAAATCACATGATTTGATAGGTGAAAAACCCAATTTGCAACAGTGTATTTTAGATAACTTGCCCAGATGGCATATTATTTTTGAGATGCAATTGAGCCAAACTCAGTGACCTAAGGATCCTCCTATTCTGCTATAAAATACCTATAACAGTCAGTTAAAAGCTTACACCACACACACACACACACACACACAAACACAATGTCATAAGAAAGACCATATGTTTAAAAAATCTCAGAATAAAGACAGTGAACTTCTTTCTTTTTATCTTTTTTTTTTTAAAAAATTCTGGCCAAAAATAGCCTATTAAATAATCTTTATCCTTTAATATGAGCATGCCACCTATCTGTATCCAGTTGTGTCACACAAGGTGACAAATTCTTTTAAAAATCCCATAGTTCCAAATTTCATGTCCATGACATAATTGACAGAGCCATTAAAAAGTATCTTATGAAGTATTACATCATAGCATCATTTTTTTAAAAAAATTAAATTTTAAGACTTTATATTTAGATAAATTTAGAGAATTAAAATATATCATTGAAGTAGGGACAAATTTAAATGTAAAATTATATGCAGAAATAATTTTATAATAGTATAATTTCATGCAGTTATTTCCTGAATCGAATATGAATAAGCAACAATTATTTTGGTTAGTTATAGGTATCATCAGCCCTTAGATTACAATCCCCAACTATTCATTGATTGCCTGTTCCTCCCACTGTTCTCTCTCAGGTCTGAGCTCTAGTTCTCAGAGAGCTAGACATATACACAGGGTCTCTCTTCAACATATAGGAAAACCTTTAAAAACCCAGAAAAATAGGGGTATTTTCATTTTCCACTTTCCTTGTCATGCTCTTAAATTTACCAAATAGAAAGAAAGGGAGGGGAGGAGGAGGGAGAAAGGAGGAAGGAAGGAAGAAAAGAAGGAAGGGAGGGAGGGAGGGAGGGAGGGAGGAAAGAAGAAAAAAGAAAAATAAAACTTTCAGAGGAAAAATACAAATATGTTCACTCACACTAGAAGCTTGTATTTTTGGCGGAAAATTCTCTAAATATTAGCACATACTTATGAGTAAGTATTTCCCTGGCTCTACAACACTTTGGCCTCCAAGAATACTGGGAAGACAGTGCATTTTCATTCATTAAACTAATACGGAATCCATACAAGATTAAGAGTTCTCCAAACAATTTTATAACTGCATTTGGCAATGTTTTTCATATACAAATTAATACCTACAGAGACCTGTTTTGGAACATTCTATATTGTGTTAATATAAACATGATGTATTAAGTACAGCATCATAACATGGGTATTTTGTAGATCATTCACCAGGACATTTAGTGTTTAATCTGTAGCCTTATCTAATAGGAAAATCCTCAACTATGGTGGAAATCTGTAGCTTTTACTTTTATAAAAAACATCCTTTCTCATTAGCAAAACAGTAAGCAATTCAGGCACATGAAATGAGTGGAAACATGTATTGTTTTACATAAAAACCCAGGCTCCTCTGTTCAACAACTATTTTTCTAAAGCTATCTTACTCTAATTAAAAAGATAAAGATACAGCTTCATCCTATTCCTAGTCTTTTACATATACTATTCCTTGTGGTTAACATTTGCAAACTGTGATGGTAGAAATACTTCTAAGACAATTATATTTAAGAATTATTAATTCATTTATATAGTAGCTATTGTGAGCATATCATAACACACAGTTCAAGGAAAAAATAACTAAATATCTTGAGCAACTAGTATTCAAGATACTCTCCACAGTTAATAGCCTACTCACTGGGAACTTATAGTTAAGTGACATGCTAAACATAGCATTATGGTATATTACTATAAGAGATATGGAACTTCTGATAAATATGAGTAATAAAACCAAAGCAAAATATACCTTATTTCTATGTTAGTTGCCAGGCTGTCATAAAGAACACCTTCCCAGTTGACCTATCTCATTACCCTTGATATCAAATACCTCTCAGTTGCTGGCATGGTCTTTTGGATATAAGAGCTCAAAGGTGACTACTTGAGGTTGATGCATTTTTAATAATGGCAACCCCGAGATATCTCATGGCAGAAATTGCAAGTGATGCCAAGATGATTAGCATACGTTCCAGCTGCATCCAGCTCTTCTGCTGATTTCCCCAATGAACTGTGAACCTCTGAAGTGTTTTGCTGACCTTGTGTTGAATGTGCTTTTCCAGAATTCCTGCATGGAAAGATACAAGATATATTTAATTCACAGTGGCAGCTGTCTTTTGCTTACTGGTTAACTTGGGTGGTGATGGCACCTGGGTCCAAATCATTGCAATACCATCTTGAAATGAAAAAGGCGGAAAAATCTTGGGCAGAGAGAGAGAGAGCTGAGTTGTTTGTGTAAATTAGTACATTTAAATTTAAAAATTTTTAAACAAGAACTTATGAACAAAGCACTGGTGGATCTGTTTGAACTAGTCACCTAAAATGGCAATCCTATTGTGCCAATGCTGCCACCGTTGATTCTAGAACTTTTGCAGCAGTAAATTTTATTGGAAAAGTTCTTTACACTTTTAGATGAACTACTTACACACTCATATTTCTTGTCATATTAAATATTAAGTACACAAACAATGCATTAGCCCTATTCTGTAAGGAACTGAAACAATAAAATTATAATCATATAAACATTTTCATAAAAATTTAGTTTCAAAGTCTATAGAAATTTTTATTATATTGATTATTATATTGATTTTTATCCTTCAGATAAAAATCAAACCACACCAAGAAGGCCACTAGGAAAATCTATAGAATCCACGAATATACTATTCTTAGATTCCCGGATAAGATGACAGCAAGCATAAATGAATTTCCTTTTGATTTTTGTATCATTTTGTGGAGGAAAGACCTATCCTCAAAATCCTGTTCAAAACAAAATATATATGGAAGTGAGTCTCATAATCTGAATCAAGAAAATTTTGAAATGTAAATTTTCACTTTTAATAAGCTAATATTGTATAAGGAGAACAGCAGTCACACAAATCTTAAGATAGCTTTCATTCACTGACATAGTCATTTAACAAAATGCTAAATACATTCTCAATATGTATTAGGTTATGCAGAGAATGAAGGTTTTTAGATAGACTATGAATCAGAAAGAAATGATAATTTGATATGAGATAAATTAATTTCAGTGTGCTCTGTAAAACTAGCCAGCTCATGGTCTGACCGGTAAAAACCCAAAAAAGACCAGAACTGAGGATCACTTCAGAACTAAATGAATTAGACATTCACTATATATTCCAGAGAGTAAGAGAGAGGTAAGTTTAAATATATATCTAATGGTTATGGAGCAATGTAGAATCACTGTCATTTGCCAGAGCACTAAAAGCATAAAAGAAAACTTGATCGATGGAGAAACGGACAGTTGACATTTAAGGAAGACTGAGAAAGTGCTTGGTACATCTGTGCAGACAATTGAAAATAACATGTATCATTACCTCACTTCATACAGAAAATGCATTCTTCTTAATTAAACTTATAAATCTGAAAAAGAAATCTATGAAGCTTTTCAAAAAATGTAAAAGTTTACCTGTGTGTTGTCATGATTGGGAAATATTTACTAAACAGAAGAAAAGAAGTGTAAGCCATGAAGGTAGATAAGTTTAACAAATGTTAGTGGATTATTTCATAAATTTTATTGATCCTAATATTTGTTATTCATACTATTAATATTTGAGGGTACATCACTGAAAAATCAAAGATCTTTGCTTTTTTTGAGTTTGTGCTATCATAACAAGGGACAGATTGAAAAATAAAAAGACATGATTATCATAAATAAGTCTTTAAATAATATGTTAAGAAGATAAAATTAGATTTATTTAGAGAAAACAAAATTTCTGAAATGAGGGTTATGGGCAATTCTAATTTTAAAATGGGTAACATGTAGGTCTTGTTGAAATGGTGAAATTTTATAAAAGACCAGACAGAGAAAAAACATCAATCAAGCAGATAATTAGGACAAAAACATTCCCTTTTTTGGAAGAGTGAGAACAAAGTTCCTGATTATGATTATGTTTGTGGATGTATTTGAGCAACACCATGTGGATCAATGTATATGGAGCAGAGTGAACAAAGGGGAAACTATCATGAGCTAATGACAGAGGGGAAATGGAAGCGAAAGTTCAAATCAAGTAAAGTAGATCATTAATTTATAGACTATAGTTTGGAAATCATTTCTTATTCTATAGTGATAAAGTTATTGATGCATCTTTTCTTTGAAAATTTTAATGTTTTGACTTTGACAATGATATATTTAATCATCTTATATTCAAACATTAGGTGATGAGAGGAAATGAATTAATTTCTCCTTTTTCCTCTTGAAAATCAATTGCTTGGCTTGTGAGGTGGTGCACATCTGTAATCCCAGTGACTTGGGAGGCTGAGGCAGGAGAATCATAAGTTAGAAGCCAGCCTCAGCAATCAAGCAAGGCCCAAAGCAACTTAGCAAGACCTTGTCCCAAAATAAAAATAAAAGGGCTGGGTATGTGACTTAGTGTTTTAATGCCCCTGGGTTCAATCTCTAATACGAAAGAAAGAAAGAAAGAAAGAAAGAAAGAAAGAAAGAAAGAAAGAAAGAAAGAAAGAAGGAAGGAAGGAAGGAAGGAAGGAAGGAAGGAAGGAAGGAAGGAAGGAAGGAAGGAAGGAAGGAAGGAAGGAAAGGAAGAAAGAAAGAAAGAAAGAAAGAAAGAAAGAAAGAAAGAAAGAAAGAAAGAAAGAAAGAAAATAAATAAATTGCTTCAGCATAGTTATGGAATAGACAGACCTTCTATGGATTCTTCTCCACTGACTTCTCATAAAACCACTGTGCTCTCAAGTTTTATGTATGCACATGATTTGTTCTGGGATGTTTATTTTTTTCTATTGGTCTTACTTGGTATAAAACCTGTAGACATTATTATTCATTTTCTTTGAAATAATTATTGTTGTTTTGTGGCTCCACTTGCAGGGAAATTGTTTTGTTTTCCTTTAAAAGAAATAGGATAAGCTTGTCAAGAGTCCCTTGAAATGACAATTTTAAGGCTGGGTAAAAGCATCTGAATTTATAGGTTAATAAAAGCACAATTGACACTTTTAGAAAATGGTCTTTATAACAATTATCCCATTATATCTCCATTTCATTGGAACAATTTTATAAGCATTTTTAATTACATTTACTATAATTTACTATAATGATTTCCCAGAATTCAAAAAATATAAATAACAAAATTACTGATTTCATTTAATAATTTTCTCTTTAGTATTTTATATTTCTGTATAGAGAATCATAGTATTTCTGAATATTTTTCTTTACAATGACTAAATATTATTATTTAATTTTTAATTTTTATCTTTTATTGTCCTTTCTGGGTCTTTCAATTCAATGTTAAGTAGAAGTTGAGTTGGTACATATATTTGCTTCATTTCTTACTATAAAAACTTGTTTTCTATTAAGGTTGCCTTTTGAGATAGGCAATTTCTAGATACTAATTAAACTGGTAAGAATCAACTTGTACTTTACTTTGAATAATATTTTCTTGGATATTGAAGTATGATCCCTATTCTCTTTTTTCCAATCATTTATGTTATTATAACTACCCTCTGTGCTCCATGATTTTGATAGTAACTCAGCTGTTAATCCTACTAAATTTCCTTTCTGTTTCTCTTTTGTTGCCTCTAAGATTTTTCTCCATTTTCTTTTAATGGTTTGTTAAGTTTCTAGGTTCACAGCTCTTTGATTACATTTATTTAGAATTCATTGAAATTCTCTGATGTGTAGATTTTTTTTACCTATTATTTCCTCATATATTTTTCTCCTCTTGTACAGAATTTCAAGTAGCTACATAGGATTTGGACAATATTTTCCAGAGTTTCCATCATTTTCTTAGAAGAGAGAATTTTCAAAGATTTTTAATGCAGCTTTTCCATCAATATAACCACATTGCACTTTTTAAATTTTAAATGGTTTTTATATATTATAAGCAATATACACTGTACAATAGCAAATTATTTGGTTTTGTATAATATATATATATATATATATATATATATATATATATATATATATATATATATTTACTTGGAGGAATATTTATAAAGCAAATACCTAGATTAAATATCTAATTAATGCTATAAATAGCCCTTTTTCATTTGTTCTTTTTAGTTATACAACAAATTTATGGTATTTGCCAATAAATGGATGTATCTGGAGACTATCATGCTAAGTGAAATAAGACAATCACACACAAAAAACAAAGGTTGAATGTTCTCTCTGATATATGGATGCTGACACACAATGGGAGTGGGGGGAGAACAGAAGTTTATATTGGATCAGACCAATGGAAAAGAATGGAAGTGAGGGGAAATAGGAATAGGAAAGAGAATAAATGGATTCCAATTTGACTTTCCTATGTACTAATATAATACACCACAGTAAATCTTAACATTGTGTACATCCACAAGCCTTGGATCATAATTAGAATAAGACATATATTGTGTTTGATAAAAATGTCAAAATACACTCTACGTCATAAAGTAACATTCTTATACATGTAAGTTAGTGCCTATGTGCTAGAACTTCTCTGAGTGATATGGACATTTTCTTCTATTATTTTATAGTCCACAATGTCAATAGTAATAGCTATATCAATATATATATATATATATATATATACATATATATATATATATATATATGTGTGTGTGTGTGTGTCCTTGTGTGTATAAGCATGTGTATATATTCACATGTATAAATTTATCTCTAAAGTACTATTATTCTTACCCCCATTTTAAGTAAACAGTTAAGTGGCAGTATTAAATTTAATTCCTGATGGTGTGATTGGAAAGTTACATTATTTTACTTCAGTATTGCCTTAAATACGTGTTTTACATCATTTTATATTTTAATTTTTCTGCAATAATAAATGGTTTGGTAAATAATGTATAAAATTTTTAAATCTCTCTGATGAGGTGCTGGGGTTATAGCTCAGTGGTAGAGAGCTCCCCTCATATGCATAAATGCATGAGGACTTGGGTTCTATCCTCAGCACCACATAAAAATAAACAAATAAAAAATAAAGATATTTTTTATCTTTATATATATAGTATATATAGATACTGCTATATATAGTAGACAGATACATATATATAAAATAACTTTTTATCTTCTTGGTACCAGAGATTGAGCCCAGGGATGCTTAACTACTGGAGCCACCTCGCTAGCCCTTTATATGTTTTATTTTGAAACAGAGTCTCACTGAGTTTCTTAGAGTTTGGCTAAGTTGCTGGGCCTGGCCTTGAACTTGTGATCCTTCTGCCTCAGATTCCTAAGATTCTGGGATTACAGATGTGTACAACTGTGCCTGGTTATTATATCTTCTTTTTTGGAGGGGTGGGTTGTTCTGGGAATTGAACTCCAGGACACTCAATCACTGAGACACATCCCCAGCCATATTTTGTATTTTATTTATAGACAGCGTCTCACTGAGTTGCTTAGAGCCTCCCTTTTTGCTGAGGCTGGCTTTGAACTTGTGATCCTCCTGAGCTGCTGGAATTACAGGCATGCACCACCACACCCTGACTACAATATCTTCTTTAAATAGTATTGTCTTCATGTGTTCCACTCTTAGCAGCTTTTTCTTGTAAAACTTTATTTCCTTATTTGGAATTTACACATTTATTTCCACATTTGTTGTAATTTATGTAGATGCTTTTGTTAGAAAAAACTTTTTCAGATTGCTGTAAGTGAATGTTTGGTTTTTCTTTATAATATTTTGTCTGAAATTTAATAATAATTAAGTAAATTTTTTTAGAAAAGAAATTATTAAACAAACTACAACAGAAACTAAAATCACATAAAAATTACCCAATTGCTCATATGGAGAAACAGGAGTGTAGCCTTTTTGCTTTCTTATTTTTCATTTTATCTCTCAGGCCAAATCTGCCATCAAAGTTTGTCCTTTCTTTTTAATATTTCTTGTATAATTCTTTCATTTTCCTTTCATTTCCACTAACAATCAAATTTTATAACTGTTTTGTTAATTTGTACCTCTGCATACCATTTTCCAAATCCCTTCTGTATGTTGAAGACAGAGACAATTTTTTAATTAACATATGATCACTGTTCTCCATTTAAAACTTCCTGATGCCAGGTGTAGTGACACATCTTGTCACCACTGTGACTGGGGAAGCTGAGGCAGGAAGATCTTTAGTGTTTACTGAGGCCCTAAGCAACTTAGCAAGACTCTTGTCTCAAATAGCACCTCTGGGTTTAATCCCTAGTACCAAACAAACAAACTATATAATGTCCTGCCTATAAAAATACATAATGAATGTATTTTAGGTGAACTGAAAGTTTCTCCAAAATCTCACTAATGTGAAATATATATATAGCCTTGGTACTTTAACCTCATCCCCCAGGAAATGCAGACCTTGCTCCGTCCCTCAGATCCTTCAGAGAACACCTGTCACAATCCTATGGACCTTTACCTCCTCCAGTTGGAGTTCTCTTCAGAGGTGCTCAGGAAGCTGTCTCTTTATCCTCTCAGGGACATGCTAGCACAGTGACTCCTGGTGTGCTCTCTCCTGACCAAACTTCTTAACACTCAAACCCACTTTATGCTCTCCATTAGAGATCTACTGTGTTCATCTGTTTCCCCAGTAACTTTGGTATTTTAAAATCACTTACTTGTTCATGCTTTTGTTTGTTTTACTTTCATAGAATTCTATGTGCTTCACCAGGACAGAAACTTCAAATGTTCCCAGTATCCTCTCCCCCACCCCTGCCCCCCTACTTAGAACCATAGACAGAGTGCTTACTCAAATATATTACTTGGGTCAATTATAATTTCTTTGGAGTTGAGTGCAATATACTTTGTTAATCCTTTTAGTAGCATCAAAAACTCTTTTTATTATTTGTGACAAATAAGATTTAAGTTCAAACCAAACTTATTTAGAAGCATTTTGCTCTTGGCTAGGTTAGTTCAAGTCTCGGGTACTCAATTTTCCTCTATAAAGCATAGATAAAAATTTAGACTTTTATTACCAGAAGAAATTATGCAAAATAACCTTCACACTTGGGTACTGACATAAAATCCGATTAATATGGACCACTGGGCAAGGACTACCCTCACAAGGTGGAAGTGAGGGAGAGGAGAGAAAACTCCTTTATAAATTTAGTAAATAAAACCTGATACAAATTGGTATGTGAACTTGTTTGGTGGAATCCTAGGCTAATTGTTTACTTAGAGTTTATTAGTTGTAAACAATTATATGGTTTCAGAAGGCAGTACAAATTTGCAAATGTCAAAATAACAAAATGCAGCCTGTTTAAGGTGTATCTTTCATCCTCCTCCAGCCACTCACTGTGAGGTAAGCTTCTCAAGCACTCCAGTTATGACTTCTCAGTTATGAATATCATTTCTTTTCTTAGTAAACTCATTATTTTACTAAATCACCCAACTTACCCTCCATCTCAAGAGCTCTCTTTGTCTTTCTGTTTTTTAAACTTCACAAAGCTAACCTCCAAATTGATAGATGCATTCTCAAGATGTTATTATAGAGATAAATTGCTTTTCTAAAGCTATATCTTTGTTTCACATTCTCTTCAAGGTGATGAAAGGATTTTCTGAGAGCTTTGATTTATATTCCTCTTTTTTTGTACTGAGGTAGAATTACAAGTAGAAATAGAAATAGCATTATTCTAATACAATTATTTATTTATGCAGTTAAAGCTTAATAAACTAATATATTTTTATAATAACACTCTGTGATGGTTATAGGAACCAGTGCAGTGCAGCTGTTAAATAAAGAAGGGATCTGGAGACAGGTATTTCTGGTTGAAAACCTGGCTCTCTGCTGACTCTCTCTGGGGAGAGTTAAACACACTGATAAGAATTATGATTGTGGATTTTACCCAACATCCGAATGAACAAGTAAGCCTGCCAGTGTTCCATAGAGGCTGGAAGGAAAAAAAAAAGAAAGAAAGATTTCTAACCAGACATGGAGGACATCATGTTTCCAGGAGCAGTGACAGCAAAGTCTCATGTCTGTGCTACATGCCCCTCCACACCTTCACTGTGCTCTGCATCCCACCTCATGCATTTGCATTTGAGCCTAAAAAGGCAAAACTTTGGGAGCCTCAATTTTTTAAATGACCTGCACTCAAGCCTGCCCAACCTTTCCCCACTGGGAGAAATTATATTTATCATTGTGGACAACTAAAAAGAACCTGACTTTTGCTCAGGAGGGAGATGATATCTCTATCTTCTAAGGCCATTTGATTTACAATCATCCTTAAGCATATAGTACCAATTCTTCTCCTTACAGCCTACCTACTGGGGAATTTTCTCCCAATAGTATATATCTTATCTTAAGCCACTATCTCATGTGCTTAGAAAGAACAGTAAACATATCAGATTCCTAGGAATTTAAAGGTAAATTTTATAGTGCACAAAGTACACTGCCAATCACAGAGAATTTGATTAATATTAAGTAGTTGTATACTCTGAGTACCTACAAGACTGCAGATTCCTGACTAAAGTTATTACTTCAGAAAATGCCTCTGATTATTCAGTACAGGAAAAGTGCACATGATTCTTTCTAAAAAAGTAGGCCATCCAAAGTCACATCTAGGTAATGTATTATAAAATAATTTCAGTGGACCACTTATCTATAGTCCGTTATCTCTGGTCACACTGTGGATACACTGTTTTCCTATTTTATTAAGGCCATTTTGCGAACTATCTATGCAATAATACATTAACCATAAGATGGAAAAAGTACATTTAGCAAGCAAACTTTATTAGCTCATTTCTCAGACTTCCAAGGGAGGATTTACTTTTGGATAGTGCTGTTTTCAGGGGTTAGATCACTATAATCAGGAATCTTTTTTTAGATTTGGCAGGACTTGGTCTTTAAGTATAATCTCTCCACAGGATTGGTAAGAAGTTCTAACACTCAGCGATAAACCTGCAGAATATGACAACCCTTTGTTGCTCATCCCTTATGAGGATCCTTATTCCCACATATTTAGCAATAAGTATACAGCACTTATTGTAATGCAACTGTCCTGTGCAGAATAGAGAACAGGATTGTTTTGTCTTCACAACAGAATGAAACTAAATTATTCTTCAATCCATGGTGATAAGCAATGACAAGGTAAGTTCAAGATACATCTCTAATTCTGTGGTGATCCTGTTTTGAAATCTTGCAGTCTACTGACTAAATAAATAAGTCCACTATTTTGGGAACTCTGACAAATGATTCCCCAAAGTATAATACTTGGATATGCTGTTTGAGGAATAAGAGAGAAGGGCATATGCAGGAAGAGGTCTTCTTTGTGTTTCTTTTATCTGCTTAAAGACGTATCTAGGAAGGATCACATCATAGGAAAAGAAAGTAAATGTACACTTAGGTGATCACTTTTTCTTCTGAGGGCTGTGACCTAAAGATCTCATCTGTATGACCAGACAATTGTTCCTCACATCATTCCTCCATTCCCTGTGGAGACTCTTCCCAGAAGCCCCAAACCACTAGTTTTTTCTGTAGCTCAGGACATTAAACTTAATAGCTGGCTTCTCCTTCTTGAGTATTGTATTTCATGAGATTCCCATGTATAAGCACAACTTAAAACTTTTGCACCTTTTCTTCTGCTGATCTGTTTGTCAGATTGTTCAATAACTCAAGTTATTTGAAACTTCAGAGTTGAGGAGGAGTTATAACTACCCTACACAGTGATATATAATCAATGTGAAATAATTTAGAAGAGAAAAAGAATAACATAAGGCATTTACTATTTTTAACATAAACTATATGGGTTCAATAAGGATTTCCCTCATAGATACTGAAGTGACCTCTCTTGGACTTCTCAACATAGGTAATTGAGGTCCTATTCATTTATTATGTCCCTCCAAGAATGGACCTGAGAAAAGCAGAAGGGTGGATTTATCTTTGGGGAACTCTTCAGATATTTCTCTCTACTACCTTAATCTCCTGGGTTTGGAGGATGCTTTGAGAAATGAATATTAAAAATCACCCATTAATATGGCTTACTGTAGTAATATATGTATTGAAAACAGTCTTTGGCCAGCGTTCTTACTTACCTCAGAGGTACAACCAAAGGCAGAGATTGAATAAAGACCCAACTCTTGAATTTGAACAGTAACAATAATATTTCTGTCTTTTAGAAGCAATACTTCATGTGGTAAACTCCAAAGCTCTCGGCCTAATAAAATTCCTCTGACTGAGGACTAAAAGAGTAAGACAAACCTGTATTTCTCCTAATTCAACAAGGAAAACTGGGGTGGAAATTCATCTTACAGCGTTTCCTTGTTCATTTCATGCCCTAGTGTTCTGTACTTTGTTTCCCATCAACACACTGAAGTCTGCTTAAAATGCAGATTTACAAGTCTATGAGGGAACACAAAACTTTAGTATTTTAGTTCTCTAATTTTAGGAATAATGTGCCATATTTCAAAGTAGCAACACATTATTTCCTTCTCTTTATAATTTTAAAAGAAACTGAAGATAATAAGAAGTAGCCAAGAGAGTTCAAGACAAATTTATTAACAAGCTATCTAAATAGTTACTTTCTGTGGGGGTTTATTCTGAATCCTGATAAAATGTTTCACAAATTACAACTGCACATTTTTCACTTACACACTCAATCTATTCTGTAATTTAGGATCCATCATTACAATGCCCCACTTCTGTTCATGTTGAATAGGACTTAAGTGCATGTTAGAAGATATGAAATTAACAAAACAAATGTGGAAACTGAGGGTAGAGTACTTTTAGCACAGTATTCCAAATTATGGTATCACATTTTCTCTCTTTCTATCTGTCTCTTTTATTCTGTCTCTGTCTCTCTCTGTCTGTCTCTGTCTCTCTCTGTCTCTCTCTCTCTCCACACACACACACACCCACACACACACACACACATACATACACACACACAAACACACAAAAGGGGACATAAGTGATTGACAGGCCATTAAGAATCCTGAGAATTCAGAGAAGTAGCCAGCCTCAGAAGTATGTTATCAGACAAAAGCAACATGGATCCATTAGAATCAGTATGTACAAGACACTGCTTAAGGTACATGGTGTGAGTTACAGGGGACAGATGGGTAGTTAGCCACTTGAATGCATGTAAAAAAAGGAGTAACTTAGAAAGATATCAACTATTTTCAAATAACTGTGATATGAATTAAAATCTAGTGAGGCTATATGGATGTCTGCAGCTGACCTTTGAAGAGCAGGATGTTAATGTTTTCCTAGTTCCTTTTGGCCTAAAGCTATTTCTGCAGCATTTTCTGTATTTATTTCTTCTCTCATACATTTTATTTCCTTCTGTGCATATTTCACTGGCAAGCTAGCACTGCAATTCTTTTATTCTCTTAAATGACCACAAACATAAAGGAGGCGACATTTTTTCTGAAGAGTTAGAGCAATGAATTTGGATATTTATAGTATAGGCCAGCACTTTATACATGTAAAATAGAATATGGGCTTCCTTAAATCTTTTGTCCAGCTCCTACTAACGGTTACAATTTCATTGTTTCCTCTACTATGAAATAGTGAAAATACTTAAAGATATTCCTCTGTGTGTCACTGTGTGTGTGTATGTGTGTGTGTGTGTGTGTGTGTGTGTGTGTGTGCAGTGCTGGTTGTCAAACCTAGGGTCTCATGCATGGTAGGTAAGTGTTCTACCACTGGGCTGCATCCCCAGCCTTAGTGCTACACTATTTCAGTCATGGCTCAGTCAGAGAAGCAGAGCTCCTATGAATGTTATGGACTGTTTTTTATTTTGGTTATTATACCTTACACAAGCATGGAAAGCTCAGGAGAAGTGAAGGTATAGAGGAACATTATCACATCAGAAAAAGGATGAGGAAATGAACTCTGAGCTTTCATGGAACATCTGATTAGCAAATGTGCTAGATCACCAAGTGGGAGTGTTAAGTAGGAGCTCAAGGAGAGATCTGCAGGGGAATTACTATTTCATTCTTTATATATATATATATATATATATATATATATATATATATATATATATATATATATATACATACATATATTTAGCTGTATATGGACACAATATTTTTATTTTATTTATTTATATGTGGTGCTTAGGATCAAACCCAGGGCCTCACACATGTCAGGCAAGTGCTCTACTGCTGAGCCCCAGGCCCAGCCTAGGGAATCACTATTTCTATAAAGTTAAAACATCTGTGCTCTGCATCCAAGAATCTGGGAGTAGTCCTGGGGATGCTGCTTATCAGCAGAGATAACAATTGAAAAAATAAGATGTATGATGAGAAGAGAGGATGACCTGAAACCAATGGATAAATCTGTGTCTCTCTAACCACATATTTTATCATTACAATCTTCAAGGAAGTAGTGATTTTTCTTTATTTTTACCTTCTATATATCACTCAATGTCCTCTTGTGGCCAACTCGATCCCAGAGTGCTATTGGGAAGGTGACTGTGGGAAACATGATTCCCTGTTTCCATTATGTTCCTATTAACATCTTACTAAAATCTAACATTTTTCAGTTTGTCATTCATGCCTCATTTGGAGTCATAGTTAACTTCAAAATGAAGTAATATCAAGATATGTCTCTACCTAACAGGTTTTTACTATACCTTGTTTAGGAAAACGGATGTGAATGTTTTCTTCAAGGAGAATATTTGATGATTTATGTTACTTTTGTCATAAGTGGGCAATGTTTATTCCACGTTAAACTGACACACTATGTCTTTGATTCCTGGTAAATATGAAATATTAACATATGGTATGTAACAGGAGTGAGGAGGGTAAAATTTCATATATCATATAACATATATATGTCATATAAATTATATGTATGTCTCTATATATACATATACCATGGAAATACAAGGAAAGCATGCAATTATTACCTCTTTCATTTCCATACCAGCCATATTGAATATTAGTTTTATATTGTTACATAACAACCTACCACAGATTTAATATATTAGAACATTAAAGCATTCATTTATCTCACAGTTCTGTCTTTCAGACATTAGGTTTATCTCACAAGATGAAACCAAGGATCCAGCCAAACTTCACTTGTTTTCTATCACTCTATGCTTTGTTTCAACTTCATGAGGCTATTGGCAGTACTCGGTTACATTCAGTTACAGGACTAAGGTCTCCACTTTATTATCATGTCTTGGTTTTAAGGGTCACTCTCAGCTCTTAGATACCACCCATAGGTCTTACCAGAGTAGCCTCTTTACAACACAGTACATTACTTCTCAAAGTGAGAAGAAGACTGTCTCACAAGGAAGAGTTTACACCCCTTCTAAGAACATTCTCAGTCACAACTATTAGAGTAATCCACTTTTAGATGAACTCTACAAAATCCCTTTACCCTTGTCATATAATGTAATCTACCCATGAGAAGGAGATCCATCATCTCCATAGTCTCTCTTACATTCAACAAGGACATCTGGGAGCTGGGCCATGGGACTATCTTACACTTCTGCCTATCATATACAGTCATCATTTGGATTTATAACTGTATCTTCTGCTGTATGTTCCCCTTACCCCCAATAATTACCTCTGCTAGTCGTGTTCCTTTTATTATTGGGTGACTCAAACCTTCCTTACTGAAAGTCTTGGTACATTAGCAGTGTTACTTGCATTGGGTGGTTGTAGTTTCCACTTAGCTTTTATCACAGGACATGGAAGTAATAAAAGGAAAAGCAAAGGATTTCTTTAACATTACTATAAGAGAAATTACAATATTGTGAATTTGATTTTATTGAAATGCTTCTATGAAAATGCATTCACATACACCTTCAAAACCATTGACTCCCTGGGACTGGGAATGTAGCCATCTATAGAACGTGTGTCCTTAGCACACGTAAGGCCCTGGTTTAGATACTCTCATCACAAACATAAAAACAAGAACAAACAAAAACTTATCAACTCTCAGAACTATTGACTCTGCCCACTTTCACCTCTAGTCTCCTCTGAACCTCTGAGCTATATTAAGTCAAGAGTAAGTTATGCAGCTCCTGTGACAACAGTATCAGTGTCAGGCAAACTGCAAAAGTTATTAGAATTATTAATTTCCAACACTTAACATTATTCAACCTCTATGGCATGGTTCCAACCAATATGTAATCTTAGTTTTCCTTGAAAAATCAAACAAACAAAAAGGCCAAACTCCAAACATAAAATGAAGCAGATTGATATTCTAAGTTTTGAAATATAAAATATTGAAAAGGTCATTACATGTGGTTCCTAATCTTGTTTGGACAGAAACAATTGAAAAAATATCAGAAGTATCAAATTGAAAACTACACACCTATTCCTCAGGTTTTCACTGGCCCCTGCTCCAATCCCCTCTACACACTAACAAACACATCCTACAAGCATAACAGATCAAGTCAGGGCTGTGACACTTTACTGTCACTGCTAGAAATGGGTCTGCATATTTATCTTGTGCTAAAGTTGACAAATGCAAGGGTATCTAAAAAACATTAAAAAGGAAAATTATTCTCCCCTTAAGATTAAACAATATATGGATTTTATAATTATTCTTGAATAAATTGACATTTTTAGAAAATATAATTATTATAATGGATATCAGAGTATAAAGGTTTAAAAAGAGTATACAGACTGAAATAAAAGATAATGCACAAGATTCTCCAAAATATTTTTTAATTCACACATATTATTCAAATTTAAAACACATAACCATGTTTATTTTCTATATTTCTTCATTTCGCAAACAGTATAACTATAGAATATTTAGTAAGTGCCATTTTTTTTGTATGAATGATGAAATTCCCTTCAACTTTTTATGATTCTTTAACATATAATATATTTTCTGAATACAAGTGCGAAAGAAGCTACAGGGATTTTTTTATTTAGGGCATATCTTTGTGTATCATTTAAATATTTGTATTAAAATTGATTATGCCTAAGAACTTTAACCAAAAATAAGTCAACAAGATTATGCATGTAATTTGAAAAACCTTCCCCAGAATTACTGAAAATGAAAATCTAGCTTATGATGAAAATATATATTAGTCTATAAGGTTTTTAAATTTTTATTCTCTGCAAAAGATATTATTAGAAATTATAAAATAGTACATTCTCATGGGTAGATTATATGACAAATGTACCTGCAATGTAAGAAATGTGAATGGTCTGTTGTGCTCCACTGCCTTTCAGGCAGTGGAGCACAACAGACACTAGTATGGCAATTTGTAAATCAATGGATGTGTAACTGATGTGATTCTGCAATCTGTGTATGGGGTGAAGGTGGGAGTTCATAACCCACTTGAATCAAAGTGTGGAATATGATATGTCAAGAAATTTGTAATGTTTTGAACAACCCACAATAAAAAATTAAAAAAAAAAAAAAAAAAAAAGAAATGTGAATGGGAACATCAAATTTCTAATAAATAAACACTAATAGTGATAATGCTTTGGATTGACTTGATATAACAACATTATTACTTTGGATTTTTAAATTTGATTAAAATCTTAATATTAGGTGAAGTTTTAAGTCATGAATGCCCATGAGACTGGATACAAACTACCAATTTTTCCCACTACATGCACTTGAAAGCTGGAATTTCCCCACTATGTATTCCCCATGATTTGTAAATGGTTTTCTTGGTAAAATTATAAGTATTAAAACTGTTTTATTGTGATTGAAATGACAGAATGAATAATACTATTTCCTTAATTTTTTACAGCATATTCTTGAGATATATGATGTCAAAATAAATATTCATAGATTAAAAACACAAGGTTTTAAAAAATGAATCTTGTTTTTTTTTCCTTGCAACTACATTTTTGACACTACTCTAGAAAATTATGTACCGTTTCATTGGTGCTTTTTTTCTCCATTTTACACACATTTTCTGAAATCCATCTATGCCATTGAATGAAAACCAGAAAGTAAAAGAACTATACAACTGTATATTTTATGGTTCTAACCTGATTTCAAGTTGGATGCTCTACATAGAAAAATGTCAAATGAATCTAGAGAAACCATGTGGACACCATTAATCAGGGACCTTTTCTTATTCACTGATTTCCATAGCCTTTCTCATTATCAGGCTCAAATTTTATTGCCTGCTGCATCCCTAGGGAATTTTTCTATTCTTTCTATTCTCCCATTTTTTTTAGAAAGATATTTTTAAACATATCTTTTCCTCTGAATACCACCTCCATTAGCTGCTGTGCACAGCTTGCTCAATTGCAAACATTTTCCTCTGTAAAAAAGTATTTTATTTTCAGTCCTAAGGTAATGATTCATCCTAGTCAGGTCCTTTTTATGTGTGAATAGTACCTGGTTCTTTGAATAATTAGAATACATTCTTCTGAGGAAAAATAATATGATAATAAGGAGGTATCTAAGTACATACAAGTTTACAATTTCTTAAACTCTCAGCTGAAATAACAATGACTTATTATAATGTTTAAAAAGCAGAATTTAATACCTATCTTATTCAGAACTTGTGATGAGGCTAAGGTATTTTGATTGTATGCTAAATATTAACAATTCACTTGGTGTCTTTTTGATGCAGAACATTTCTTATTCACAACAAAGCTTTGTGGAAAGGTTTATCATTTTAAGCTTACAGATAAGAAAATTGGCTCACAAAGCTTAAAGAATTTATTCCTGTTCCTACATACACTAACTCTTTCATATAAACAAAAGTCATGAGTTTATGTTCTTGTCAGTATTTTCTAGTTTGAAAACACATTTAATACAAAGTACAAAATTAGGAAATTTAGAGACACAATATTTTACACAGTTTCATTAATTGAGAAAAAAAACTGTATTCCATGTATAATGCACCACAAGAATAAGTGTGAAAGGTTTTCGTACATAATTAAGTAAGATGAACAAGTAGATCCTGACACCAACCACAATAAATAACTGTATTCAGATTCCCTTGGTCCTCCTAACTATGTCAGATATCAGCTATGCCAAACAGCCAGCTGACTTCAACTCACTAGGCACTTCAGAGGGAAATAAATTATTATTACTTTCTGTCACCTAAAAAGATAACAACAATATCTGTTGAAAAGGAATTAATTATTTGCTTGGACAGAAGCCCTAAAATCCTATGAAGTTGTAAGCACCATTAAGCTTTGAGACAACCTAACAACCTGGGACTTCCAGCAGACCAACCAAACTTGTCATATCTATTATCAGCAGGTTTCCCAGTGAACTAGACTGTGGCTTTTTAAAGGAGAAGGAGTGATAACTCTGTCCCTATCTATTGCAAAACCTACATAGGAGACTTGAATTTCAAATGATAAATTTCCACAAAGATTTAAGAAAAAAAAAAAAAAACAGAATTTCCCCTAAGTAATATTTAAGCTATTTTCCTGCATATGTAAGATTTCTCTGTAGAACTATGGTCCAATTATCCTTTATCAATGAGACTTCCCTCTTCTCAGGTAGAGAAAGCACCTGAGAATAAGAAATCCCTATTATTACTTGTGTGTGGAGTGGTTTTTTTTTTTTTGCTTATCCAATTCTTGGCATAAAGCAATGATCTACTTGATATAAATATCATTAAATATCTCAGTAGGTATTACATGAATAATCTTTTGTTGAATATTATTGAAATATAAAAATGAATTGCATGTTCTTTATAAAAAAATTAAGTAGTCCATAGATTAGTATATAATTTTAATATTTATTTATAGGCAGCAAGTACAATAAGAGTCACAAAACAAAAACATCTAGAGTTAAAAAATGCTACAGTGGGAGTCATCATGGCATGTGCTACTGAAGAAGCAAAGTTTGTGACGAGTTTGAAGGAAAGAAAGGTAGCATTTCCATAGGTGGAGACATGAAAGCAGATTATTTTGGATTGAGATGAAATGGGAAAGACGACGAAGGAAATGGTTGAGTTTGATGACAATAAGTGTTTGTTTGGCCTTTTCTCTGGGTTCCAAGAGGGGGCCTCTACATACTGGAAATAGCCCAAATAACTGGGGTGTTTTTGCTATTCAAAACAGTAACCTTACACCATGCCTGAATTTATGCTAACAACATTGCCCATGATAAGGAGGATCATGCCAGAAAAACCAAGCATGTGATTAAAAATTTGGGGCCTTGAGCCATGTGATATTTGTCTTGTGTTTGGCAGAAGACTGGGGTTTGAGCTATGCAGGTGACAGTTCAATTAATCATACCTATGTAATGAAATTGTAATAAACATTCTTATCATGGTAGGTCAAAGCTCAGATAAGCTTTTATACTGACAATACTCCATGTGCATTGTAACTAATCATCAGTGTGCTTTTATGGTGATGGATCTAGATGCCACAGAGAGAGGACATGGAAATAATCTCTGAGAACCTCCCAGGCCTCTCCTAATGTGTCTCGTGTTTTGGGTGGCTCTGATTTCTTTCCTTTCTCCTGTAACAAGACCCTAATGCAAAGTATATCACTTTCATGAGTTCTCTGAGATGTCCTAGCAAATAACTGAACTGAAGGTGATAGTGGGGAGCTAAAATTTTGTTGCTAGTTGGTCAGAAGTGTAGGTGAACTGGGAAAGTCCAACTTTTGGACAATGTCTTAAGTGAGTGCAGATTAATGGAGAACAATGCCTTTAAATGTGAAATTTAGCCTAATTGTGGAAAGTTGGTTTCAAAGGCTACAGAAAAGTTTATATAAATTTTGTTTTGTGCTCTAAAATGTTTTGGTATGTGATTGTAGTAATCTTATAAGTTAGCATAAGATAATTTTTTTTTTCATAAAGTACTGGCAAACCATGGATAATATTAGAATGAAGAAATCATGGAAACAGGATCATGATTAAGAATTTTAATGTCTGATGATGTTTACACTAGGATAGAGGGGAGCCAGGAGATACTAGATAGGAGTCCAGCTAGGAAAATTTTACTATACTCATTTAACAAAAAATAAATGTATAAACTTGGCAGCAAAAATAGGAAAGAGAAATTTCTTGACATTGATGTTTAAATAGACACTGGAAAAGAATGAGAAATCAAAGGAGATGCAGGGGTTTAAATCTAAAACACTGTTTAAATGAATAGAAGTAACAGGAATAAAGAGCCAGAGAAAGTGGTTTATTGATTGACTTATGCCTTATTAAATCAACTGGCTTCCACATTTATTTCATTTAAAATGAAAAAAAATTGGATGTTAAAGAGTACCAATGAAATAATCTATAACACTAATATCACAGTTAACCTTCATAACACAGGGGGATATGTTTTGAGATATTCTTCTAGAGCAAATATATAAATCTTTTGGAGACTATTTATTTTATTGATATTTACTTAGAAGTAAATAATTATAGACTACTGAATTATTATACTAAATGTTGCTGCTAGAATTTATTTTTCACATTCTGTGTTCTCCCATTCCTTAACCAAATTATCAACACTTTTAGAAATGTGCAATCCCTTCAGTATATTTTTTTGAAGTGCTGAGTATCAATCCCAGAAAGTCATACATGCCAAACAAGTGCTGATACACTGACCTGCATCCCCAAATGAAGAACAGTAAATATTGATGAAATTAATGCATGCAGTAATTATGCCTTTCACAATTTTTCTCACAGTCATGCAATTTAATGCCAGTTCATTGAACACTTGAGAAAGGAAGGAAATAGTGGTTAAAAAACTGGATTAAAAACCACATTTATGTTCACTCAACTAAATCTATGCTTTAAGTTCAATGAACAGTGATCTTTATGTGCATACTGATATCAGTACATTATGCAATTATGTACTGGGCAATTTCCTTCGACATGCACCTGCCTAAATTAATTGTTTTTCTTCAAAATGTTTAAGCACTAATTATGAGGTGAGATCCTGGAGTAAATGAAAAGAAAGCAACTATCAAAGACTTTGTGTTCCTCATCTAAAAATTCAAGATACAATATTTATCAAGGATGTGTATTCTCTTCTCAGTATCCACTATATCTATTGTTGCAAAATAATGCAAATTATGTCATATTTTGATAGTGAGATGAAGATTATTAATTTACAGTTTAGCAATAGTGCATACTCCACCAGGAAGCCCAAATCAAGTTTACAAGTTCAGTGAAAACAATAAAATAATTTTCTATACTTTAAGGAGACCTAAGTAGTCTAAATAATTGATAATTGACAACATTTGTATTTCTAAAGTTAAATATATTATCTCATTAATTCTATTTTTGTATCTTACTTCAATAAACAATAAAATATCTTAATAAAAAACATAAAAATGGTTCACTTATTTAAAAGAAAAGAGTTAAATTAATTGTTTTTAGTACAAATATCAGAGGAATTATTACATTTTCATTTTAAATGACTCAAGAGTCCTTGATTCCTAGACCCTATTTTCCTTAACAAAATGTAAATACAAGGGTCTTCCAATTTGAAAATTAACCACCACAAGAAACTTTCCAAAAGTCACATTCAAAACGGAATTAATAGCTTTAGTAATCAGTTTTGTATTATATGTCAGTTAGTGTCACAGGGATAACAGACCAGTAGAAGCACAGTAGTGTATAAGTCAAACTATAAAGCTACTTGTTTCCATCATTTTTATGTATCATTTACCTCCACCTCCAAAAAAAAAAAGAACAAGAAAAAGAAAAATTGAAAAAAAAATTATGACTTCCAGCTGTTAGCACAGTTTGTCTCCATTCCTTAAGAAACACATAGTCCAATAGAGTGAGACAGAAAACATAACATGGATGTGGTAATTTAAAATTCCACTAGGTAGTATGTAGGGAATAAAGAAAATGTTATAATAAAAAATTCCTAGGAATAAGCCAGGATAGGTGGTACATGCCTGTAGTCCCAGCAACTCAAGAGTAGACCAGCCTAAACAATTTAGTTAGAACCTGTCTCAAAATAAATAATAGAAAGAATTGGAGGCATAGCTCAGTGGTAGAGTGTTCCTCAGTTCCATCAGTATTACAAAAAAACAAACAAAGAAAAAAAACCTAAAATATAATACTTAGAAATAGTCTTCAGCAAGACTGTACTTTTAGATGTTGTCGCATAGAATAATGTGGAGACTACCACAATTTATCCATTTATCTTTTGTATGCAGAATAACTAACATAACCTGCATGTCCTTACAGGTCATCAGAAAGCGTAAAGACTAGCCATAACAACTCAATGCTTCCCTTAAGGGTCAGCTGAGAAAGAGAGCATGAACCTGGAATCTCTTTATTTTATAGAGGGGACACACAAAGGAGCTTCCATGGAATGTTCTTCACCAAGTAAGGCAAGGGATAAGATTTTAAAAGTGGAGTCTTGCTTTGTGATGTCTTGTGGTCAGCAGATTGATTGACATCTTGATAAGTCACAAACATCTCAGGTGCTGTGTGGGATCACAGGCAGAGCAAGAGGAAAGGCATGCTTGTGTTGCACAGCCCAATCAGCATGCAATGCCAGACCTGTACCCTCATATAGCTCCAATGGGCATAGCTCACACACACAGCCCATGGATGGCTCACAACATAGATTTTCTAGCTTAGAAAAGTTACTAATAGAGAAATATTTATTAAGTCATATATTTAAGGAGTTAAATTCTGTCATCATTATTCTTCCTTATTTGGTTAAGGTTTGAATGATTTAGAAGATAATTTTTATCTATCTATCTATAGGTGGATATATATATATGCCCATATATGATACACAATGTTATATGTATATATACAGACAACTATATAATATATATTTAGTCATCTGCTTTTTTGAACATAGAGATTCAAAGAAATAATTAAAATTGCTTTTATCTAAAAAATATCTGACCTATTAATCTTGAAATTTTTATCAGTTGCATCAAGATTTAGCATATGTGCAGTGGGCA
The DNA here is from genome assembly GCF_047511675.1 of Marmota flaviventris. Lineage (NCBI taxonomy): Eukaryota > Metazoa > Chordata > Mammalia > Rodentia > Sciuridae > Marmota > Marmota flaviventris. The sequence goes on from NC_092506.1 coordinate 84,334,930, forward strand.
GAATAATAGTACCCTAAAGATGCCCACATACTAATCTCCTGAATTCATGAATATATTATTAAATGGCAAAAGAGAATTAATGTTGCAGATGGAATTAAAGTTCTTAACCAGCTGGCTTTAAGATGAGAAGATTATCCTGGATTATTCAGATAAAACCAGCAGAATCACAAGGGTTTTAAAATGTGGAAAAGGGAGGCAGACATGTCATTAGGAATCAAAGAATATTTGACAAGGGAAGTAATGTCAGAGTGATGTGATGTGAGAAAGACTAGATCACTGACTATGTAAATGGAAGATGGGGCCCACCTGCCAGAAAACACCAGAGAAAACAGTTTCTCACCTAGAACCTGTAGTAGTAATGAGCCCTGCTGACACCTTGATTTTTTTTTCCAAGGGAAACTCATTCAGACTTCAGACATTAGAAGTATAAGAACAAATAATATAGAAAATAATTTATTTTGTTTGAATCTTCCAAATTTGTAATAGTTAAAATAATAAGAAACCAGTACAATTTGCCAGTCACTGTTTTAGCCAGGGTTCTCTAGAGGAACAGCAACACTAGAATGAATGAATGTATGTATGACTGCAAAAGGGGTCTTATTAGATTGACTTACATGATCAGATGTTGAGTAGTCAGTCCCACAGTATCCTCCTGCATGCTGCAGAGTAAGAGAAACAAGCATCTGCTCAGTCCAGGAAGCTGGAAGCCTCAGAAGATGGGGGCCAAATGATATAGTCCCAGCTGAGGTTGAAGTCCTGGTTGAAATTCCCTTGGGAGTCCCTGCTGTGAGTCCAAGCTGAAGGACTGAGAAGGTGAAGTCTGATGTCCACAGTCAGTGCCAGCAGCAAAAGATGCACCTACTCAAGAAGAATTGAATTTACACAGGTTGGAAGACTGCTGCTTCTTTCACTCTTGTTCTGTCCAGGCCCCCTCAACTATTGGGTAGTTCTCATTTTGGATAGATCTCCGCACTTCACTTTGTCGTCCCACGTGCCAACCACCTTTATAAACACCATCATAGACTCACCCAGAAGTGTGCATTTGTAATGTCCTAGGCACCTCTCAATCCAATAAAATTAACAATCAAGATTAACCATCATAATCACTCTTTAAATTCATAATGACTGATAAAATCACCATAATACCTAGTACTGTACCATGAACATTATAGTTCTTCAATTAGTTGATATAAAGTGAATATCCATAGAAAATAATAAATGATGGAAGATGGGTTACATCAGAAAACTAAAATGAATGTCTAAAATACATGGCAATTTATATCCACTATTTGATTTAGTTCTTTAGCAAGTCTAAGAAGAAAAATACTATGAAATTTATTATGCCATAAATATGCAAATAATTTAATTATGTATTTATTAATCATCTGTACTCAATAAAATTAATAATTTAGAGATTATAAGATTACACATATCAGGGAAAATGATAAATATATTTTAGCTGAATTATTTGTATATATATGTAGAGTGGTTAAATTCTGTTCTTAGATGAAAAGAAAAACAAGGAGAGTCTCCTGATTTTACAGATACCACTCACCCTGGATTGCCTACAGAGTTGGAACTTTGTATTTTAATAAATTTTTAATTGCTAATAAGATAACTGTACTAAATTTTCAATACAAACAGATGTCTTGCAACATATTCCCATCATGGAATAAATTGGGAATCTCGAGCTTCAGTAGCTGTAAGCCTTCAGATCTTAAAAAAAAAAATCAGGTAATCATAGAGAAGAAGTATGAAAACCCAGTAAAAAACCTGGGCTCTTTGGTGCATTTATAAAGTAAAAACCAAACAACTGGGAAGTACTCATCAGTAAGATAGTTATGCTTAAAGTTTATCTAATCAGGGTACAAAGTTACAATAAAGACAAATAAAAACATTTTTTCCCTAAGACTTTAGGATATATTTAACCATAGTTTATCTGTATTTTTTTTTTTTTTTGCTAGAAATAGACCATACTTTTTTGTGTATTGTGGATATGCAAGGTTATATAATCAACAAGTAGTGTTTAGTAATACATGATTTATGGGATTTTCAGAGAAATAGAACTAATTCAATAAGGGAGACCAAGCATTCCCATGATCTGCTATCTGTAAGCTAGCAGACCAGGAAATCTGGCAGGTCTGAGAACCAGGGAAACTAATGATATAAATCCAGTCCAAGGACTGGGAAAAATGAAATGAGATATCCTGGCCCAAAGAGGCAGGCAGGAAACAAGAGAGGTGAATTCTTTCTTCTACTCTTTTTGTTGTATGCAGCCTTTTAGTGGATTAGACAAGGACCACCCACACAGGCCTGGTAACTCACCTTATGTTTTCTACTGGCTCAAATGCTAATGTCATCTGGAAATCTTCTTAGAGACCCAGAGCAAATGCTTAACCTGGAAACCTTGACGCCAGTCACAAAATTAATCATCATAGTATTAGGTAGATTAGGCAGTCAAGAGCAGGTTGGTAAGGGAAGGATAATGAAGGGCAGTGACATTCAGGGAATACATCAGCACACACATTAAGAAAAGAAGTTTCATTGGGGAGTTTCATGGGACAGACAAGCACCTGGAAAATAGGAGCCAAAATGTTCAACCTTCCCCTCCCCCATGGATAATGTTAAACCCTCAAGGGCACTATTACTTACTGTCAGGGGAACCTTTTCCAAGCAGACAATCTTCAGGAAAATAGGAGCTGATTTGTTAGAACATCTCTCAGCTATAGTAATTTATAATACCATGGGAACTACTGTTTCAAACCATGTGACAACCATCCTTTGCAACTTCTGGGAAATTCACTAAAAGCAAATACCATGAAGAAATTAAATATTTAGTTGGGGGGGAGAGTTACAAGATCATAGAAACAGACAAAGTTATTCAAAACCTTTTAGAAACCCCTGATTTATGCACATTTCATTGTCATTTTTGTTTTGCACCAAGAGAAAGATATTGATGATGTTCTGAACAAACTTTTAACAAATAAATAGCACCTTCAGACAAGTATCAAAAACTTCATGACAAATTTTGTATTTCTTTGCCTTGTACGATGTTTTTGTATATTAAAAAAATAATAAAAAAATAAAAATTAGAACCAGTGATTAAGTAAGAACATTGCTGCTGTCTTCAGAGATGGTTCTGGTCACTTAATGCTGTGCCACATGTTTATTTTGCTTTTTCTCATTTTCTCCCAAGTAAAACTCCTTCCTGCTTTATGTGTGACTTGTATGAATCCTTCTTGTGAGATAACAAGAACCTGTCACTGAGAACCAGGTGACTGCTTTGACTCTGTGGGTAGGTCTCCTTCTCTGTAACCATAGGAAGTTACACTTAAGGATTTAATATATTCAGGTTTTACTCCAAACAGTGTTTAATGTTATCTAGCGTTGTACAATATTAATTTCCTTATTTCAGGAGAGGATATGACCCATTGTTCAAAATATTACACGTTTCATTGACATTTTCTAACCAAATTTGGAATTTATATTTAGGAAATAATTATAATTTACAATATTATTAGTTATGATAATTTTTATTTGGCCTTTTAAATTCTGATGTGTTATTATTATTATTTCATTTGAGCATTCATCCTAAAGATTTTCTTCTCTACACTTTTGAGATACTCCATGTATATTTCTAGCCTCATTATACAGAATGAATTCAATATGAAAACTTTTTTGTTCAAAACTTTTTTCACTATTCTTTAGCCTAAATAAGAAAGGTTCAAGGGCATTGATCAGATCAGTAAATAGAACTTGATTGCTTAGTGTGAAAACACCTTAGTTTCAGTATATTTTCACAATATTATTGTATCTTATTTTTATCACTTTAAAATGTTTATAGAACCATTTCTGTGTTGCCATAAAGTCAATAATTCCCCATATATTGCATTTAAATTGCTAAATTTAAGAGGTCTTATCCTTTACATATAATAAGAGAATGATTTTATGTATTATGTCATTCTATTAATTTTGTTTAGGTAGATGTATAAAAAATAATTCTAATATTAGAAGTTTAATGATATTTGAATAGAACATCATTTTTATTTCCCCAAACTCATGAATGAAAAAATACCCACACACACACACAGATACACACAAACCTGGGAAAAATAATTTCAAATTTTGTTTTGTTTTCATAAATACCAAATTTAATAATGTACATATATATGTGTGTGTTCATTACTACACCTCTTCCATACTTCTCATTATCCAGGTAAAGAAAATAAGGCTAGCTTTATTTATGTTACATGCTTAATATACACAACATGCTTGGAATCTTAGTATCCTGGTAGTAAAACCAATTCATCAGAGCCAATGAAATAAAAATTACATTTTGTTAAATGGGCAGTAAAAGACCAAAAGATAAACCTGTTTGCTAATAAATTATAATAATCAAATATGCAGTATCATATTCTTTCAAGTATGTGAATAAAAAAGAAATGCTTTATTGTTTTTAATAGCCCCTATAAAAGATAAATGCTTATTTAAGAAAAATAATAACAATATTATTTTAATATGAAAGTAAAATGTGGGACAATAATAGCACAGAGACTAGGGAAAGGAGCAAAATGTTGTTGCCATGGGATTTTTTAATACAAGTGAAGTAGCATAAAAATACTTGGAAGCTGAATACAGTAACATAAAGATGTATTAAAGACTAAGAACATAAAGATGCAGTATGGCATCACAAAAATATACATAAAGTTATAGATAAGCTAAAAGTAATAAGAGAAGCACCCAATTTTTAAAAATTGGCAAACTATTTAAACAGACGTGATGCAAAGAGGGTGGAAGTCTATTTAATCAGGAATATTGGTTTGTAGGTTTCTCCTCCTGGGCTATCTTTCTGGCATTAGCAGAGTTATGCTGTTTTCATCAAATAAGTTTGGAAGGGTTTCCACTTTTATTCCTTGAAAAAGTTTAGGAAGAAATTTTACTAATTCTTCCTGGAAAGCTGGGTAAAATTAATTTCTGAAACCATTTGGTCCTTGTTTTCTTTCTTGGGAAGTTTTTGATTACTAATTGGTTATTCTTATTCATTATTGAGTATTTCAGGCTTTCTCTTTCTTCAAGATTCAGTTTTGGCAGCTTGGATACTCGAGAAATTTATTCATTTCTTCTAGGTTATCAAATTTGTGGGCATATTATTTTCTCACAATAGTTTCTGTTGATTGTTTTTTTTTTTTTTTCTGAGGCATCTGGTATAAAGCATTTTTTCTCAATTCTGATTTTATTTAAGCATATTTTTTTCTTCTTTTTTAGCATGTTTTATTTTTTTTCTTAGTCTAAGAATTTTTTGACTTTTTTTTCACAGACAGAAACCAACTTCTAATTTTGCTGATTTTCTTTTTTGCTATTGTTCTATTCCTAGAAATAAATAAAAATTTGTATACCTTTTCTGTTCCTAGAATAGAACATTTATTTCTGTTTTAATTTTATTATTTCCTTCTTTTTCTAGTTTTAGATTTAGTTTTATTTTTTTATTATTCCTTAATGTGCAAAGCTAGATTCTTTGAGATTGTCAGTACTTTTTTTTATATTTATTTTTAAGTTTTAGGGAAGAGGAAGAAGAAAAGCACATAAGCTCCCATACTTAACAACAACTGGAAAGAAAAGTGAACCTAATTAAAACATGACAGGAGCAGTGGAATCATTGAAACAGATCAAGAAGTTTTAAAAATGAAATTATAAATAGAAAAACATATCAGGCTGTGCAATCATGTTGTGGACCCCATGTTGACCAGTCACTCTTTAAATCAACACTGTATCTCTCCACTTCCCAATAATAACAAATTAAAACTGAGGGAGTTCGCCTACAGTGGGAGATCTTAAGAATCCATCTATAGAAAACTTGTAGAAGGATAGTTACTAGCCAAGAAAATCCCTCCCCCTCATCAGAAGCAAGGGGAGGGGGTGAAGCAGACACCCACCGCCCCCCAGTGCTAGTGCTACTGCTAGTTTAACCCAGTGTTATTTATAGCTTCCCTGGGAGCCCAGGCAGAGACACAGCAGAAGTCCACAATTTATCCTGATGGGAAGTAACAGCTCTGATCTAAACAGAAGGCAATTTTGGCCCCAGGCAAAGGAAAGAGAAAACATCAGGATCATTGCTGCCACTGATGGAAGGTATGTCATGGCAAGAAGCTGACTGTATCCCCAGCAGCATAAGTGACATCTCAGCTCTCAGCCATAGCCAAAAGGAGGCATATCATTGTGGAAAGTTACCTAAGTTCCAGAAATCCTAAAGGACAAGTTGACCCCCTTTGATCAGGACCACAGCCTTCATGGGGAATGTCACAGTGGAAAGCTTCCTAAATCACCAGCATCATAAAAGCCCTGATTGTGGCTGCAGCCAGTGGGAAGCCAGTCATGATGGGAAGTTGCCTGAGTCCCAGTAAGCCTAAAGGGATGGGGCCTGTATTGTGACCATTGTCAGTGCAGGTTAGGTAAGGTGGAAAACTGCCTGGGTCCAAGGAAGTAGAGACGTACAGTACCCAGACTATCCTGTGGCCATAGCCAGTGAGTGTTTGCACACTGGCTGGATATTGCTTCAGTCACAGTCAGCAAAGGAAAGCCGCACCCACCATTCACCAGCTGGGGCAGTGGAAGCCAGAACCCAGGCAGATCAGCTGAGTATCTTTTTTCAGTTGTAAGACTAGTACCCTGGTTAGCTGCATCATGCAGGGTAATACTCTTCACCACAGATAACTGATGAAGAATCAATATTCACAGGAGCTGTGCTTGTGAAGAGCCACCAAGCTCTATGCCACTTTAAAAAGGATTCTGTAGAGGAGGAAATGTACATGGTGATCCGCAGAAATTGCAGTGACATCCCAGAACCCTGAATCCTGAATTCCTGTACATGATAAAAATGGCCAACAGCCACAGGCCCCTGAACTGACAAATGAGATCCAAATGGTGGGAGGAATATAGCAAATAGGGGAGTGACTCCTGTGCCACAGCATCTCTGGAGGGATCCAAAGTCAAAGAATGACAGACATCTTCTAAATGTCTCAAATTCTATTTCATTTCAAATGAAGACCTAATAAGAATGTTCTTCACCTTGACATGATTTACTATAAATAACTGTAACATCGATTTTGATAATCATTTCTTATTTTGATATATCATTTTTTGATATATCATTTCTTATCTTGATTTGATAGTTATTACCTAATAACCAACATTATGCCCTCAACCAATTTTATTTTATTTCTTCTAATGGTTTATAGCATTCATTGGAATCATTCTTGGTTTTCATAACCCTGGTTTATATTTGCTCTCTTAGTCCCTCTGAAGCCAGAAAAGTTAGGTAGTCAGTGTAGTTAGGTAAATCGGGTCTAATACCGAGTGAAATCTAAAATGGAGGCCATGCTGGCAATGATTCCGGGAAACGCAGGACAACTCATGGAATGTTAATGAAGTCCTGAAAAGGCCCTAGGCCAAAGTCCACCTCAAAGAAAGGTTAATGAACAGCCCCCAGCAAAAAGGTGCTGACTCAGAAGTCCTTCCTGACCAGATTACTTCTTTGGCCCACCTGTGTCCCACCCCTCGGTCCTTCCCACCTACATTCCATCACTGAAAGAACTATAAAAAGGGGAGACAACATCCCTTCCACGGATTCCACCTCTTGGGTCCCCTTCTTCCTCCGGGAGAAGTCTTTTCTGCTGTCCTTTAATAAACTTCTAATTTCTACTCTGACCTTGCCTCAGCGTGCTTCTTTGGTGTTATTCTTCAACATTGGGGAAGCAAGAACTCGTCACCGGTCAACAGCGGTAACACCTCTCTTCCCTCTTACATTATCTGCTACTGAATGAAATCTCTATCTAGCTTTTCCTCCCTCTTACTGTAGTATATATCATATTTTCCTATCATTTCTTCTTTTTTCTTTCTCAATCTTTTGTCCCACTTTTCTCTTCTCACTTTCAGCATCTATATAATATTATATCAATTTACCATATTTAATAACTAATTTTTGACCTTTTATAGAATTTACTACAAGTTTATACCTTGGTTAGAGGAAATGTGGAGAATCGTATCTACAAATATTGTGTTTTTCATAAGCTTGAATGCCACAGTCTGGCTGGGCACAAATGCCGCAGTCTGGCTGGGCACACAATCACGAGCCACCACACAGCTTGTAGATTCAAACAGCAACTCTTTATTCCCGAACTCACACCAGCCTTCTACAATCACGTTCTGGGGAAATCCACACCCACTGGGCCTCTATCTCCAAAATATACTGTCTGAATCCCGTGAGAACTCAAGGGGAACTCAGGCAGCAGGATACGCCCTATTCCCAGCAGGAATAATCTTAAACCTTAAACCTGGAACCTAAACTGGGAACGCCCTAAACACGATTATCTTAAAACCGGGAACACCCTAATCTGCCTTGGTCCTTGAGCAAGGTCACCTACATTCAATGTCGCTGCAACATGTCAGCAACATGGGGTACGCTGGCAAGGAAATTGTCATACCTACTTAGCTAATGGCTCCCAGCATCTCCCCCCTTCTGATTAATTAAACAACAAGCAATGTGGCTTAAGGACCGTGCCTGGTAGGTTGTCCAATTCAACATATGGTTCTTACCCGTCATCGGAAAACTGACCTTTAGGCGTCAGCCTCCTGTCTTAGGTTGATACCACTGCAATTGGATCATACCCGTCACTGACTACCGGTCCAGCATAAGCCATTGGCCCCCAAATTTTAGACCATCATTAGCAGAAGGGAGGAGGATACAGAAATGCCACGACACCAAGCCAATTGATGGCTCCTTGGGAAAAATTGCATCACTGGTGACACCATCAGCAAAGATATGTCAGCACTACCACAATTAACATGGGGTGTGCTGGCAAGGAAATAAAAATTGCATCACTAGTGACACCATCAGCAAAGATATGCCAGCATTACCACAATTCGCTGCACCAAACGATAGTTACATAGTCCAGGCAAGTTCTGCAAGCAGTTCAAAGCAGAGGAATCTATCAATATGTCCATTTCCTCCCAAAATCCGTTTCCTCCCAAAGTAAGTTGACTCCTTGATTGAGCATTACTTGTTGAGTTATATTCATTGATGCATCAGTTTATACAGCTTACTGTGATAGCTATCATAGAAGCTGTCTTCACCGGCACTGGGATGGAGATGGGAATTCTGGCAATGATGCTAAAAAGACATTATCCTGAAAAGAATTATTAAATATAATGAAAAGGAAAGGTGAAAGTAAACAAACAGATCTGTTAACCTACTTTAAAAACAATCCTTAACAGCTGTTTACCTAATTTAAATTAGTAAACAAACAGATCTGTTAACCACCTTTAAAAACAATCTTTAACAGCTGTTTACCTAATTTAAATTAAACCATTTAAATCACGTGAATAAAAATAATAATAATTCGGATCCATTTTTTCATGAGCGCTCCTCATATAAGAAATATGGACATACGCACATACAGACATACAACACAAAACACAAGAGTGTACACAAACGTACAACACATAAGAAAATAGTAAAGGCCTTGTAGCTTTACCTAGGTGAAATCTCCATTGCAATGTTTAAAAACTCCACAGTCAAAAAATAAAACTGATCAGAAAAACATTAACCTAGGTTTGTATGAGCTCAAAAAATAAAAATAGAACCTTATGATGTGGAAAAATGCAATAATAAAATAGCTATTGAAAAAAGCATCCTGGTTAATCACTGTCGCAGATGTAAGAATGGCCAAGCTGGAGTTCTGGATATCAGCTGTTATGGATTTGAGTCAAATCATCTTCTTTTCGATCTGTAGAAACTGTTTTAGTTAATCTCTCTGGAATGCAAATGGGCTGCTGTTCTCCCTGTGGAAAAACACAAACAGACCCCCGACTCCAGACAATCACTGGGTCAGGACCTTTCCATTGTCCTGTTAGAATATCTTTCCAAAGTACTTTAGGCTTATGTACATTTTTTGGATACATATGTCTTTCTGCAGCACTAAGTCCTGATGAATCCAAATTTAAAAAGTTTAGAGTAAAAAGCGTTATTTTAAGTTTATCTTTGGGGGATATATACCCCTTTCCAATTCCCTCTTTTTGCTTTAATAAGTATGTTTTAATAGTTTGATGAGCTCTTTCAACTATGCCTTGTCCCTGTGGATTGTATGGGATTCCTGTTATATGAGTAATACCAAATGATGAGCAAAATTGTTTAAAAGAGGTAGAGGTATAGCCAGGACCATTATCGGTTTTTAACTGTTTAGGAACGCCCACAGTGGCAAAATTTTGTAAGCAATGAGCTATAACATCTTTAGTTTTTTCTCCGGCATGAAGGGAGCCCATCAAAAATCCAGAAGAAGTATCAACTGTAACGTGTAAATATTTTAATTTTCCAAATTCTGGCAAGTGTGTGACGTCCATCTGCCAAATATGGTTAGGTATCAGTCCTCTAGGATTGATTCCAAGATTAACTTGTGGTAAAAATGTCACACAATTTTGACATTGTTTTATTATATGTCTGGCTTGTTCTTTAGTTATTTTAAAATGCTTTTGTAAAGTATTAGCATTAACATGAAACCTTTTATGAAAATTTGTAGCTTCTTCAAATGTAGAGAAAATATGTATGTCATGTGTAGTTTTATCTGCTAAATCATTGCCTAAACTAAGGGCTCCAGGCAATCCTGTATATGCCCTAATATGTCGTATAAAGAATGGATCTTTTCTGTCCCAGATTAGACTTTGTATAGTGGAAAACAAAGAGAAAACAGTAGAAGAAGGGGAAATCCTACCAGCATCTTCAAGAGATACTATAGCATTAACTACATACTGACTATCAGAAAATAAATTAAATACAGAATCTTTGAACATCAAAAAAGCTTGTAAAACTGCATTAAGCTCTACCTTTTGAACTGATTGTTTGGGTACTAAAAATGTAAAAGTTTGATCTGGGGTAACTACTGCTACTGTACCATTATTAGACCCATCAGTGAATATATTTGGAGCATTCATGATAGGTGTTTTTCTTGTCATTTTAGGAAAAACTACAGGATGCTTAGACCAAAAAGACAACAAAGGATTAGATGGTAAATGATTATCAAATGAAACATTATATTTACACATGATTATTGCCCAAGTATTTAACTCATTAGCTAACTCATCAATTTGATCCATAGTATATGGAGTAATAATTTTATTGGGAGAAATTCCAAACACTCCCTTCGCTGCTTTTATTCCTTTGAGTATTAATTGTCCTACAGCCTCAGGATACCTAGTAAGAATAGTGTTAGGAGAATAAGATAAATGTATCCACAATAATGGACCTTCTTGCCAAAATACTCCTGTAGGAATATTTTTTGTTGGTAGTACAATAAATAATAAAGGCAAACTTATATCAATTCTATCCAAATGCATATTTTCCATATATGTTTCAATAATTTTTAATGCCTTTCTTGCTTTAGGAGTTAACATGCGGGGTGAATTTGGATCTGATGGACCTTTTAGAATATCAAATAAAGGTCCCAATTCTCCTGTTGGTATACCTAGATAAGGCCTTATCCAATTTTTGTCTCCCAATAACTTTTGAAAGTCATTAAGTGATTTGAGTTGATCTACTCGTATTCGAATTTTTGGTGGACGGACCATGGTTGAGGATAATAGAACTCCTAAATAATTAATTGGAAAATTTAATTGTACTTTATCTATTGCTATCTCTAGATTATAATTTTTTAATAAGTTTGTAAGTGTGGCATAACATTCCAGCAATATATTTTTATCTTTATGTGCCAATAATACATCATCCATATAGTGAAATATTTGTAGTTTAGGATTTTGATTTCTAAGTGGCTGGATTGCTTTGTTAACATATATTTGACACATAGTTGGACTGTTAGCCATCCCTTGAGGGAGTACTTTCCATTCATATCTCTGATCAGGACCTTCATGATTTAATGCAGGGATAGTAAATGCAAAACGTGGACTATCCTCGGGATGAATTGGAATTGAAAAAAAAACAATCTTTAATATCTATAGCTAAAACATGCCAAGTTTTTGGCAAAGCAGACAATTGAGGAATCCCTGATTGAGCAGGTCCCATAATAACCATCTCATTATTAATGGCTCTTAAATCTTGCAATAATCTCCATTTACCAGATTTCTTTTTGATGACAAAAATGGGAGTATTATGGGGAGATACGGAAGGTTGTATATGTCCTTCCGCTAATTGTTGTTTGACCAGATCATGGGCTACTTGTGTCTTTTCTTTAGTCAGGGGCCACTGAGGAACCCACACTGGTCTTTCTGATTTCCAAGTAATTTTGATTGTCTCAGTGGCCCTTTCTGAAAATCCAACCCATGTCTGTCTGTTCCTTGATCTATTTGTACTGGTGCTGCTATACCTTGCCCTTGTTTTCCTAATCTTTTTTCTTTCCTAAAGCCTTGTCTAGCCCTAGTAGTGGGCGCATTAGGATTGATGTTATTTGTTAACGTCAAACCTAATTGATCTAGGACATCTTGTCCCCATAAATTTATAGGAAGATGATCCAATACATATGGCTGTATAGTTCCTTCACATCCTTCAGGATCCTTCCAATCTAATATCATAGAACTTCTATGGGGATTAGTCGCCACTCCTAGGCCTCGAAGCGTTTGAGTGGCTTGTTGTAATGGCCAATGTTTTGGCCATTCTTGACGAGATATGATGCTAAGGTCAGCTCCTGTGTCCACTAGCCCATTAAACTCATGACCTTGAATATTTAGTTTTAGCATTGGGCGAGAATCTAAATTTAAAGACAACATAGCCCAATCTACACCTGTGGAGCCTAATCCCCTGGAACCTCTTTCTACACTATGACTAGGAAATTTATTATGTAGGCTGGGTATTATTAACAACTGTGCTATTCTATCTCCAGGTGAAATTACTGATATACCTCTTGGAGAACTAGCTATAATTTTTATTTCACCTACATAATCGGGATCAATTACCCCAGGACTTATCATAAGTCCTTTTAATGTAGATGAACTACGTCCCAATAATAAGCCTACTGTTCCTTGGGGAAGAGGTCATTTTACTCCTGTGGGAATGATTTGAACTCCCATCTCTGGAGTTAATACTGCTCTGGCAGAGGCGCAGATGTCCAACCCTGCGCTCCCTCTGGTTTGTCTGATGAGGGATTTAATGGACAATGTGTCCTGGGCACTAGCCTGATGGTGTTGCTGGGTTCCTCCACTGCCCCGTAGATTTGTGGTTGTGGGCCCCGGGGCATTGGGCCCCCCTGTCCGTTTTTTGGCAATGGAGCCTGATGCCTTTCTCCACGATATCTTGGATAAATACCTGGTCTTTGTCCGTTTTTTGATAAGGGAGTACCTTCTATGGTGGTTTGAGAACGGCATTCATTATCCCAATGTCTCCCTCTATGGCATCGTGGGCAAATACCCGGCATTCTATTCCTTTGATACCTACTTTTGTTAAACCCTCCTCCTATGGGGCAATTCCTTTTAAAATGTCCTGTTTGTTCACAATCATAGCATGTTTCTGGCCTGGCATCTAAAGCCTGTTGTACTGCAGCTGCCAAAACTTGCCCTTGTTCATTAATATCTCTACATAATTTAATATATGTGTTTAAATCTTCATGTCTCCATGGTCTAATAACCTCTCTGCAGCAATGATTTGCTTGGTCATAAGCCAGCTGTTTTATTAATGGCATTGCTTGTTCTGTATCCCCAAAAATTTTGGCAGCCGTTTGAATTAGCCTATCTACAAAGTCAGCATAAGGTTCATTAGCTCTTTGTATTACCTTAGATAGCTGACCTTGTAAATCTCCATGTCCTTGTAAAGTCTTCCATGCCCTAACTGCGTCTGCAGCAATTTGTGCATATATAGCAGGATCATATTCAATTTGTTGCTGTTGACCCTCATAAGGTCCTTTTCCTAACAACATATCTAGATTTCTTTGAGGGTAACCGGCTGCTGCATTTCGCCTAGCTGTCTCCGTGCAAAATTCCTCATTGGCAACCTTCCATAACAAATATTGTCCTCCATTTAGTACAGATTTACACATGCTAGCCCAATCTGCTGGCGTCATGTCCAAGTTAGTAATGGACTCGACCATGCTTACCGTGAAGGGAGCTTGGGGACCATAGGTTGTTACAGCCTCCTTTAACTGCTTCACTGTTTTAAAATCTAATGCACGGTGAATTTGCTGCCCTCCTGCCTGTTCAAGTACAGGGCATGCTAATCTTTGAGGTCCTGTCTCAGGATCCCATTTATCAACTACGGGGTTTGAGGGCCACTCAGCTGTCTCCATCGGTGGGGCTGTTGGTTGAATTACGCCCTCTTGTGATAAAACGGAGTTAGTAACAGCCTCCTGTTGTGGCCTTTTTCCTAACAACCCCTTTTCCTTTAAATTTTCTTCCTCTGTCTGACTAGCTCGAGAGACCTTCTCTTTTGCTTGATCTAAAATGTCTTTCTCCATGGTCTGAACCTCTAACAATTTACTTAACATCTTTTCGGTTTGTTTTTTACTAATTTCTAATCTACTATAAAGATAACGCAACCCAATAAGATAGCACAAAACAAAGCCGAAACTGAATGAAACAAAAACGGAATAAAAAATCATTGTATCAATTTTCTCTTCCTCAGGGCCGACAAACTTCAAACCTTTAGTCAACCATTTTTTCCAGTTTGCCTGAGAAATTTCTAGGGATAGGCAGCTTGAAACAAAAACAAGATAAATCAAAACAATAACACATTGTTTTTTGAATTGGTCACCCATTGTTTCGCTCTTCCTCAGGGGCGAGCAATTTCACTTACCTCCAAGCTTTAGAAGTTCCCCATACGAGCCGCCAAATGCCACAGTCTGGCTGGGCACAAATGCCGCAGTCTGGCTGGGCACACAATCACGAGCCACCACACAGCTTGTAGATTCAAACAGCAACTCTTTATTCCCGAACTCACACCAGCCGTCTACAATCACGTTCTGGGGAAATCCACGTTCTCTGCCCAAATCCACGTTCTCTGCCCAAATCCACACCCACTGGGCTTCTATCTCCAAAATATACTGTCTGAATCCCTTGAGAACTCAAGGGGAACTCAGGCAGCAGGATACGCCCTATTCCCAGCAGGAATAATCTTAAACCTTAAACCTGGAACCTAAACTGGGAACGCCCTAAACACGATTATCTTAAAACCGGGAACACCCTAATCTGCCTTGGTCCTTGAGCAAGGTCACCTACATTCAATGTCGCTGCAACATGTCAGCAACATGGGGTACGCTGGCAAGGAAATTGTCATACCTACTTGGCTAATGGCTCCCAGCACTTGAATAGTATGTGGCTTTGCTTTGAAGTAATTGTAGTAATAGGGTCCAATAGCTTCTCTCAAATTGGTGCTGACACTTGGAACAACAGAGGCTACACATTGCGTTAAATTATCAATATTTATTTCACCCAGCTCAGGGATCTTAAGAGAAGAAAGCTCATGGAAGAGTACCTTACTTAAAAGAGCCATCCTAATAGGTGGAGAGACATACAAGTGATATAAAAAAGCAAGGGAACAAATAACAAACAATAGCATTTCAACAAATGACTCCATTAACACTACAGTGGAGGAAATGTCAGAGAAAGTAGAAAGCTCATAGCTAAAATGTTCAATGAGCTAAAAGAACAAATTGAAGCATCTATCAAAGCAATAACAATAACAACAAAAAACAGCCCAGGACTGCATAGATTCTCAGTTGAGTTCTACCAAATCTATAAAGAAGAAATAATACCAATCCTTCTCAAATTATTCATGGGAATAGAATAGAGAGAGAAAAAAACTGTCAAATATATTCTAGTAAGCCAGCATCATCCTGATACCAAAACCAGAAAAAAACACATCAAGGAAAACACCAGGCCAATATTCTTAAAGAACATAGATGCAAAAATTCTTGATAAAATATTGGCAAAACAAAACACATTGAAAATATAGTGCACTATGATCAAGTGGGTTTCCTTCTATTGATGCAAGTTTGGCTCAATATGCACAAATCAATAAATATAATTCACCATATAGAGTTAAGGATAAAAGTCACATGATTACTTCAATTGATGCAGAAAAATCATTTGATAAAGTACAGGATCCATTTATGTTTAAAACATTTGAGAAACTAGAGATAAAAGGAGATTATCTCAACATTGTAAAGGCTATGCATAACAAATCCATGGTAAACATCATACTGAATAGAGAAAAACTGAAAGCATTTCCTGTATTAACAGGAATAAGACAAGGATGACCACTGTCACCAGTTCTATTCAACATAGTCCTTGAAAAATATAACAAGAGCAATCAGAAAAGAGAAGGAAATTAAAGGGATACAGATAGGAAGAGTTCAAAGTATCTCTTTGTTGATGAAATGAACTTATATTTAGAAGACAACAATAAACTCCATCAGAATACCTATATAGCTGATAAACACATTTAGTAAAGATCAACATACACAAATCGATCACTTTTCTACACTCTGATAATGAATATACTGAAAAATCAATTAGGAAAATTATTCATTCACCTAACCTCAATAAATTACTTGGGAATTAATCTAATGAAGGAGGGGAATGACGTCTATAATGAAAATTATAGAATGCTGAAGAAAGAAACTATAGGAGAACTTAGAGGATGAAAAGACCTCCAATATTCTTGGGTAGGCAGAATTAATATTGTCAAAATTGTCATACTACCAAAGCATTATACAAGTTTAATGCAATCTATATTGAAATACCAAAGACATTATTCTAGAACCATAAAAAAACTGTTTTAAAAATTTATTTGGAAATATAAGATACTAATAATAGCCAAAACAATTTGAGAAAAAAATATCAATGTTGAAGGCATCACAATATCAGATTTCAAATTATACTACAGAGCTATCATAAGAAAAATAGCATGGTACTGGCACTGAAACAAACCTGAAGATCAATGTAATATAATACAATATACAGAGAAAACTCACATAGATAAAATCATCTGTTGTTAGACAAAAGTGCCAAAAACATTCATTGAAGAAAAGCCAGTCTTTGAAACAAATAATGTTGGGAAAACTGTATATTCATATGTAGAACTATAACCCCTATTTCTCACCCTGCAGAAAAATCAACTCAAAGTATATCAAAAATCTAGAAATTAGACCAGAAACTTTGCTAGTTTAAATAGCAAATGTATGCCCAACATTTCAACATATTGACATGTGGGGAGCCATGACTTGGATCAGAGAAAGTCTGTCTAACTGTCTCACCAACAGGAGGCTACACCTGCACTGAAAACTTCCTGTGCAAATGTGCAGATCCAGATTGCCCGGTTGCTATGGTGACACCTTCCTTAAAGAGATTCTGTGCAAGACACATGACTGTCAGTTTTGACCCTGAGTTCAGAAACCAGTGACCAGAGTTAGAGAATTATAAGTGCAAATTGATAATTATAATTGGTTACAAGTAATTTGATCTTTAACATACCTGTTTTGGAGAAAATTTCCCACAGAAAATTCTTTTGATGATAAAACCTATATAATAAATGTGCTGAGATAGCTCTGGGTCATTCTTAGCTCCATCACAGGATGATGTCCTATCTGATCCTAGCTTTATCTATATAAATATTTATTGGTTTTTTTTCTTATACCCCATTGCTCTTTGCCAGCTTCTGAATTAAAGGCTGTGCAGGTCACAGCATCGACACAAGAACAGACTTTCTTAACAACACTTATAAAGTACGGCAAATAAAACCAAAGATCAATAAATAAGATGATATCAAAATAAAAACTTCTGCATGCAAAAGAAACAATTAAGAACTTAGAGAGCCTACAGAAGGAAAAGATCTTTGCCAACTGTTCCTCAGGGCATTAATATCCGGAATAAAAAAAGACTCATGAAAGTAAACACCGTGAAAACAAAAAACCCCACATCACTATATAGGCAGAAGGAATAAAGAAGAAATACAAGTTTTCAACAAATATTTGAAAAAATGTTCAACATCTCTAGCTAGTAGGGAAATGCAAGTCAAAATTACACTAAGATTTTATTTAATTGATTTGTTTCTTTTGTGGGCCTCACACATGCTAGGCAAATGCTTTACCACTGAACTATATCCCTAGCCCTTACCTATTGTTTTTGAATACTGCTAAGCTTGCTCAGCATTTTATATTTCTCCTGAATCATTTTGGCAAAAGTTTTGGTAAGTATGTTTTTTCCTTTTATATGAAATCTAAACAAACATAAGAAACTCATAAAACCCAAAGACAAAAGTACAGATCCTGACAGCCATGAGACATTGCAATTATTTAAGAACTAACTTCAGTCTTTGAATAGTATGGCTATCTAATTTTTCAGTTTTCAATGAATCTGCCTGAAGTGACAGTATGCAATGTTTTGTAACACCTCCATAGTGGCATAACTTAGAGAACAACTTATTACAATCTTTAGCTTCATAACAACAACAAACTTCATAAATATCTGAGCATTTTACCTGTAACCCATGAAGAAAACCTGACAAAATACAAATGAGGATGGTTCAGAGAAAGATGAATGCAATATATCCCATATGTTCAGGGTTTTTTCTCCTAACTCCTTCCCATAAAACATGACCATACATTTTTAATATAAGAAATCAGAGAAATAAAAGTTAAAACTAAACAGATTTAATCTCACTCTAGCCAGACTGACAATTATTAAGAACACAAATAATGGTAATTCCTGGCAATGACATGGAAAAAAATGTTTATACACTGTCCCTTTCCTTGGTATATACTCAAGATCCAAAATCAGCATAATATAAAAATACAGCCACTTCAATATTTAGAGCAGCACAATTTACAAAAGTAAACTTATGGAACCAATATATGTGCCTATCAGCCCCGCCTTGAGTCTGGCAGCTTGCAGGACCAGCAGGCAGGGCTGCACCCAGTCAGAAATTTGAAAGCGATGAGGCAAGAATGGCTAAGTATGGAAATTGAGATCAAGAGTCCAGGAAAGGCAGGGTCCACTGGTAACAGAGTGGGCAGAGGATTGGCTTATTTACCACACAAGAGGAACCCAAGGAAGATTCCTGAGGTGTGGTCTCCCAGCAGGGACCTGTAGCTCCTGGGCCCTAGAGGTGCACTGACTTAAAATCTTCAGATCAATTACTGTCCAGGGGCCTACAGAGACCTAAATACCACCTTCAGAGACTTTGCCTAAGGACACTCCTCTTATATAACACTACAGCAACCCCACCCTGAGGGTGGAGCAGATATTAAACTCCAGCCCACTCTGCTTAACTCTGCTGGGAAGCAAACTGATAATTTCTGAATTCTAACTGGCATGTGATGAACAACTCAAAAAGAAGATTTTGACAGCCTGTGGCTAATACTCTCAAATGCACCAAGAAAAAAGGAGAAGAAAGAAATTTGAGAATAGATAGCAAGTGTGTGTACATATATACCAGGGATTGAGCTCAGGGGCACTTGACCACTGAGCCACATCCCCACCTCTATCTTGTATTTTATCTATAGACAGGGTTTCACTGAGTTGCTTAATGATCTACCATTTCTGAGGCTGGTTTTGAACTCATGATGTTCCTGTCACATCTTCTAGAGCCACTGGGATTACAGGTGTGTTCCATCATGCCCAAGCTGCAAATGTGTAACCTCATTGAAAATTTTTGACCACTTTAACAGAAAAAATATTTCTTACTTGAGCAGTTTAAATCTTTTTTTTTTCTTTCCTCTTCAAACTGATCATGGACACTTACATATGCACAGATTTGTCTCTTTTTTCTCATTTCTAGCATTTTTTGAAGGCAGTTATTTTTCTTGGCTCAGTGTTTTGAGGGCTAGAAAGTTTGATTAATATATTTTAGCTTTGTTTGTATGTTTTATCTTTTTCTGTCTCACTTATTTGTTTACCTTGATTCTCTTTCTTTTGTTCTGCTAACAGCCAAATTTTATACTTTATTCTCTCAAGCTTCCTTTAATTTTTGCCTTCTATTTTCTCTCCTCCTCCCTCATAATTATCACATCTTACATCTCTTCTGCTTTTTGTTGTTCACTTTTCAGAATTGCAAATCCTTTTTCAAACATACTATTTTTACTATAGGGACATCATTTCTGTTTATTGTGACAATTAACATTGTATATATTATAAGATGAAATTTTTGGTTTAATGCTGTATATTATTTCCATTGATTATTGTTATTATTTTTCGTCACCTAAACTGTGAGGTACCAAAAATCTTGAGGGAAACGCTAAACGCACAGTGTAGAAACTCTGCTGCTTCAGATCCATGTTATTATATGAGTACAGACACAAACAACATGAAAAAGCAAAGGAACAAACCACTCCAAGCAAACCAATATACTTCAATAGCAGAATCCTCTGATACCACAGTTGAAGAAATGTCAGAAAAGGAATTTTAAAAATTCATAATTAACCTGATCTGTGAGGTAAAGAATGGTATAAGGAGTGAAATCAGAGAGAAAATGCAGGAAGTAAAAGATCACCTCAATAAGAGAATGATTCTGAAAAAAAAAATCAAACAGAAATCTTCAAAATGAAGGAATCAATAAATGAATTCAAAAAAATCATTCAAAAGCATTAGAAGTAGACTAGACCACTTGGAAGACAGAGTTTAGGCAACACAGGGAAAATACATAATTTAAAAAATAAAGTTGACCAAAGAGAAAAGATGCTAAGAGAACATAAATAGAAATTTCATAAAATATGAAATAACATGAAAAGACCAAATGTAAGATATATTGGGATAGATAAACAATCAGAAATACAAACCAAAAGAATGCACAATCTTTTCAATGAAAAAATATCAGAAAATTTTCCAAACCCAAATAAGAAAATGAAAAATCAAGTATAGGAGGTAAACAGGACTCTAAATATACAAAACTACAATGGACCCACAAAAGGCATATTATTATTAAAATGCCTAATAGAATCAGAATATAATTTTAAAGCCAACTAAAGAAAAATGGCAAGTCACATTCAGTGGGAAAGCAATCCAAATTTCAACTAATTTCTCAAGCCAGCTCCTAAAAGCTAGGAGGTCTTGGAATAATATAAACCAGTCTCTGAAAGGAAATGGATGTCAACCAAGAACACTATACCCAGCAAAATCAAGCTTCAGATTTCATGATGAAATAAAAAACTTCCCTGATTAAAAAAAAAGTTAAAAGAATTCACAATTAGAAAACCTATAGTACAAAACATACTCTTTAAAATATTTCATGAAAAAGAAACAAAAATTAAAATTGAAAACCAGAAAAGAGAGGAACTATACTAGAAGAATAGTCAATAAAAGGAGAAACTGATGCAAATTAAAATCTATATGTAAAACAAAATCAAAGGGAATAAAAATTTATTTCTCAATAATAACATGAAATATATATGGCATAAACTCATCAATCAAAAGACATAGACTGGCAGATTAGATTAGATTAAGACACCATAATATGCTGTCTCCAAGAACTCACCTCATAGGCAAAGACATCTACAGACTCAAAATAAAAGGATGGAAAAACACATATTATTCACATGGATTTTGTCAACAAGCAGGGGTTACTATTCTCATATCAGATAAAATGGACTTCAAGGCAAAGTAAATCAGAAGGGAGAAAAAAGAACATTTTAAATTGATTTAGGGAATTATACACCAATAAGAACTAACAACCATAAATATTTATGCCCCACACAATAGAACAGCTACATATATCCAACAAATACTTCTCAATTTTAAAAACTAAAAAGACCACAGCACAATAATACTGGGCAACTTTAACATACCTATTCAATCAAAGGATAGACCTTACAAACAAAACTAAATAAAGAAGCTATAGAACTGGAAAAATATATAAGTTAGACTTAACAGACATACATAGAATATTTCATTCATCAGTGGATGGATACACATTGTTGTCAGAAGACAAGGATCACTTTCTATAAATAGACCATATCTTAGGCCACAAGGCAAATAATATGAATTTATAGAGAGAGAGAGAGAGAGAGAGAGAGAGAGAGAGAGAGAGAGAGAGAGAGAGAGAGATAACACCTTCCATTCTATCAAGTCATAATACAATGAAATTAGAAATCAAGAATAAATTTAAAAATAGAAGGTACTCTAACACCTGAAGACTGAATAATATGCTATCAAATGACCAATAGATAGCAGGGATGAAATTTTTTAAAAATACTTAAGAGATAAATAAGAATAGTAAGACAACATATCAAAATATATGGGATACTATGAAGGCAATTCTAAGAGGAAAGATTATAGCATTGAGCTCATTCGTTAGAAGAACAGAAAGCATCAAATAAAAAAATCTAATATTACATTTCAAGTCCTTAGAAAAAGAAGTACAAATCAGCACCAAAAAGCAGTAGAAGACCAAATAATTAAAATCAGAGCCAAAATCAATGAAGTTGAAACAACAAAGCAATAATTCAAAATATTAATGGAAAAAAGGTGGATCTTTGAAAAAAATAAAGAAAATCTATAAACCCTTACCCAACCTAACAAAGAGAAAGAGGGAAAAAACTCAAATTACTAAAATTTGTGGTGAAAAAAAAAATATCACCACAGACACTACTGAAGTACAGGGGATAATCAGAAGCTATTTTAAAAATTTATATGGCAATAAAATATAAAATCTCAAAGACATTAAAAAGTTTCTAGAGATATATGATTTACCCAAATTGAACTATTTTGATTTAAAAACTTTTGGGACTTAGGTTACATTTTAAGTTTTAGAACTCATTTTTCCAATCATCTACTTTCAGTAGCAGGAATGGCAATGTTTAATGAGCTAATGGTAGGATAAGCATTTGGGATAGTGTTTTTTTTTAACATATTTGTAAGTACTTGTGGAAATGTGTAGTTGACTAAAACCATATGTAGCAACAAAAACCAGTTTTCTAGTTCAGAATATACAGGTTTTGTGTGAATTTAGCTTACTGCATTAAATTATTGCCCTTAGCTTAAAATAAGAATTAAAATTGCATTTAAAGAGATCACTGAATGTTACTGTTTGTGAAACTGAACTTTTTGATTCTACTTATAAATAGTATCTATAAATCAGTACCTGGAAAAATTTTACTCTCTTAACCTATTGATACAAGGAATAAAATATAAAAAATTAAACAGAAAAAAATAATTATAATCATAAATAATGTAAGAAGAGAAATTTTTTGCAGGTGGGTTGTGCTGATAATTTCACAGGTATGCATTTATCTTCAAATCAACAAATTATTTATGCTGAATATGTATAGAGTTTAACGTCAATTGTAGACACCCAAAATTGTTTTTAAACAATTTTTCACCTAAAATACACAAGAATCATGATTGGCAGAAGACTGTTCAGGCACTATTATGGCCAATTTGACAAACTTCATAAAAGGAAGTGAAAGTTCTGTGAATAACTTGATTTTTGTTATTAATAAAGAAAGCAAATAACCAACCAAATAAATGCCTTCCTTTAAATTTAAAATCATATTATTTTAAGAGAAAAAAATAAGGAAACCCAGGGATAATTTACTCCTTTCTTTTAGTTACAAGTTAAATCTATGTGCTAATATTACATTAACCTCATAGATAACACCTGAATGAAACAATCTGTGACTATTAATTGATGGTTGTACTTCCATTTCACTGATAATTTAGATTTGTTAATACAATTTGTATTAAAAAAATCAGAGATCATTGGGCAGGAGCAATGGGAAAAGGTTGACGAATGGATACAAAGTTACAGTTAGGAGTAAGAAGTTCTAGTGTGCTATTTGCAGGGAGAGTGACAATAGTAAGTGTGAACTACACATTTCAAAAAATTAGAAATAGTCTTTGAATAGTTTTTTAAAAATATATATATTTTAGTTGTAGTTGGACAAAATACTTTTTTTTTATTTTTTAGGTGTAGATGGAACAACACAACACCTTTATTTATTTTTATTTTTTATTTTTTTATTAGTTGCTCAAGACAATACAATGATCTTGAAATATCATACATTTGATTCAAATGGGGTATGAATTCTCATTTTTCCATGTGTACAGATTGCAGGATCACATTGGTTTATACAGCCATGTTTATACATACAGCAATACTAGTGTCTGTTGTATTCTGCTGTCCTTCCTATCCCCCCCTCCCCTCCCCTCCTATCACCTCTCTCTACCCAATCTACTGTGACACATTTCTCTCTTTTTTTCTTCCCCCTCACACCATCATATAAGTAATTTTGTATAACAATGAGGGTCTCCTTCCATCTTCCATGCAATACCCCTTCTCCCTCCCATTCCCTCCTACCTCTTGTCCCTGTTTAGTGGTAATCTTCTTCTCATGCTCTTCCTCCATACTCTGTTTTGAGTCACCCCCCTTATATCAAAGAAGACATTCATCATTTGTTTTTTAGGGATTGGCTAACTTCACTTAGCATAATCTGCTCTAATGCCATCCATTTCCCTGCAAATGCCATGATTTGGTTATTTTTTTAGTGCTGAGTAATATTCCATTGTGTATAAATGCCACATTTTTTTATCCATTCATCTATTGAAGGGCATCTAGGTTGGTTCCACAGTCTAGCTATTGTGAATTGTGCTGCTATGAACATTGATATAGCTGTGTCCCTGTAGTATGCTCTTTTTAGGTCTTTTGGATATAGTCTGAGAAGGGGAATAGCTGGGTCAAATGGTGGTTCCATTCCCAGCTTTCCAAGGAATCTCCATCCTTTATTTTTATTTGGTGCTGAGGATGGAACCCGGGCCCTGCCCATGCTAGGCCTGCACTCTACTGCTGAGCCAACATCCCAGCCCCACTTTTGAATAATTTTGCCAAAAGAAAGTGATAAATGTTTTGACTTTATTATATGATGTATATCTGTATTTAAACATCACATGATACTCCATTAATATGCACAAGTTTTGTTTTTACGTTTCAGTCCATAAAAAAGAAAAAGGATTATAGGTCATGCCAATTATATAGGAAAGATCAGAATTGTCTTATTAAAGATGAGTTATGTCCATTCTATGCCATGATCTATACTGATCTAATTTGAATGGTATATATTTCCATAAATAATAGTGTAGAATATAGGTTTTTCTGAATCATTTGTTTCTTTTAATAAAAATTTTTCTGTGTCTATTTATTCATACTCTGATAAACTGTCTATTATAATTATTATTTTTTACAGGTCAACTTGAGCAAATTCCATCACAGATAATTGAGAAAGCAACTTTAAGATAAAGCTGATAGGATGATATCATTGTAGTTTATTAGCACAAAGATCATTTATTTTCTGAGAATACTAAATAAATAGGAATGTGCTTAGAAAACTGTCAGTTTAGTATTTTTAATTAGTCGTTTTCCTTGAATTCTTTGCACTAGATGAATGACACATATTTGAAGCTCAATTTGAAACTTGATTGAAAAGTTTTAGAGATTCTTATTTTCAATTTGCAAATCGATTGCAAAGTTCTAGAGGTTCTTTTTTATCAAAAATGTATTTAGAGAGTAAAAGTTGTATTGTAAATTTTCTTGAATGATTTTGTCATTATAAATGTTCTAATTATATTTTACCTTGACTTACAAGGTTGCTCATTGCAAGTTGATATTGATATTAATAATGCATTTTCTTTTTTGTTATAAAAAGAAAATCTGTGAATAAATGGGGTTACGGAATGTTCTAATACAATATTTGAATTGCACATCCTTGACACAGAGTTTAAGGCAAACTCAATAAAGTGTGAACTATAAAGATACTGTGTTAATGATTTTATCCTGCAGGGATATGTATGTACCTAGGTAGTTTCTATAATTGAGACAATTTTTTTTGAGAATGTAAGAACAATACAACGGATAGGGTGGTAATTTCATCATTCAAGTCCCATGATCTGACTTGAGTTCCTTAAATAACATAAAGCAAGTACCAATTTTACTATCGTGAAGTTACCAAAGCTGTTTGTGTGTTATGCATATCACAGGGAGATGTGTTTGCTTGAATTTCCTCCTTCATCAAGTAACCATTAATCCACTATGTTGTGCAAAGTTATCAACTATCCTAGGACTTATCCTATATTATATTCAGGTACCATGAATATAGAATAGAGGAGTGAGAAGAGATACATTGAGTGGCTTGAGGCCTCTAGTGAAAAATCACTAGCAACACAAAAATGCTTTAAATTTACGTAACTTTTAATTAAAAAGTGTTTTGCTTCTTTCTTCATATTATATATGTATTAGTAAATTAAAAAAAAAAAATAAGAAGTCAGGTGCACTGGTACATGCCTTTAATCCTAGCAACTTTGGAAGCTGAGGCAGGAGGATTACAAGTTCAAGGTTATCCTGGGCAATTTAGTGAGATCCTATCTCAAGATTTCAAAATATATATATTGCACAAATACTGGAAAATTATCCAAATTAACTCAAATCATTCCTTAATATTTTGAGAGTCATCTGATGCTTATTTTGTAAAGTCAATCTCTTCACATTTTAGGTAGACCATATAAGTTTAGAAAACTGGCAAAGAACCCAGCTTGGAAACAGAATATATAGACTTAAAAATGATTTCACCATACTGTCGTATTCTGGCAAGTTAAAATGAGTAATACATATTTTACCTAATTCATAGGATTTTTGTCACAATAAAATTTAGTAGGCTTACAATCGATTTTTAAATTTAAAAAAATGTTAATATGAAGCATATTGTTACACTTTCACTAATAGCATTCATGATTACATTACAAGTATATTTGTTAGGAGATATTTTATAATTTTAGCCATGTTTGATATTGCTTAACTATTTTTATGATAATCTTCCACTGGAAAAAGAGATGGCAATCCTATTTATTGGGAGTTTTTCTGCTTCTAAGTAAAGTTACAATGTTCTAATATTGAGAGAGAAGTGAAAGTCATACTGACAGAATATAGGATTAAAATGGTAAATGAAATTTGGCTTATAACATATAGTGAAATATAAATATCTTAATTTTATTCTGTATTAGTTAATCAGAAAAAAACCCTGCTTCTGAATTAGAATATTATAGGAGCTCAACGAGATAAAAATCAAACTCTAATGGACAGAGGATTAGGGGAAAATTGTCACAAACCAAGGCTTCCTTAGTAGTCTGAATTATTTCTGGTTTAAATCATACTCTTAAAATCTAGCTGTAATTTTTTAAATTAATATGAATATAAATACAGAGTTATAGTCAAGTAGCTGTCAGCCACGTGCATTCCAAGGAAAACAGTGTCTAAGCCATGAACAATCCTACTCCAGAACATAGTTGTGAGATTAGCAGTTGGGCTATTGGAAATATCTCTAATATTTCCCTTTTTTTAAAGACACAAGCAAATATAGACATCTTTCTTAGGATTGTGTTTGTTTTATTCACTGGGTAGCTTTGAGTGAAGTTTCTAGATTATATTAAGGTAACATGTTGTAAGAGAGTTCAGGTTGAAATGGAAATAATTTATCCTTAATTAAAATATTGAATTTAAATGTTGGAGATTATTGCTCAGTAGGAAATAAGTCAATTTTGAAATTAATCCAACAATCTAACTTAGTTTACCATCATTAAACTTTCTATATTCATCTATCTAAACTTTCAAGTATTTTTGAATCAGTCTTAATATCTTACTTCTTTTTTAATTAATTAATGTATTGAATAAAAATTGACAAATGACATTTACAATTTGGAAAAAAGGCATGACCTGTTCTTCTAAAAATTATATTTTAATGGTTTTAAAGATTGAACTTAGATGAACTAACCTAGCAAATATAATGAAGCTAGGCTATTCTCCTAATTAATAGAACCTCTTAAATATTTTACATTTGTTTATTCATGAAGAAAGTTAATGTTATACTTATGTAACATGTAAGAATGTGAGGTTATAAATTTGTGATGGACTTGTTTAGATGATTTATGTAAAAAATTATATAAAATTATGTTTAATATTTTGTAAATTTGAACATAATCCTCAAGACATTTAGGTAATTTAAGTGATAAAACATTAGCATAATATTATGGTGAGTTAATTAGTGGCTAATTGTTAGATGCCCAAATAATTTATAAGAAAAATGGAATGTTGAAACTGATTACTAAGCAAAATTTTAATTTACATTTCTTTCCTTCTTAATTTCACCTGTCATATCTCTGAGTCATGTTAATTTTGATGTTAATTTTTGTTGGTATTACATAGTAAAGAGGTAATGAGAATAAATATGAAAATGTTATTTCTATTCGTAAACTTTTATTTCAATTCAAAACTTTGTTGTGTATGGTAGTTAGTTTATAATTACCTTTCAGTTTTCCCAGTGAAATACAAATCAATTACTTTGTTATAATTATAATTAATATAAGTACTTTAGTATTTTGGATGAGTGTATAATAGGTAATGAGATAGATATTTGTTGTTTCTTAGGAATAGCATGATAATTTATTCTAAAATAAAATAAGAAATTCATTCTAGAATTGTAAAAAAATATATAATGAAAGATAAAATCAGAGAATGTATAGAAATTTTTGAAGGAAAAATGTTAAATTTTAAAAAGTGTATTAAAAAAGCCATTCAAGAATGATAAAGGTCATTGTAGAGGCTTCCTTTAAACTGCTCAGAAACCTATCTGAGGCATCTGAGGAAACAAACTGCGGGCTTTAGTTCTAACTCATTATTAAAGTGGAAGCACTTGTTTATAATAACAGCCTAAGTTCAGTAAAATAAAATGAGAGAAATTTAAATAATTAAGAAGAAAGGATCAATGTACCTGTAGAACATAAAAGAAGAAGATGACTTCTGATATACTCAACTAAAATAACTCATCTTTAGCTTATCTGAATTAAAGTATCTTAAAGGAGTTATATCATACAAAAAGACTAGCATATTAGAAAACAGAAACCACACAAGAAATATACAAACAAGAAATCATAAATCGTTGGATAAATATAAATATAATTTTCATTTTATGAACATACCCAGTAATTGATAGTTTAGAACAAAATATTATATGAAATGAAGTAAATATTTAGAAAATACATAAACATACTATCTAAAAGAACAAGAAATATAAATTAAATTGTATTCTTGTAGATTCTTATACACAGAAGTTGTAAGTTAAAGATGAATAGCTCAATCCTTAAAAGTAAATAAAGAGGCTTGAATAAAATACCAAGAGTATTTTGCATATGACAGTAATCTTACCTGTTTAAGAGGCTGAGGCAGGAGGATGACAAGTTTGAGATCAGCCTTAGCAATTTAGCAAGAACCTCAGCAACACATTGAGAACCTGTCTGAAAATAAGTTAGTAAATAAATAAATAACAAATATATAAAATAACAAACAAATATATAAAAATATAAAGAGTAAAGATAAACTAGGATACCATAGTCTGCTCATCAAAATGAAAGAAATGAATGAATGAAAATGGGACAACTTATGGGCAGGAATCGTGAAATTATAGAATGAAATCCTTTGAAGCTAATAGGTATGTTACTTATAAGTAGAGTAAATATTCCCAAGGCATGGACATCAAGACTGAATAATTGTTTTCAAAGACATAACTCCATGTTCTTTAAAGAATCACACTTGAAATCTATAGATATAGAAAAGAAAAAAAATTTAAATGGAAAATTATTTATATGTGAACAATATGCATAAGGAAACCTAAGATGCTATATTAATACTGCAGAAAATAAATTGCAGAAAAAAAATTTGAGCATAGATAAGGAAGAACATTTCATAATATTGAAATTATCAAGTCATTCAGATAACAAACGTGTATAAAATGAATTTTTACCTAAAAATAACTGAATATAAGAAACAAAAAATATCTAAGCTAAAGGAAGAAATAGAAAATTCCACAGTTAAAGTCAGAAATTTTAATCCTGCAATGGCTTGAACAAGTAGAAAGAAAATCAGTGAGGACATAAAATACCAGTTTAGCATCATCAAATTTTACACCCAGTGCATTTGCATAATATTCTACTCAATACCAGCAAAATATATAATTTTTTCAGTGAACATTTGTAAATCTATCTTTATATTGAAAGATAATATATTTATCATGTATAATATTATTTACATATTTATATATTTATCATATATAACATCATGTTTTGAAATATATATATATGAAATATGTATACTAATTTATATGTATGTCATTTAATTAAATCTAATTTTAAAAATGTGTTATTTCACATAATTACCATTTTGGTAGTGAGGTCACTTAATGTACATCTTTGCATTTTTGAAGAATATGATTTATCATTATAACTATTGTCACTATGCCAAACCATACATCTTATGAACTTATTTCTCCTAACTGTACTTGTACATATCATTTGCCAAATTTCTCTTCACCCCTATATCTCCCTAACTACCTCAATCTCTAGTAACAGTCAACATGCTTTAAGACAGACCACATATTGAATTGGAAAATAAGCTTTTAAAAAAACTGAAAAAAGATTAAATTTTATATAGCATATTCTCTAAATACATGGAGTTAGGCCCAAACACCAATAAAAATGTGAGACTAGAACATCTTCTAAATACTTACAAAAAATTTTTAAGTGATATATAATAAAAATAAATACCAAAATAAATTTCACAACATTTTAACCAGAATGTAACAAAAAGAACAGATCATAAAGTGTTATATGACCAAAAATAATATTTAGAAAAAAAGTGCAGCTTAAATTATTTAAATTGAAATATTAAAAGTGTATAATTAATAATTATATTTACACTTTAAAAGGTATAATAAGTTAAATTAAAAATAGAAATAAATAATAAATATGAGAGCAAATTTATAAAATACAAATAAATAAATAGAGAAAAAGTAATCCAAACAAGCTGGTTCTTTAAGAGGATTATGAGAATAAGATGCTATATAAAGATACAATGTTATATTAGATTTATATACCTTTATTTATATACATATTAACATATGTAATATGAACCATGTAGCCTTATGCTGAAAACCTTGAATGTTCAACCATACATAAATGGGTAAACAAAATAGAGTATAAGCATATAAATACATATCACTCCAAAATAAAATGGGAACATTTATACTTGCTTATTTTAAGATCAATTTAAAAATATTCTTTTGAAGCTAAGAATCCACAAAACCAAAATACTCATATATATCTGAGATCATATCAATTCTAGAAATGATTCTAAAATGATGGATAACATTAGTGGATATCTGTTCCTGGAATTAGTGAGTTATTTACTGCAAATGAGTACAAATATAGTTTTTGTGATATTAGTAATATTCTAGATCTTTATGGAGAAGTGTCGACAGAGGTATGTAAAATTGTCAAAACATGTAGACTGTAAACTTAGAATGTGTATGTTTTATGTATAAATTATTCCTTAATAAATAAATTAGTTTTATATGCCAGGCATCATGCTTTATTTTTTCTAAATTTGTTATTTAATTTTCTGATTAAATTAATAGAATAATTTATATTCTATCAGATAGAAATTATTAGTCTTATTTCAAAAGAAAAGTTAATTCTTTAAAATATTCAGAAATAGTGCCTGCTTTTCATTTCATATGATTCTGGGAACCAAGTTTCCAAATGAAACAAAGTTTAAGGGTTTGTGTTTGATTTGTCTGTTACAATCTGATAACTTTTAGGAGACATTGTAAAAGAAGCCTGGCAGGGCTGCTGATTACCAGAATAAGCACATAGGAAGTTTATATTAGTAAGTATTAAAGCAAAAACATGAACTTATTTGATTTGTTTCTCTTTCTATCCTTTCTGTCCAGTATAAAACTCAGAATGGATATTATTATTGTTATTACAAAGTTTGTAAAGCCCTTAGAAATCATAAATTAAATGTTACAAAGATTGTGGAGAAAAAATTGAAAAAGGAACTGAGACTGATGTGGCTTTCTGGTTGGGTTTCTCCATGGGTTTTGTAAAGTGTCATTTAGTTTACCAGAACAGATACTCTTGTAATTTCAATATGCATACAAATTCTTGTAATAGTGGGAGATTTTATTTACTTTTTATTTCAAAAATTACCAGTGCATTTTAATATATTTCTTTGACAAAATCAATCTCTATGAACGCAAAGATTTAAAATTACTTAACACGTTAATATTGGTTGCAGCTATTCTTCATTTTTCTTTTATTAGTGCATTTTATTTAGTGCATTTTAGTTATACATAATAGTTGGGTTCATGTTGGCAAAATTATACATGCATAGAATATAATTAACTCCATTTAAGTCCCCATTCCCATCATTTCCCTATACTCCTCCCTCTCCCTATATAATTGAGTAAAACTCCATAGTATATTGAGCATACATATAAAATTTTATTTTATTTTTTTAATTGATTTATTTGTATCAGTGTCTTGCTAAATTGCTTAAGGCCTCATTAAGTTGCTGAGGCTGGCTTTGATCTTCCTGCCTCAGCCTGCCCAGATGCTGGGATTATAGCCATGCATCACAGCACCTGGTTTACATAATACATCTTTAATCCATTCATCCATTGACAAGCATCTGGGCTAATTCCATAAATAGGCTATAGTGAGCTATTCTTCTATAAACATTGAAGTGGTTGTATCATTACAGTATGCTGATTTTAGTTCTTCTGGAGTGGGATAGGAGTGGGGTAGTTTAGTCATTGAGGAATCTTAACACTGCTCTCCATAGTGGTTATCCTAATTTTCAGTCCCAATAACAATGTATGAGTGGGATTGTTCCTCACATCATCATCAGCATTGACTATTATTTGTACTCTGGATAATCTCCATTCTGACAGGAGTGAGATAAAATCTTCATGTAGTTTTGATCTGCATTTCCCTGATTGCTAGAGATGTTGAATACTTCTTTTCACGTGTGTTTTTTGTTCATTTGCATTTATTCCTTCTAGAAATGCCTGTTTTTTTTTCTTTTGCTCATTTATTGATTGAATTATTTGAGGTTTTTCGTTGTCTTTTTTCTTCTTCTTCTTCTTTTTAGTGTTAAGCTTTTTGAGAACTTTATGTATTCTGGATATTAATCTCTTGTTAAAGGAGTAGCTGACAAAATACTTTCTCCCATTCTGTAGGCTCTCTATTCACACTTTTAATTGTTTCCTTTGCTGTGCCAGAAAAATTTTATATATTGATGGCATTCCACTTTTTGATGCCTGGGTTTATTTCTTGAGCTTTAGGAGTCTTGCAAAGGAAGTTGGTGCCTGAACCAATAAGTTGGAGTGTT
Organism: Marmota flaviventris; assembly: GCF_047511675.1. Lineage (NCBI taxonomy): Eukaryota > Metazoa > Chordata > Mammalia > Rodentia > Sciuridae > Marmota > Marmota flaviventris. Next base: position 84,368,117 of record NC_092506.1, read on the forward strand.
GAGTCTCTGTTTTCTTCTAGCAGTTGCAAAGTTTCTGGTCTAATTTCTAAATTTTTGATCTACTTTTATTTTGACTTTTGTGCAGGGATTTAGTTTCATTCTTCTATGCATTCTTTCATTTTCCCAAGAGCATTTGCTTAAAACACTAACTTTTCTCCAACATATAATTTTTTGAACTTTTACCAAGTAGCAGATGACTGTATATTGTCTTTCTGTAAGAAATTTGTTTTTCTGTCTTCTGTTTATTGATCTTCATGTCTACTACATGAAGTCAATATCATGCTATTTTTTTTTTCTAATGCTCTGTAGTATGATTTAAGATCAGGTATTGTGATTCTTCCTCTATTGTTCTTCTTAGGATTGCTGTGGTTATTCTGAGGTCTCTTATTCTTTAAAATGAATTTTGAAACTGGTTTTATTTTCTAATGCTATAGAGAATCTCATTGTATTTTGGTGGGTAACGCATTGAATCTGTATAGTGCTTTTTGTATATGACAATTTTGACAATATTCTGCCTATCTAAGAACATGAGAGGTCTTTCCATCTTCTAAGGTCTTCTTTATTTTTTTATTCAGTGTTCTATATTTTTATTGTAAAGATCTTTCAACTTCTTGATTAATTTCATTACCATTTTTTAGGTTAATGTAAATGGGATAGTTTTCCTAATTTCTTTCTTAGTGGAAGCACTGTCGTAGTATATGAAAGCTAATGATTTTTGTATTTTGATCTTCTATCCTGCTACTTTACTGAATTCATTTGTCAGTTGTAGAGGTCTTCTGGTGGAATTCTGTGGGACATCTAGATATAGGATCATGTCATCAGCAAACAGAGATAATTTTAACTTATTTTTTTTATTTGTATCCCTTTAATTTCCTTCTCTTGCCTGATTGCTCTGGGTAGAGTTTCAAAGATTGTTGAATACAAGTGGTGAAAATGAGCATCTTTGTCTTGTTCTATTTTTAGAGTAAATGTTTTCAGGGTTTTTTCCCCCCATTTATGGTAATATTTGCCTTGGGTTTGTCATGCAGAGCCCCTACAATGTCCAGGTAAGTTTCCTCTATACCTAGTTTTTATAGTGTTTTAAACATGAATGGATACTGTATTTGTTAAATACTTTTTTCTGCATCTATTGAGATAATTATATGATTCTTGTTCTTAATTCTACCTATATGGTGAGTTACATCTGTTGATTTGCATATGTTGAACCAATCTGGGATGAAACCCCCATGTTTCATATAGTTTCAAATATTAAATGCAGTTCTTACATGTGATTCAATCATAAGAATAATAACAGCTGGAAAAAGTAACTTACTCAAGTGCAGATACTATCTGTGTAAAGTATCATTTCATCTTCATCATTTAGTACAAACCTGGCATATTTAGTGGAAAATCATGAAAGAAAATTTACAATTTGTCTCATCATTTATTATATGATTGAGTGTACTATTTTGGAAAAGTAAAACTAATTGAAAGAATATGTTGTCTGGAATTTTCTTTTAAGGCTAGGAATCAAACCCTCTTAAGTCATCCTATAAAGATAAAATACCTTCTGGAAGACACATATGGAGTGCTGATTTTACTTGTCTAGGTGGTACTAAATTATGTTAAAGCCATATTAGCTATAATAGTATATGACAAGATTTTGGATTAATGATCACAAAGCAACCCAGATATAACACAAACAAAAAATTTAAGAAACAATAAAATGGAGTTTGTGTTTCCTGGAACATTTCCATTTAACAATATGAACCAAAATAAAAGCAAAATGGAAGTAAGAAAAATGTGAGTAGAAAGAAAGGTGCAAGTTGTTTCCGGGTCATGATCTTTGCCTACCAAGTTTATCCTTCTGATTCCTATTGGCAGCAACATTGACAGCTATGTTGAAAGTTCAGTTTGTATCAAACACCAACTCAAGGTAGTACATAAAGGTAAGTTCTATTCTCTTATGAATTTTTAAATGTAAGATTCAGCCTGAATTCTCCAACTAGGAAAACTCTTCCTAAGAAACAAAAATATTTGTGCCATTATGATGTAATACTATCTTGTTTATTTTCTTAATGTTATATCATTTAGAAGGATACTTAATGTTTCAAATCAGTCGAAGACTGTAATGAATGGAATATGTAACTATAGACACAGAGAAACAAAATCAAATCTCAAGTATTATTTATGAAGAAACGATTCAAAGTCTGTCTTCTAACACATTTAATATTGCACCACTGGAAGAAAATAGTCACTCTCCCATATGGTGATGTGGCTTAGAAATATATAACAACATGCCAATATCTTCATTTAATGGTATATACTCATATGTGCACATGGAATAAGTTTGAGTGTGTTGCACTATTAGAATATCTGTGATCACAAATTGTATCTAAAACTAGGTTTTGAGGAAACTACTAGAGAAAATGCACTTGAAAATAGACAGTTTAACTCATTGACTTTTATAAGTAATTTTCCTTGACTTGAGAGTAAATATACAAACAAAAATAGTTAATTTGACAAAGTCTGAAAAGATTCTACTATTAAGCAATATGTAATTATGAGAAATCTTCATTTCCTCTTTGGGACACAGTTCTCTCATTTGTAAAATATGAAAAAGATGACTTTTATAGCTATAATGATTTATTTGTTATTTTAACACATTTTCTAGATAAGTGGAAATGTGGAATCTCTGCTGGCAAGAAATAATGTATACCCAGTATTTTGGCTTCTTCCCTTGGTTTTAAAGGGGAAGCAAGTTTTATTTTTATTTGTTTATTTATTTATTTATTTGATTATTATTATTATTGGTGCTAGGGATTGAACCTAGGGCCTTGTGCATGCAAGCCAAGCACTCTACCAACTGAGCTATATCCCAGCCATTATTTATTTATTTTTAATTATTTTTGGTTTTTTGAGATGTAGGGTGAGGGTGGGAGCTCACTTTTATTCCTGTAGGAAAAAGCAGTAAAACTCTTAATACCACCAATATAAAAACCTGATGATTGAGCATGGGTGTCCCAATAAACTTCAGAGATAGAAAATTATAGAAGAAGATTCTTCAATTTCAATTTTCAGGTGATTAGGAGACAAAATTTATTCTTTACGATTTGAGGGAAAGATTTCAAAAGGAGGATAACACATGAGAAGTCAAATAACTGAATTCAAAAGTTCTCTTTCCCATTCTATTATTTTTCTATCATTTCAATCAAAATTGAGATAAATGTGTCAGCATCTGAGAATTTGAAAAAAAATCAGTTACTCTATTATAAACACATAGAACCATTAAAAAACATACAAAGGTTGGATGATGTAATTAGATAAAGTTAATGCAAAACAACAATGAAAAAGCCAAATGATTTTTACAGCAGATTTTATAGATAGTATGAGAACATTGGAGAATAATAAAGTAGATCTTGTCTTAATTAGTGAAGATTTTTAGAAAAAATACACACATGGAAATCTCTAAAAGTCTGTATTAAAAAAAACAAAAAATATACAATCTGTTGTTTGTACAACACAGGAGCTGATCAGAAACGGGAGGTACACACATGGGAACATTTACACTCAGAAGAAAATAATCACATTCCCATTGGGGAACAACATCTGCTGAGTGAGCAGCTGAGGATCAGTGGTGTCACCCAAGAGGAAAGGAAAGCCTCAGGGAAATCACACCACAGAGTTAGGGCTGGAGTCAAACTGGAAAGGCAGTTTCTTTAGAGTAACAAAAATTTGCAGTTTTAGATTCTTAGATTTGAAATTAAAGCATTTTTTTCCCTCTAAGACAATAAAGAAAATCTGGCAATATTTTACTAAAGACCTAGGTCCAGTATCTTAGTAAAATAGTTGACTATGTGTCTATCGTGTAGACACGGCTCTTTTGGGAACAATTTTGTAAGTTTCCTTCAATGGTCCCATTCCTTAAGATTCACCATGCTGTTCTGTGTCCAAAATTAGTAGTTAATTATGAAATTTAATATGTGTGGTGATTTTCTTATTTACTTTGCAGTTGTTAGTATTAAATATATTGAAATCATGACTTTGATTTAATACTTTTGTTCCAAAGAATGAACATAACTGTCTTTCTGATGACTCTAACTTAATTTGCCAGTTAATAAACAAGGTAATCGAAAAAAGTAATTTAAAATTCTTGTTATGACAATACCATTCATATAAAATTGGAATGAATGACTTTAGTAATGGTATCAAAAATCACAATGTATCTATGACTAAATGCATACCTTCCCTGAAGACAAAATTGTATTCAAATTTGTTTCCATCCCCATACTCTGAAAAAAAAAATGCTGCATGGCACATTAATTTTATTTTTCAGGATTTCATACTTCATAAACAAGTTTTGGCAGTTTAGATGCAACTGGCATCCTGATGGTACATTCAACTATACAACATTCTCATTTACTAACTGAATTCTAATAATTCCAGTAATAAAATAATTTTGATAACCATGATGTAATTAATACAGAAACAATCTTTATGTTGCTAATTTAAGAGGATTATTTTCTTTTAAAAACCAAATACTTCTGTGTTATCTTTTTCTTCTTTTATTTTCTATGATTTAACCATACATATTTCTGATTAACTACTTTGAAACATAAAGTTACTTTCAAGGACTGTATGTATGTTTAAAAATAAAAATATATTTCATTTTAAAACACTTTGACATATGCTGAATTCCACATCCAAGTCATAACTTCTTTTTACTATGTCTTTGATTTACTCAGAACAAGTGTACCTACTACTAATAGCAAACACACAGAAAAACTGAGATCTTTTCACATTCAGAAAATTGAAGTTGATTTATCAAGTGATGGTTGTTTTGTTTGTTTGTTTGATTTTTGCCTTTTTGTTGTTATTTTTACCAGTTAAGAGGGGATTTTATAAAACTCTATGTGGTCTGGTGGTTAATCTGCTGTTTTTTAGCTTTGGCTTCAAACCCATCTTTTCACAAGGAGCTTTGTGATTCTAGGGTTGGGGCCCTGCAAACCATATTTCCTTTGGCAGTTGACTTCCTGTTGTATCCTGCTTGTTTGGGACCAAAAAAAAAAGGAAATTGTTAGGCTTGAGGAAGGAAACTGCATCTGTTTATTTCTCCTTTTTTTATTATTTCTTTAAGTGTCACAGAAGCAATAACTGGATGCCAAGTCAGAAACTATTATAGTTTTAGTAAGAGTGATTGTTTTCAGTTTCCAGCTGTTGTTCTTAGATTTCCAGACCAGTCACATTGTGTACTCTTAAGGTAGCCATACTGTACCTCAGCCTTAGAAATCTGTGCTCCAGTTCTACTGGCTGGCTGCTGGCTGCAATCTGCTGTGATTTTAAAACAACACAAGAGGACCCAGACTTCAGAGATTGTAGTTCCTGCCCCATATCCTTGCTCCCTGGTTCTTTGTCCCCTCAGTTTTAGGAGGGTGGCTGCTGTATAAGATTGTCAATTCTGTGATATTTCAGTGCTCCATTTTGCTTTTAATACATATTTAGACAATTTCTTATCATATCTCATAAACTAATTGGATTGAAACTTAACTGATGTACTACAGCTAAGTTTCCTTGCAAATGACCTCATAAATTAAGATGTTTGTCTTTTACAGTAATGGCTTCAGGTGAGTTTGATTTTATTTTATTGTAACTGTCAAAAAAATCTTACTGTGTTTTAAAATTTGTATTTACTTTTATTTATTTATTGCTCAAATACTACTGTGTCTGGAATGTTACATTTTTAAATCATTTAGATGAAAAATATCAGAAAACTTTATTTGTGAATTAGAGACTGAGTCTTTGAAGGAACAATCTCCCGTCTCAAATTTTAGAACATAGTACAGTGCATCAGGATCATAAAATATCATAATTTATGTCAAAACAATGATATGCTGACAAGACTTTATTTTTTAATGTAATATTTTAAATAGATGATAGAGATTAGTTACTTCAAGCAAAATGCAATAAACCAATTTTTCCTTCTCCTACATAACTCTTGGATGAATCTATGGCATATTTTAGAAAAAGGGAAACTGGCTATGTATATTTTGTCCAAATCAATACATTTTTAATTAATAGGCCTACAAATTATCATTGAGTAGCCAGAAAATATTAAGGCTAGTAGCTTTAGTATTTTTCTAATACTAGGAAACCTTAAAAAGAGAGAAAACAAAAATATAAATAAATCTCATAGCAGCAAGAGCTGATAGAAAACTTTAAAAAGTATTATTATATAAAAAATATGGGTACCTAAGTCATGCATTTCTCCATATCATAATGCCATAGCAATATTTTCTGAAGTAATAAACAGGAAACTCATAGAAAACATATCTTTTCGAATGTACAAAAACACAACATACACAAAGACAAACCTGAGTGACATTATCTGAATAAGAGGAAATGTTACATCACCTATGACCCAGCTCTGCCACTCTTTATTCTGTAAAACCTCACCCATCCATTGCATGGGAAGTATGCATGAAACATCTTTCATGACAGCTTCCCAGTTAAAACAACCTGAATATCCATGAATAGTGAAAGGATAAGGAATGGTGTATCCTCATACCAGGAAACATTACTCCAAAAGCTACAACAGAGAACTATGGTATGATTTACTTGATGTGAAGTCTCAAAACCTGGAAAACTATATTTTAACCTTAAAAAGTAGTACAGACACACTTTTCCAAATCAGAGAGCTATTATAATTTTTTATTATTGTTCTTTACAATGTTTATATGTTTCATGTACTATTTCATGTATATTGTATTTTCAAAATATTAATTTACATATAAATTGATTTTACATTTCAGATTAAATTTTAGTGCTCTACAACAGCTTTTACTATGAAGTTACTTTTTAAGACTTCCACTTTTTATTTTTGGTTTTACTTTTAATTTATATACAATTAAATGCACAAATTGTAAGTTTACATTTTGATAAGTATTGACAAACATGTACACCGCTACATATTTCTAATACTTTCTTCTGATACTCAGAATTCAGCATTTCCATCACACCAAATAAGGTCCTTTGCTTCTTTGCAATCATGCCTTCAAGCATGTGTGTGCCTGTGCAGGTGTGCTTGCACACAGCCCCTCCCCCACAGTCCCTGGTAACCACTGATTTAGTTTCTGTCAATAGAGGTTAACATAAATAGGAGAATTATCAACAAAGTGACTGCAGGTTTGTGTAAAATCATGTTATCAACATAGTTCTTAGTTCTCCTGAGTAGTATCCATAAGGGGAAACACTGTGTTGCATAGAAAATGCAGTTTTAATTTTTAAGAAACAGCCATAGTTTCTTTCAAAGTGACTGTACCATTTCATAATCTCTTGAAAAAATGCATGAAAGTTCTATTAACATTATCTCCTGGGCAACAATTGATACTGCCAAGTATTATGAAGATATGAGTATGAGAATTCTTTTTATATAAAAGCCCCTATATATTTTCAAATGTTGTCTCACAATTTATGACTTACCTTCTTAAAAATTCACAAACCAAAGTATTTTTATAGCACAATGTTTTAAATTTCCAATTTATCAATTTTTATGCCCTACCTAAAGATTATTTCCTAAAGGGAGGGCAGGGAGATTTTCTATTAATTTGTGGGTATATATTTTATACATAATATATTTATAATATATATGTATGTATGTATATTTGCCTATATATACATTAGGCACAATGGTTATGTTAGGTGTTTTCTTTCTTTTTCCCCCCCTTGGTTCCAGGAATTGAACTCAGGAGCACATCCACAGCCCAATTTTGTATTGTTTTTAGAGACAAGGACTCACTGAGTTAAGTAGTGCCTCACTTTTGCCAAGGCTGGCTTTGAACTCACTGATCCTCCTGCCTCAGCCTCCCAAGCTGCTGGGATTACAGATGTGTGCCACTACACCTGGATACATTAGGTTCTTAAAAGGAAATGTGATCTCAAACTGTTCAGATCAACAGGTCCAATCAAAGTATCTTCTAACATTAATTAAGATTGACATCACTATTCCTCTGAGAATATTATCAGAATAATGAAGCCCTGAGAATGAGTTATTTAAAGCTTTTTGTTTACAGCAATATTTTTTTCATACCATGATGTTATATAGTAATTGCTATATCCGGCAATGTGATGTCAGGCAATATTTTATATGCTTTGCAAGTGTTACCTTATGTAATCCCAATACTTGTCATAAAAAATAGCAATTTACCAATTTTACAAATGAACAAAACGAATTCCATGAACAAAAAGATTCCATGAAATCACTAATTCAGAACATTTCCAGGATCCCAGAAGCCTGATTCTAAAGCATGTACTGTGAATCACTGTTCATGTTTTAACTCAAACTTCCCCAGTATCTCTATTATTACCCCAATTTCTTTGAGCAGAGTATCCTTCATTATTCAACTTAAAACCTCTGGACATCCCACACTTTTGGTAAATCATGACTATGAATCATGCAAAATTCACACCCTTTTTTGGCAGACAGAATTTCTTTTTGTAACTGTTTAGAAGTTTAGATAATTTTGTAAAATTGTTATTCAACTTAGCTATGAAAATCAAATCAAAATTAGTATTCTCTTAGACACAGCAACCAAAATGTATAATGTACTAATGTGCCCAAAATAAGAAGAAGAAAAACAAAATCTTAAAAAAAAAAATTGACATAATAAGCTCTCACTTAGCTTTAGATTGGCTTTTGTGAAGCTAAGAAAAAGAGCAGGAATGAGATTATTTATATAAGAGTTTATACTTAGTATAGAGAACCTAATGTAGCAAAATGGGAGATGGTCCATTGTACTACATTTGAGTTCACCTAATGCAAGCCCCATACAAGGAAGATGTTTTAGGAGCGGGATGTTTTGACAAAGAAATATGTAAGAGTAAACTACAAATTATTCAGATAGTGTGATAACATTTTAAACCCTGGATTAGTATGACTTGATTGTATTCCTCCCTTTTCTATAACACTTATCACAGACAATATAGACCTTGTTAGGTAACAAAAATAAAAAAAAAGATACAGTTGTCCTTGGTGTTATAGAAATAGGTTATTTCAGAATTTTTCAGTTTTTGAAAATGTAAATGATTTGTTAACTTTTTCAGGAATTATAGTCTACATTTATTAATGATTTAATTATAATTAAATGCAAACATGGGCAGTGAACTTAGTCTCTATTATAGCCACTTCACTTAAAGTTCACCTTAACTTATAGTGGCTCCAGGCTTTGCTATAAGATAGGTTGAGTCTATATTTACTTAAGATAAGTTTACTCTGAGGTAGACTCCCATAAAAAACTCCATTTAGATAATTCTGGACAGGACCAGAGGTATTGAATCCTATGAGTGGGCACAACTTTACCTACCTTCCCTCTACACCCACTTTTAAACCCCATCCATCCCCTATTCTACAGGGAAACAGGGAAACTCCATATCATTTCGCTTTTAAATTATTTTTCTTTTTAGATATATATGATAATAAAATATATTTTGGCATTTTATACATACATACATACTTATTCTAATAAGGATCCCATTCTTGTATGTATAAAATGCCAAAATATACTCTATTATCATATGTATCTAAAAAGAAAAATAATTTAAAAGCGAAATAAAGAAAGAATCCTTATGACATATTTTAGTGAGATCACATTACTGACAGCTACCTGAATAAATTCTTCATGAGATTTTTCTGTAAAGCAGAAAGGGGCATGTGAGATTAGGAACCACTGAACAAGAATGAGGCACAAAAAGAAGGTTTATTGGCAGGGGCAGGGGGTGGGGGTGGGAGGCGCGCTCCCAGGTGAGATTCCCTGGTCTGTGAAAGGGTGAGGGCCAGGGAAGTCAAATGGGGGAAAGACAAGAACAATGTTAATACGGGAAACTGGAGGTAAGAGGGCCTAGGCCATGTAAATCGCAGCTATGGACCGCAGGGGGATTGTTTCTGTGTGGGTTAGTCAAGGGTGATTGAGTTGACAGGGCGATTGCTTCAGGGGTAGGAATGGGTGGTTGAGGTCTGTTGCCATTGTCAGCTTCTGGTTGGCCATTTCGGGTCTCCTCAGCCAGGTGGAAAGTCCTCGCCCACAGCCGCCATGAAAGGGGAAGGGGAAAGGGAAGCCTGCCAACCTAACATTTTCCACAAAAGCTAGCACACAGTACTTAATTTTTCTACCAAATTTATAGAGCCCACAGACATTTTAATGTTAAAAAAAAAAACCTATTAATGCAAAACATGTTCTTTCATTTTCACAAAATTCTAAGTCTCAGTGAATAAAATTGCTAAAATAAAATATCTAACTAAAGGTATTCCTTGTATAATACTTTTTCAAAATTTATTAAGTGTTTCTTTTAAGTGAGAAAACTGGAATCTAATAATATGTAATCTTCAAATATTCCTTCATTGTATTTAAAGCATTGGGTAAATTTTAGATTTGAGTACTTTTGTACTTTATCAGTCTATTTAGTGGGATATGAATTATCAAAATTAGTAGATGATTTATACTTAAATGTATAAAGTATATCTAATAATTATTTCAAGTATTTGGGGTTGGAGGAGACTTGAAACATGAACAGTACCCTCTTGACAGGTCCAGAGAACTTAGAGCTAAACTCAGTTTTTCTATTTGTATAGGTCAATGTGTCATGACTAATCTTGTTTGTTAGATGATCAGATTCCCTGTGTTCAACTGTCACATGTCTATTCCTTAGTATCTTCTAATTATTAATAGTGACACAAAGTCACCTCAAAATAGTTTGGGGGAAAATGAGAACTGTATTGACTGAAAGAATTCCAACAGTGATTGAAAACCATGGTTATTAAACATGGTTATTAAATGAAAACAGGAATATAAATTAAGTACTACCGGTGTTTTCTATTTTGGTTTTTCTTGTAAAATTCAATTTATTATCTCATTGTCTAAATGTAGACAGGGTTTCTCCACTAGGAAAGAAATTTGATTTCCAGTAGTTCAGAGCTTCTTACATATATACATTGAACACTTGAACATTTTTCCCACTAGGAAATGATAACCACAATGTCAAACTAGAATTCCTGGTAAAAGGAACTCTGGCATAAAGTGAATTAGATTACTTTCATAAAATTTGGTTTAGTTGAAGAGATAAAGAAATAATGTAAAAAATATTTTATTTGATTTTTGTAAAAAATTGCTTATTCATTATAAGTGTCCCAATTTTGTGATGTGTAAGTTGATTTAGAAATCACAAATAGGTCAGGTGTTTGGTCTCTAAGCTCAGAAAAAAAAGATTTTAGAGGGACACCAATGTACATGTTCATGAAATTCCTTTCCAGAGCTCTTGATTTATTGGGAAATTTTGCAGCCAGAGCAATTTACTATATAGGATGACAGGAGGTTAATCAGGCAATTCACTTTATACTTAAAAAGATAGAGTGACTGGAATTTGAATTATTCT